>NC_138306.1:91387500-91447500 GCF_965601325.2 Salmo salar | reverse complement strand
ACTCACTCTGTCCCTCTCCCTCTTTCCATATCTATAACTCTCCAACTCTCTCTCTCTCTCATTCTATATCTCCAACTCTCTCTCTCTCTCTCTCTCTCTCATTCTATATATCCAACTCTCTCGCTCACACTCTCTCTCACACTCTTTCTCTCTCTCTTTTTCTCTTTCTCTCCCTCTCTCTTTCCATATCTCCAACTCTATCTCTCTCTTACCCTCTCTCTCTCTCTCTTTCCATATCTCCATCTCTCTCTCACTCGTGTTACACTATACCTACACTCCAGCACATCAGTCCATTAAGTAGAGAGGGAAAAGATCTGATGCAGAGGAGATGGATGAGGGTAGGAGGAAGGACTATGGTGGTCATGGTGGATAATCACAATGCTGTCGTTTAGACCGAACGCTGTCCTGCTTTCTGTCTGTTTGCTGTGTCAGACACATGTAAAGCCAAACACAAATTTCCATTCCACAAGAAGGAATTTGAATCTTAATGTGACTTCCCTGGTAACCTAAACAAATAAGGTGTAGATAAATCAATAAAAAGCTAGTTTAATGGTATCTTGTTCCTACCTGTATAATGGACATCCTGTTACTGGGGGTATCTGTGGTGTTAGTCACCGGGCCAGTGAAGGACGTGTGACAGCCGACGCCGTGTCCCTGGGGCACCGACAGGTTGTTGGCCGTGGGCTTGAGGTACATGACCTCCGACCTGGGCGAGCTCAGCGGCAGCCGCGTCTGGTAATCGAAATACATGGGGGAGGTGGCGAGCGATGGTGAGCTCACCACGTTCATGACGTTCATGGCGTCCCGTTCCTCCACCTCGCTCTGAACTAGCATGATGTCATTCTTGTTGATCTTCTTCTTCTTGCCTTTGCCCAGCTGTGGGTGAGAGTACTCCGCGATGCGGCAGTTGTAAGTCCTGATCTCCTTGTTCTCCCGTTTGCACTTCACGGCGATGGTTACCATGGCAGCCAGCAGCATCATAGAGATGATGGATAAGGTGACGATGAGAGGCAGCGAGGTGTCCCAGTTGTGATGCTCTTCGTTGATGTGGGGCTCCCCGCCCGGCAGCGGCCCGCTGTAGGCCTTGACAATGAGGCGTGCGGCGGTGGTAAGGGTGGGCTTCCCGTGGTCCATCACCCTGATAATCAGCTCCACCATGGGGCTGACGTCCTCCCAGAAGGGGTGAGTGGTCCGCACCTCGCCCGTCACCGGGTCCATCTCGAACAGACGCTCCTCGTTACCGTCAGAGATCTCGTAGGTCAACCGCCCGCTCTCGCCGTAATCGTTGTCGACCGCCCTCACCGTGGTGACGATGTAACCTACGCCGACGTTCCGTGGCACGTGGATCTCCGCCGTGTCGTTCAGGAGCAGCGGGAGAACGATGACGGGGATATTGTCGTTAACGTCTAAGACGCTGACCCTGACCGTGGTGTTGCTCTCCAGGTGGGGAGACCCAGCATCCTTCGCTAACACCTTAAAATCAAAGAATTTGATTTGTTCGTAGTTGAATGACCTCACGGCGTAGATTGCCCCGTTGGCCGCGTTCACGTTCACGAAGGTGTTGACGTCTCCTCCGCTCACGTTGGAGTTGAGGATGGAGTAGAACACGGTTCCGTTCTGGCCCAGGTCCGGGTCTAGAGCGAGGACGGAACCCAGATACTCCCCGGGGATGTTGTTCTCCGGCACCTGGAGCAGATACACGGCTTTGGTGAAGCGCGGAACATTATCGTTCTCGTCTAGAATCTTCACCGTGAACGACTTGGTGGAGTTAAGGGGCGGCGTGCCGTTGTCCTTGGCGACGATGGTGACGTTGTACTCGTCCTGCTGTTCTCTGTCCAGAGGCCTGTCCGTCACCACGGTGTAGAAGTTGTCGTAGTTCTCCTCTAGTTTAAACGGAACGTTCCCCAGGACTCGACACTGGAGCTTCCCGTTCCTCCCAGAGTCTTTATCCGTGACTCTGACCAGTGCGATGACCGTGCCTGGTGGGGCTGCCTCACTAATGGCCCCCTGCCTCACAGACACAAACCCTATGGAGGGCCAGTTGTCATTCCTGTCAATCACATTCACAGTTACTTTACAGTGGCCTGGGATGGGGTTAGGGCCTAAATCCTTAGCCTGAACATCTATTTCTATAATAGGGTTCTCCTCATAGTCAATTTCTCCTTGGATTTTTATGACTCCAGTTCTAGAATCTATAGAGAAGAGTTCTCTGATTCTATCCGGGGCATAACCGCTGAACGAATACACCACCTGACCATTGGAACCCTCATCCGGGTCTGTGGCGTTTAAATCGATCAATACTTTCCCAGGTGGGGAGTTTTCTGGGATTTCTACAACATAAGAGGGCTGTTCAAACACAGGGCTGTTATCGTTAGAGTCAATAACTTTCACATTAATCTGCATGGTTCCTGATCTGGGATACTCCCCGCCGTCCGTAGCTGTTAGAATGAGGGTGTGATGGTTACGTTCCTCCCGGTCTAACGGCCGTTGGATAACTAACTCGGGAAATTTAGTTCCGTCCCCGCGGGATTTTACATCCAGAGAAAACAGATTGTAGTCGTCTCGTGTGATTTGATAGGTTTTTAGCCCGTTCTCCCCAGCGTCCGGGTCATGAGCGCTAGTAAGCGGGAAGCGGGTGCCCGGGGCCGCGTTCTCAGAAATGTCAATATCAATCTGATCGGAAGGGAACGTGGGCGAGTTGTCGTTAATGTCGACTATATCTACTTTAATCATGCAGATCTCTTTGTCGTTAGCAAATACCTCCATGGAGAGCTGGCATTTTGGGTTCCGCCGACACAGTGTTTCCCTGTCGATGCGTTGCTTGGTATAGAGGAGCCCGCTCTCAGGGTCCACGTCGATGAGATGTGGTGCTGAATTCTCCAAAACCCTGAAGTTGGATTTTTTCCCTTGTCCCCCTTGCCCGAGACCGAGTTTAGCATCTTTGGCGATGTTGCCTATAACCGTCCCCGGTCCTTGTTCTTCGTTAACGGAATAATTCAAGTTTTTCAAAGCCAGGGCTTGAGCCCACAGGAGAAGGAGAAATAAAACAGAAAGATACATCCTTCGGTGAGAAGCTTTTTAATTTAAAGGGATTTTTTTACGCCTCCGACTCCGACCTGTTGATTTCTTCAACACAAAATGGGTGATTTCTACCATTCAGGATCAAACACACAGTTCCGTTCATCGTGGAATCTAGAAGTCATTCTGGAGCACCGATTTAAATTCCCTTTTCTCCCTCTCTCTCTCTCGCTCTCCTTTCCCTTACAGAAAACGGTGGTGCTCGTGGACACCTAATTTAAATTCAGTTGAACGCCCAGGCTCATCTCAGGAATAATCGCAAACGGTCTGTCTCCAACCGAATAGAATAGCCGTTCTGCGTTCCCGTGCTCTCCTGTCGCTCTCTTGCCTGAAACACAAAGGGGGTAAATCATATTATATGCTAATAAAGTGTATTTATATATCAATATACTAGACATAAAGAATCGTTTTGAATTGACGATAATAATATCCTTAGCTGTGGGTGAATATGCAGTGACTGAGTCAACATGAAACGCACAACTAATGCGTAAATCATTCCCACAATGGATGGGGATAGCCTGTCAATTAGGTAACCTTGAGACGCGTCTGGGAGGCGCAGTGCTAATGATACACAGGGCTTTGTGTTGTTGTCCTTTTGATCGTATGGATATGTGCTCTATAAACTGTGCGTTATAGGACATCTGTCACACGCGCTTCAATAGCTTATTCAAATTGGTTATTAGGATGTACATGACAACGGTCATAAGTATGAATAAATATGTCATTTTTCCCTGTGACACATTCGGCAGTTTATAACTAAAGAAATAGATAAATGTATAGCCATATCTAAATCAATAGCTATATCGCCACCTGATTTGAGTAACCCTTATGAATAGGAATGCGTTCAAATCAGCCTCTTACACGCATTACCAAATTAGCATAATCCGCCTATTTAAAATGATCCAAAGGGAAATCATAAATACCAAGACACAAAACAAGACTAGAATCAAGCCTCCTATTTATTCCGTTCCAGCTCATCCCTGGGCTGGCGAGGCTCGTGGCTTCTCAGAAGCTGTTGCATCCACACCGAGAGACTGGAGAGGTTTGGTAAAACTCCCGTTATCCGTTTATCCGGTTGAAACGCCTTATAGCTTGCCTGGTGAGAATACCAATCCTATAGTAAACACCTGCGCTACGACAGTGGACCAGAGAAGGGTTAAAAACATCCACTTACCGAAAGGTATCAGGTTAAATACAACATCCAAATAATCCCTGGTTGTGGTTTATGTTAAAAGCCAATCCCCTCGCCTGGTCTGTTGCCCTGTTATTCCTTCCCCGGGTGGAGAGAATGAAGGCGCCAACCAGGTCCGACCGCCGCAGACCAGCAGCGCTACGAGCGGTGCGGGCTCCGCTATAGAAGTAGAAGTGCTCCTGAAAAAGTATGACTGTAATGTCAATGAGCTCGTTCCGTTCTCCTCTCCGTTCTCCTCTCCGTTCTCCCGGCGCGGCTGATTAGAATGCAGAGGCTTGCCTTCCCCTCGCGGTGAGTCACCGGTTTCTTCCAGGAGAATGTTTCTGACAAGATTCCAAATGGGAAATATAGATCCACGGCGGTTATTAGAGACGTGATCACCGGTCCCGTGAGCTGCACTGATGCCCCCGGTTACACGTTCCCATATAGCGGCATGTCCTTGTCGGTTCTCACTCTCCGGTTTAAAAGATAGACAGCGGTGGGTTATGGTCAATGTGTCAATAACAACTGTCCTATTCAAAACGTTCCACAGTTGATATTGTGTGTAAACGTAGGGAGCCTGTAAATTGTCCTTGTCAGTTTAAAAAATGTTAATAAAAAAACGGACGGATGGATTATTATGTTGCCCATGCGGGTCTGTTCATCCCCGTCGCACCGCTTCTCTCGGACTAAACTCTGCTCAACTCATGGTGCGTTAAACATTCTTACTGATGCAGCGCTAACCAATAGATTTGAAGAGGTGGGTACGACTCTCGGCCTATAGGATTTGACCGTGTCCGTAACAAGGGAGGGATTTAAAAACCGGTTGACAGAATACAGATTGGTAGGTGGTCCCAAGGCGCAACCGACACGAACAGAATGGATAGTCCTTCGTTCCTCTGCTTTCCATTTTCAAAATTCAAAAACAGACCCGGTTTTGATATGAACCAATCCACCTAGCAGCTGTTTAGGACTATATTTGGTTGCCTATTTCAGCTAGACAGATCGTTCATTTTGTTCGCCACGTGGTGTTAGTTCATATTTTATAGCCTATTTATGTATTAACATAGCCTACCCTTTTTCCCAGAACAAGTTCAACTTTTGGGTTGTGTGTGTGTGTGTCCTATGAGAACATAATGTAATTGTTGGATAATCTCTTTCAGTACAAGGACAGATGGTTTTGATATAGTGATTTGATATGAAGGAAATGGAGCTGAAACGTGACTGATTGATTATGGTCGCGTTTATGCTGTGTGCGTGTGTTCTCTCACATGCATATATTTATGTTATTCAGAACAAGCAGTTAAAAATGAAGCCTTTATGCCTGTTTGGTGCCCCAGCAAAAACCCAACTGCAGATAGACCCTGGAATGAACCCAGCGCCCCGTTACCAGTGGAAAGCATGTGGGGGTCTGTATAGGGTGAGGCAGTCGGCCCAGACTGTTTCTAACGGATCAGAAACATACTTCACCTTGCCTCATGAATACCTAGTGTTATTACTGTTGAATTATGCCTCCTTCTACCCAGACAGCATCGTTCACAGTCTGCTGTGATGAAGTCTACAAATTACATATTGGTTTGGTTTTGTTTGGGGCTGTTTCTCAACCACGTCCAATATGCTTTGAGTGTGTGTGTGTTTAGTGTGTGTGTGTGTGTGTTTAGTGTGTGTTTAGTGTGTGTGTTTAGTGTGTGTGTTTGTGTTTTGGTTTTGTTGTGGATGTTTCTCGACCACATCCAATATGCTTTGAGTGTGGGTGTGTGTTTAGAGTGTGTGTTTAGCGTGTGTTTAGTGTGTGTGTGTTTAGTTTGTGTGTGTTTGTGTTTAGTGTGTGTGTGTTTAGTGTGTTTGTGTGTGTGTTCAGTGTGTGTGTTTAGTGTGTGTCGCTGCGACACTGTGTGTAGGCTATGTGTGTGTGTAGGCTATGTGTGTGTGTTTAGTGTGTGTGTAGGCTATGCGTGTGTGTTTAGTGTGTGTGTAGGCTATGTGTGTGTGTTTAGTGTGTGTGTAGGCTATGTGTGTGTGTTTAGTGTGTGTGTAGGCTATGTGTGTGTGTTTAGTGTGTGTGTAGGCTGTGTGTGTGTTTAGTGTGTGTGTAAGCTATGTGTGTGTGTTTAGTGTGTGTGTAGGCTATGTGTGTGTGTTTAGTGTGTGTGTAGGCTATGTGTGTGTGTTTAGTGTGTGCGGAGGCTATGTGTGTGTGTTTAGTGTGTGTGGAGGCTATGTGTGTGTGTTTAGTGTGTGTGTAGACTATGTGTGTGTAGGCTATGTGTGTGTGTTTAGTGTGTGTGTAGGCTATGTGTGTGTGTTTAGTGTGTGTGTAGGCTATGTGTGTGTGTTTAGTGTGTGTGTAGGCTATGTGTGTGTGTTTAGTGTGTGTGTAGACTATGTGTGTGTGTTTAGTGTGTGTGGAGGCTATGTGTGTGTGTTTAGTGTGTGTGGAGGCTATGTGTGTGTGTTTAGTGTGTGTGTAGGCTATGTGTGTGTGTTTAGTGTGTGTGTAGACTATGTGTGTGTGTTTAGTGTGTGTGGAGGCTATGTGTGTGTGTTTAGTGTGTGTGGAGGCTATGTGTGTGTGTTTAGTGTGTGTGTAGGCTATGTGTGTGTGTTTAGTGTGTGTGTAGGCTATATGTGTGTGTTTAGTGTGTGTGTAGACTATGTGTGTGTGTTTAGTGTGTGTGGAGACTATGTGTGTGTGTTTAGTGTGTGTGGAGGCTATGTGTGTGTGTTTAGTGTGTGTGGAGGCTATGTGTGTGTGTTTAGTGTGTGTGGAGGCTATGTGTGTGTGTTTAGTGTGTGTGGAGGCTATGTGTGTGTGTGGAGGCTATGTGTGTGTGTTTAGTGTGTGTGGAGGCTATGTGTGTGTGTTTAGTGTGTGTGTAGGCTATGTGTGTGTGTAGACTATGTGTGTGTGTTTAGTGTGTGTGGAGGCTATGTGTGTGTGTTTAGTGTGTGTGGAGGCTATGTGTGTGTGTTTAGTGTGTGTGTAGGCTATGTGTGTGTGTTTAGTGTGTGTGTAGGCTATGTGTGTGTGTTTAGTGTGTGTGTAGACTATGTGTGTGTGTTTAGTGTGTGTGGAGGCTATGTGTGTGTGGAGGCTATGTGTGTGTGTTTAGTGTGTGTGGAGGCTATGTGTGTGTGTTTAGTGTGTGTGTAGACTATGTGTGTGTGTTTAGTGTGTGTGTAGGCTATGTGTGTGTGTTTAGTGTGTGTGGAGGCTATGTGTGTGTGTAGGCTATGTGTGTGTGTAGGCTATGTGTGTGTGTTTAGTGTGTGTGGAGGCTATGTGTGTGTGTTTAGTGTGTGTGTAGACTATGTGTGTGTGTTTAGTGTGTGTGTAGGCTATGTGTGTGTGTTTAGTGTGTGTGGAGGCTATGTGTGTGTGTAGACTATGTGTGTGTGTAGGCTATGTGTGTGTGTTTAGTGTGTGTGGAGGCTATGTGTGTGTGTAGACTATGTGTGTGTGTAGACTATGTGTGACTATGGGCTGAACACAGCGGCAGCAGTCTGGAGGAAAACCAACCACCAGCCCTGATGAAATGTCACCAAAGCCGTGTGAGATAAAGCAGACCATTAGTAGCTTCCTCCATTAGCTCAATTAAATGGCCGCGAGGAGAGGTTCCAGCACAAACCGGCATTGGAAGGGGCCGGACTGAATAGCTACATTAAAACACAATTTCGCAAATTACATTTCAATTTAATGGCGACAGTCTTTCTTCAGGTAATGAGAGTGAATGGTTGTTAAGGAACGCTAGCCGGTTGCACATTTACAAAACATGGAAAATCTCTCTTTCTGCATATCGCTCTCTTCTTCTCATTCTCACTCTCCCTCTCTACCATTTTCTTTTTCTCCCCTTTTTATATCTCTCTCTCTGTCTCTATTTCTCGCTCTCTTTCTCTCAATAGGTGGGATTTAACGTGGGCAGAAAATGCTTTTTTCTGTGCAGGAGAATTCTCCAAGGAGGTTATTTCTCCAGATCTCTGTGCCCTTTTCACGAGCATTTCCATGTTCTCTGTGAGCGTGTCCCAAATGGCCCCCTATTCCTATTACTATTGACTAGGGCCATTAGAGTTCTGGTCCAAAGTAGTGCACTATAAACGGAGTGGACAAAACATTAAGAACACCTGCTCTTTCCATGACATAGACTGACCAGGTGAATCCAGGTGAAAGTTAGGATCCCTTATTGGTCACTTGTTAAATCCACTTCAATCAGTGTAGATGAAGGGGAGGAGACAGGTTAAAGAAGGATTTTTAAGCCTTGAGACAGTTGAGACATGGATTGTGTATGTGTGCCATTCAGAGGGTCAATGGGCAAGACAAAAGATTTAAGTGCCTTTGAACGGGGTAAAGGGTCACCCCCCAGGCACGTCCCACTGTAGAGAGGAGGACAGGGTCAATCTGTCTCACCCCCCAGGCACGTCCCACTGTAGAGAGGAGGACAGGGTCAATCTGTCTCACCCCCCAGACACGTCCCACTGTAGAGAGGAGGACAGGGTCAATCTGTCTCACCCCCCAGGCACGTCCCACTGTAGAGAGGAGGACAGGGTCAATCTGTCTCACCCCCCAGACACGTCCCACTGTAGAGAGGAGGACAGGGTCAATCTGTCTCACCCCCCAGGCACGTCCCACTGTAGAGAGGAGGACAGGGTCAATCTGTCTCACCCCCCAGACACGTCCCACTGTAGAGAGGAGGACAGGGTCAATCTGTCTCACCCCCCAGGCACGTCCCACTGTAGAGAGGAGGACAGGGTCAATCTGTCTCACCCCCCAGACACGTCCCACTGTAGAGAGGAGGACAGGGTCAATCTGTCTCACCCCCCAGGCACGTCCCACTGTAGAGAGGAGGACAGGGTCAATCTGTCTCACCCCCCAGACACGTCCCACTGTAGAGAGGAGGACAGGGTCAATCTGTCTCACACTCCCAGGCACGTCCCACTGTAGAGAGGAGGACAGGGTCAATCTGTCTCACCCCCCAGACACGTCCCACTGTAGAGAGGAGGACAGGGTCAATCTGTCTCACCCCCCAGACACGTCCCACTGTAGAGAGGAGGACAGGGTCAATCTGTCTCACCCCCCAGACACGTCCCACTGTAGAGAGGAGGACAGGGTCAATCTGTCTCACCCCCCAGGCACGTCCCACTGTAGAGAGGAGGACAGGGTCAATCTGTCTCACCCCCCAGGCACGTCCCACTGTAGAGAGGAGGACAGGGTCAATCTGTCTCACCCCCCAGACACGTCCCACTGTAGAGAGGAGGACAGGGTCAATCTGTCTCACCCCCCAGACACGTCCCACTGTAGAGAGGAGGACAGGGTCAATCTGTCTCACCACCCAGGCACGTCCCACTGTAGAGAGGAGGACAGGGTCAATCTGTCTCACCCCCCAGACACGTCCCACTGTAGAGAGGAGGACAGGGTCAATCTGTCTCACCCCCCAGACACGTCCCACTGTAGAGAGGAGGACAGGGTCAATCTGTCTCACCCCCCAGACACGTCCCACTGTAGAGAGGAGGACAGGGTCAATCTGTCTCACCCCCCAGACACGTCCCACTGTAGAGAGGAGGACAGGGTCAATCTGTCTCACCCCCCAGGCACGTCCCACTGTAGAGAGGAGGACAGGGTCAATCTGTCTCACCCCCCAGACACGTCCCACTGTAGAGAGGAGGACAGGGTCAATCTGTCTCACCCCCCAGACACGTCCCACTGTAGAGAGGAGGACAGGGTCAATCTGTCTCACCCCCCAGACACGTCCCACTGTAGAGAGGAGGACAGGGTCAATCTGTCTCACCCCCCAGGCACGTCCCACTGTAGAGAGGAGGACAGGGTCAATCTGTCTCACCCCCCAGACACGTCCCACTGTAGAGAGGAGGACAGGGTCAATCTGTCTCACCCCCCAGACACGTCCCACTGTAGAGAGGAGGACAGGGTCAATCTGTCTCACCCCCCAGACACGTCCCACTGTAGAGAGGAGGACAGGGTCAATCTGTCTCACCCCCCAGACACGTCCCACTGTAGAGAGGAGGACAGGGTCAATCTGTCTCACCCCCCAGACACGTCCCACTGTAGAGAGGAGGACAGGGTCAATCTGTCTCACCCCCCAGACACGTCCCACTGTAGAGAGGAGGACAGGGTCAATCTGTCTCACCCCCCAGACACGTCCCACTGTAGAGAGGAGGACAGGGTCAATCTGTCTCACCCCCCAGACACGTCCCACTGTAGAGAGGAGGACAGGGTCAATCTGTCTCACCCCCAGGCACGTCCCACTGTAGAGAGGAGGACAGGGTCAATCTGTCTCACCCCCCAGACACGTCCCACTGTAGAGAGGAGGACAGGGTCAATCTGTCTCACCCCCCAGGCACGTCCCACTGTAGAGAGGAGGACAGGGTCAATCTGTCTCACCCCCCAGACACGTCCCACTGTAGAGAGGAGGACAGGGTCAATCTGTCTCACCCCCCAGGCACGTCCCACTGTAGAGAGGAGGACAGGGTCAATCTGTCTCACCCCCCAGACACGTCCCACTGTAGAGAGGAGGACAGGGTCAATCTGTCTCACCCCCCAGACACGTCCCACTGTAGAGAGGAGGACAGGGTCAATCTGTCTCACCCCCCAGACACGTCCCACTGTAGAGAGGAGGACAGGGTCAATCTGTCTCACCCCCCAGACACGTCCCACTGTAGAGAGGAGGACAGGGTCAATCTGTCTCACCCCCCAGACACGTCCCACTGTAGAGAGGAGGACAGGGTCAATCTGTCTCACCCCCCAGACACGTCCCACTGTAGAGAGGAGGACAGGGTCAATCTGTCTCACCCCCCAGACACGTCCCACTGTAGAGAGGAGGACAGGGTCAATCTGTCTCACCCCCCAGACACGTCCCACTGTAGAGAGGAGGACAGGGTCAATCTGTCTCACCCCCCAGACACGTCCCACTGTAGAGAGGAGGACAGGGTCAATCTGTCTCACCCCCCAGGCACGTCCCACTGTAGAGAGGAGGACAGGGTCAATCTGTCTCACCCCCAGGCACGTCCCACTGTAGAGAGGAGGACAGGGTCAATCTGTCTCACCCCCCAGACACGTCCCACTGTAGAGAGGAGGACAGGGTCAATCTGTCTCACCCCCCAGACACGTCCCACTGTAGAGAGGAGGACAGGGTCAATCTGTCTCACCCCCCAGGCACGTCCCACTGTAGAGAGGAGGACAGGGTCAATCTGTCTCACCCCCCAGACACGTCCCACTGTAGAGAGGAGGACAGGGTCAATCTGTCTCACCCCCCAGGCACGTCCCACTGTAGAGAGGAGGACAGGGTCAATCTGTCTCACCCCCCAGACACGTCCCACTGTAGAGAGGAGGACAGGGTCAATCTGTCTCACCCCCCAGACACGTCCCACTGTAGAGAGGAGGACAGGGTCAATCTGTCTCACCCCCCAGACACGTCCCACTGTAGAGAGGAGGACAGGGTCAATCTGTCTCACCCCCCAGACACGTCCCACTGTAGAGAGGAGGACAGGGTCAATCTGTCTCACCCCCCAGGCACGTCCCACTGTAGAGAGGAGGACAGGGTCAATCTGTCTCACCCCCCAGGCACGTCCCACTGTAGAGAGGAGGACAGGGTCAATCTGTCTCACCCCCCAGGCACGTCCCACTGTAGAGAGGAGGACAGGGTCAATCTGTCTCACCCCCCAGACACGTCCCACTGTAGAGAGGAGGACAGGGTCAATCTGTCTCACCCCCCAGACACGTCCCACTGTAGAGAGGAGGACAGGGTCAATCTGTCTCACCCCCCAGGCACGTCCCACTGTAGAGAGGAGGACAGGGTCAATCTGTCTCACCCCCCAGGCACGTCCCACTGTAGAGAGGAGGACAGGGTCAATCTGTCTCACCCCCCAGGCACGTCCCACTGTAGAGAGGAGGACAGGGTCAATCTGTCTCACCCCCCAGGCACGTCCCACTGTAGAGAGGAGGACAGGGTCAATCTGTCTCACCCCCCAGGCACGTCCCACTGTAGAGAGGAGGACAGGGTCAATCTGTCTCACCCCCCAGACACGTCCCACTGTAGAGAGGAGGACAGGGTCAATCTGTCTCACCCCCCAGACACGTCCCACTGTAGAGAGGAGGACAGGGTCAATCTGTCTCACCCCCCAGACACGTCCCACTGTAGAGAGGAGGACAGGGTCAATCTGTCTCACCCCCCAGACACGTCCCACTGTAGAGAGGAGGACAGGGTCAATCTGTCTCACCCCCCAGACACGTCCCACTGTAGAGAGGAGGACAGGGTCAATCTGTCTCACCCCCCAGACACGTCCCACTGTAGAGAGGAGGACAGGGTCAATCTGTCTCACCCCCCAGACACGTCCCACTGTAGAGAGGAGGACAGGGTCAATCTGTCTCACCCCCCAGACACGTCCCACTGTAGAGAGGAGGACAGGGTCAATCTGTCTCACCCCCCAGGCACGTCCCACTGTAGAGAGGAGGACAGGGTCAATCTGTCTCACCCCCCAGGCACGTCCCACTGTAGAGAGGAGGACAGGGTCAATCTGTCTCACCCCCCAGGCACGTCCCACTGTAGAGAGGAGGACAGGGTCAATCTGTCTCACCCCCCAGACACGTCCCACTGTAGAGAGGAGGACAGGGTCAATCTGTCTCACCCCCCAGACACGTCCCACTGTAGAGAGGAGGACAGGGTCAATCTGTCTCACCCCCCAGACACGTCCCACTGTAGAGAGGAGGACAGGGTCAATCTGTCTCACCCCCCAGACACGTCCCACTGTAGAGAGGAGGACAGGGTCAATCTGTCTCACCCCCCAGACACGTCCCACTGTAGAGAGGAGGACAGGGTCAATCTGTCTCACCCCCCAGACACGTCCCACTGTAGAGAGGAGGACAGGGTCAATCTGTCTCACCCCCCAGACACGTCCCACTGTAGAGAGGAGGACAGGGTCAATCTGTCTCACCCCCCAGGCACGTCCCACTGTAGAGAGGAGGACAGGGTCAATCTGTCTCACCCCCCAGACACGTCCCACTGTAGAGAGGAGGACAGGGTCAATCTGTCTCACCCCCCAGACACGTCCCACTGTAGAGAGGAGGACAGGGTCAATCTGTCTCACCCCCCAGACACGTCCCACTGTAGAGAGGAGGACAGGGTCAATCTGTCTCACCCCCCAGACACGTCCCACTGTAGAGAGGAGGACAGGGTCAATCTGTCTCACCCCCCAGACACGTCCCACTGTAGAGAGGAGGACAGGGTCAATCTGTCTCACCCCCCAGACACGTCCCACTGTAGAGAGGAGGACAGGGTCAATCTGTCTCACCCCCCAGGCACGTCCCACTGTAGAGAGGAGGACAGGGTCAATCTGTCTCACCCCCCAGACACGTCCCACTGTAGAGAGGAGGACAGGGTCAATCTGTCTCACCCCCCAGGCACGTCCCACTGTAGAGAGGAGGACAGGGTCAATCTGTCTCACCCCCCAGGCACGTCCCACTGTAGAGAGGAGGACAGGGTCAATCTGTCTCACCCCCCAGGCACGTCCCACTGTAGAGAGGAGGACAGGGTCAATCTGTCTCACCCCCCAGGCACGTCCCACTGTAGAGAGGAGGACAGGGTCAATCTGTCTCACCCCCCAGGCACGTCCCACTGTAGAGAGGAGGACAGGGTCAATCTGTCTCACCCCCCAGGCACGTCCCACTGTAGAGAGGAGGACAGGGTCAATCTGTCTCACCCCCCAGGCACGTCCCACTGTAGAGAGGAGGACAGGGTCAATCTGTCTCACCCCCCAGACACGTCCCACTGTAGAGAGGAGGACAGGGTCAATCTGTCTCACCCCCCAGACACGTCCCACTGTAGAGAGGAGGACAGGGTCAATCTGTCTCACCCCCCAGACACGTCCCACTGTAGAGAGGAGGACAGGGTCAATCTGTCTCACCCCCCAGACACGTCCCACTGTAGAGAGGAGGACAGGGTCAATCTGTCTCACCCCCCAGACACGTCCCACTGTAGAGAGGAGGACAGGGTCAATCTGTCTCACCCCCCAGACACGTCCCACTGTAGAGAGGAGGACAGGGTCAATCTGTCTCACCCCCCAGGCACGTCCCACTGTAGAGAGGAGGACAGGGTCAATCTGTCTCACACTCCCAGGCACGTCCCACTGTAGAGAGGAGGACAGGGTCAATCTGTCTCACCCCCCAGGCACGTCCCACTGTAGAGAGGAGGACAGGGTCAATCTGTCTCACACTCCCAGGCACGTCCCACTGTAGAGAGGAGGACAGGGTCAATCTGTCTCACCCCCCAGACACGTCCCACTGTAGAGAGGAGGACAGGGTCAATCTGTCTCACACTCCCAGGCACGTCCCACTGTAGAGAGGAGGACAGGGTCAATCTGTCTCACCCCCCAGACACGTCCCACTGTAGAGAGGAGGACAGGGTCAATCTGTCTCACCCCCCAGACACGTCCCACTGTAGAGAGGAGGACAGGGTCAATCTGTCTCACCCCCCAGACACGTCCCACTGTAGAGAGGAGGACAGGGTCAATCTGTCTCACCCCCCAGGCACGTCCCACTGTAGAGAGGAGGACAGGGTCAATCTGTCTCACCCCCCAGACACGTCCCACTGTAGAGAGGAGGACAGGGTCAATCTGTCTCACCCCCCAGACACGTCCCACTGTAGAGAGGAGGACAGGGTCAATCTGTCTCACCCCCCAGACACGTCCCACTGTAGAGAGGAGGACAGGGTCAATCTGTCTCACCCCCCAGGCACGTCCCACTGTAGAGAGGAGGACAGGGTCAATCTGTCTCACCCCCCAGGCACGTCCCACTGTAGAGAGGAGGACAGGGTCAATCTGTCTCACCCCCCAGACACGTCCCACTGTAGAGAGGAGGACAGGGTCAATCTGTCTCACCCTCCAGGCACGTCCCACTGTAGAGAGGAGGACAGGGTCAATCTGTCTCACCCCCCAGACACGTCCCACTGTAGAGAGGAGGACAGGGTCAACCTGTCTCACCCCCCAGACACGTCCCACTGTAGAGAGGAGGACAGGGTCAATCTGTCTCACCCCCCAGACACGTCCCACTGTAGAGAGGAGGACAGGGTCAATCTGTCTCACACTCCCAGGCACGTCCCACTGTAGAGATGAGGACAGGGTCAATCTGTCTCACCCCCCAGACACGTCCCACTGTAGAGAGGAGGACAGGGTCAATCTGTCTCACCCCCCAGACACGTCCCACTGTAGAGAGGAGGACAGGGGAAATCTGTCTCACCCCCCAGACACGTCCCACTGTAGAGAGGAGGACAGGGTCAATCTGTCTCACCCCCCAGGCACGTCCCACTGTAGAGAGGAGGACAGGGTCAATCTGTCTCACCCCCCAGACACGTCCCACTGTAGAGAGGAGGACAGGGTCAATCTGTCTCACCCCCCAGACACGTCCCACTGTAGAGAGGAGGACAGGGTCAATCTGTCTCACCCCCCAGACACGTCCCACTGTAGAGAGGAGGACAGGGTCAATCTGTCTCACCCCCCAGACACGTCCCACTGTAGAGAGGAGGACAGGGTCAATCTGTCTCACACTCCCAGGCACGTCCCACTGTAGAGAGGAGGACAGGGTCAATCTGTCTCACCCCCCAGACACGTCCCACTGTAGAGAGGAGGACAGGGTCAATCTGTCTCACCCCCCAGACACGTCCCACTGTAGAGAGGAGGACAGGGGCAATCTGTCTCACCCCCCAGACACGTCCCACTGTAGAGAGGAGGACAGGGCAATCTGTCTCACCCCCCAGACACGTCCCACCATTGAGAGGACGACAATCCTACAGCCTGGGATACCTACCACCTCTCAGTGTTTATCTAATCCTATAGCCTGGGATACCTACCACCTCTCAATGTTTATCTAATCCTATAGCCTGGGTTACCTACCACCTCTCAGTGTTTATCTTATCCTACAGCCTGGGATACCTACCACCTCTCAGTGTTTATCTAATCCTATAGCCTGGTTTACCTACCACCTCTCAGTGTTTATCTAATCTTATAGCCTGGGTTACCTACCACCTCTCAGTGTTTATCTAATCTTATAGCCTGGTTTACCTACCACCTCTCAGTGTTTATCTAATCCTATAGCCTGGGTTACCTACCACCTCTCAGTGTTTATCTAATCCTATAGCCTGGGTTACCTACCACCTCTCAGTGTTTATCTAATCCAATAGCCTGGGATACCTACCACCTCTCAGTGTTTATCTAATCCTATAGCCTGGTTTACCTACCACCTCTCAGTGTTTATCTAATCCTATAGCCTGGGATACCTACCACCTCTCAGTGTTTATCTAATCCTATAGCCTGGTTTACCTACCACCTCTCAGTGTTTATCTAATCCTATAGCCTGGTTTACCTACCACCTCTCAGTGTTTATCTAATCCTATAGCCTGGGTTACCTACCACCTCTCAGTGTTTATCTAATCCTATAGCCTGGTTTACCTACCACCTCTCAGTGTTTATCTAATCCTATAGCCTGGGATACCTACCACCTCTCAGTGTTTATCTAATCCTCCAGCCTTGATATTAGAGACTAGAATGAAGTTATTTTCCTCCAAACAGAATAAAGGAGGCCCTTGTTGTGTAAAGGTCCGTCTGCCTGTATGAGATACAGAACAGTTACCTTTCATTGACTTCAACACACAGAATGCACTCATTCAATTCACAATAATGACTCAATGCAGAACACTGACAAATGGGCAATGCCTCAGCAGCATGCCATTTAGGGATGCAATCCTGATGCCCCCTATTCCCTTCGTATTGTACCCTATTCCCTACGTAGTGCACCCTATTCCCTACGTAGTGCACCCTATTCCCTACGTAGTGCACCCTATTCCCTACGTAGTGCACCCTATTCCCTACGTAGTGTACCCTATTCCCTACGTAGTGCACCCTATTCCCTACGTAGTGCACCCTATTCCCTTCGTAGTGCACCCTATTCCCTACGTAGTGCATCCTATTCCCTATGCAGTGCACCCTATTCCCTACGTAGTGCACCCTATTCCCTACGTAGTGTACCCTATTCCCTACGTAGTGCACCCTATTCCCTACGTAGTGCACCCTATTCCCTTCGTAGTGCACCCTATTCCCTACGTAGTGCACCCTATTCCCTACGTAGTGCCTTATGAGTGCCTCGTTAAATGTAGTGCACTACAATAGGATAGGGTGTCATAGAGGATGTATTGTAACAGAGATGGTGAAGAGACACTACAATAGGATAGGGTGTCATAGAGGACGTATTGTAACAGAGATGGTGAAGGGGCAGGCGGGACACTTACACTAAACTATCTAATTAAAGGCTTCTGCTTCTTCAGAACAGGTAGAGATTTCTCACCGGTGGACGTGGCTTTCTTCTTCTCACAATCGAATTGCTTAGAGAGAATGAAGACCACACACACACACACACACACACACACACACACACACACACACACACACACACACACACACAGTGAAACTCCATGTGGAAACGCTATACAATCTGCATGCACCCAGGCTCTCTCAAAGCCTCATGCCAATGTAATTTTACCTGGAGAAGGAACGAGAGATGGAGGGAGAGAAAGAGATAGAGGGAGAGAAAGAGAGAGAAGGAGGGAGGGAAAGAGAGAGAGAGAGAGGGAGAGAAAGAGAGAGAAGGAGGGAGAGAAAGAGAGAGAGATAGAGGGAGAGAAAGACAGAGATAGAGGGAGTGAAAGAGAGAGAAGGATGGAGAGAAAGAGAGAGATGGAGGGGGTGAAAGAGAGAGAAGGAGGGAGAGAAAGAGAGAGATGGACAGAATCACAGGGAGAAATGGAGGGAGAGAAAGAGAGAGATGGTTGTCATTCCTGTGACATCGGGTGCTGTAGGTGTCCTGGAGGGCAGGTAGTTTGCCCCTGGTGATGCGTTGGGATGACCGCACCACCCTCTGGAGAGCCCTGCGGTTGCGGTCGGTGCATTTTTCATACCAGGTGGTGATACAGCCTGACAGGATGCTTTCAATGGCGCATCTATAGAAGTTTGTGAGGGTTTTAGGTGCCAAGCCAAAATCTCTTTAGCCTCCTGAGGTTGAAGAGGTGCTGTTGAGCCTTCTTCACCACACAATGCATACACAGCATCTCTTCCTACCTGCAGAATGAACTCTTCTCTTTGTCAGAGCTGCTTTCTTCCTGCAGGT
This sequence comes from Salmo salar, assembly GCF_965601325.2. Taxonomy (NCBI): domain Eukaryota; kingdom Metazoa; phylum Chordata; class Actinopteri; order Salmoniformes; family Salmonidae; genus Salmo; species Salmo salar. The sequence goes on along the minus strand of NC_138306.1, from coordinate 91,429,090 downwards.
TATAGATAAGAGCCATAAAATATACATTCTAATTATTGTTTTGTCAGTTTGAAAACCCTGGGAAATAAAAAGATCAACCTTAGTCAATGTGGAAGAGGGGAACAACGCACACACACACACACACACACACACACACACACACACACACACACACACACACACACACACACACACACACACACACACACACACACACACACACACACACACACACACAGATGCACACACACACACACACACACACACACACACACACAGATGCACACACACACACACACACGCACACACATACCTTTTCTCCACATCTCCTTTGTCAACAGTTAATTAACGTTTGAGAGATTAAATTAGGAAACAAACCGTGGAGTTTACCAAGGCGTTGAACGGGTTCACCACAAACTGACAAAGAGAAAAGCTCTGGAGAAAACAACACACGTAGACTCCCCTGTGTCCCAAATAGCTCCCTATTCCCTACATCGTGCACTACGCTTGACCAGAGTCCTATGGGTTAATAGGGGTCCATTTGGCACGCCGACAGACAGACACCCAAATGTTTTATCTTGACTTATTCCACTGATGGCTTATTAATTCCGTATTTTTTTTTCAATTTAACGTCGGGAAAACAACGTCTTTTTGCTAATTAGCTATGTCTCTTTAAGACTCGACAGAGACGGTGTTCCATTGAAATTCACCAGGGCCTGTGTGCTACAGAGACCAAAGACAGACAGTGTTAAAGCCTCTCTCTTTATTGAGACTATACAAAGGGATAGTAGTCCCACCAGGTCATCCGTAGTTTATTATTCCTAATAGCCGTTCTAACTAACCACCAAGGAACCATGGGTAATTACCATATCTGAGGAGCAAGAAACCATGTAGTTGATGTATTGACTACACTGACTAAATGGTCAAGTACTGAGACAGACACTTAGTGTACAAAACATTAAGAACACCACAAAGTGGAGTCGCAATTCAACGGCTCAGACACGAGACGTATGTGGCGGGGTCTACAGAAAATCACGGATTACTAAGGAAAACCAGCCACATCACAGACACTGACGTCAATCTTCCAGACAAACTAAACACCTTCTTTGCTTTGAGGATAATAGAATGTCACCGACGTGGCCCGCTAACAAGGACAGCAGGCCCCCCCTCGCCTTCTCCGTGGCCGACGTAAGACATTTAAACGTGTTAACCCTCGCAAGGCTGCTGGCCCAGACGGCATCCCTAGCAGTGTCCTCAGAGCATGCGCAGACCAGCTGGCTGGTGTGTTTACGGACATATTCAATTGCTCTCTATCCCAGTCTGCTGTCCCCACATGCCTCAAGATGGCCACCATTGTTCCTGTACCCAAGAAGGCAAAGATAACTGAACTTAATGATTATCGCCCCATAGCACTCACTTCTGTCATCATGAAGTGCTTTGAGAGGCTAGTCAAGGATCATATCACCTCTACCTTACCTGTCACCCTAGACCCACTTCAATTTGCTTACCGCCCCAATAGATCCACAGACGATGCAATATCCATCACACTGCACACTGCCCTATCTCATCTGGACAAAATAAATACATATGTAAGAATGCTGTTCATTGACTACAGTTCAGCATTCAACACCATAGTGCCCTCCAAGCTCATCATCAAGTTGGAGGCCCTGGGTCTCAACCCTGCCCTGTGCAACTTGCTCCTGGACTTTCTGATGGGCCGCCCCCAGGTAGTGAAGGTGGGAAACAATCTCTCACTCAACGTCAACAAAACAAATGAGATGATCGTGGACTTCAGGAAACAGCAGAGGGAGCACCCCCCTATCCACATCGACGGGACAGTAGTGGAGAAGGTGGAAAGTTTTAAGTTCCTCGGTGTACACATCACGGACAAACTGAAATGGTCCACCCACACAGACAGAGTGGTGAAGAAGGGACAACAGTCCCTCTTCAACCTCAGGAGGCTGGAGAAATTTGTCTTGTCACCTAAAACCCTGACAAACTTTTACAGATGCACAATTGAGAGCATCCTGTCGGGCTGTATCACCGCCTGGTACGGCAACTGCACCGCCCTCAACCGCAAGGCTCTCCAGATGGTGGTGCGGTCTGCACAACGCAACACCGGGGGCAAACTACCTACCCTCCAAGACACCTACAGCACCCGATGTCACAGGAAGGCCAAAAAGATCATCCAGGACAACAACCACCCGAGCCACTGCCTGTTCACCCAGCCATCATTCAGGACAACAACCACCCGAACCACTGCCTGTTCACCCAGCCATCATCCAGGACAACAACCACCCGAACCACTGCCTGTTCACCCAGCTATCATCCAGGACAACAACCACCCGAGCCACTGCCTGTTCACCCAGCCATCATCCAGGACAACAACCACCCGAGCCACTGCCTGTTCACCCAGCTATCATCCAGGACAACAACCACCCGAGCCACTGCCTGTTCACCCAGCCATCATCCAGGACATTACCACCCGAGCCACTGCCTGTTCACCCAGCTATCATCCAGGACGCGAGGTCAGTACAGGTGCATCAAAGCTGGGACCGAGAGACTGAAAAACAGCTTCTATCTCAAGGCCATCAGACTGTTAAACAGCCATCACTAGCACAGAGAGACTGCTGCTCTATATACACAGACTAGAAATCACTGGCCACTTTAATAAATGGATCACTAGTCACTTTAATAATGCCAATTTAATAATGTTTACATATCTTACATTACTCATCTCATATGTATATACTGTATCTTATACCAACCATCTACTGCATCATGCCTGTGCTGCACGGCCATCGCTCATCCATATATTTATATATTCTTATTCCATCCCTTTAGATGTGTGTGTATTAGGTAGTTGTTGTGGAATTGTTAGATATTACTGCACTGTCGAAACTAGAAGCACAAGCATTTTGCTGCACTCACATTGAAATCTGCTAACCATGTGTATGTGACCAATAACATTTGATTTGATTTGACCTTACACATTTCGCTATTGATTTTTTTCCCCTCGGAACAGCCTCAATTCGTCGAGGGACTCTACAAGGTGTTGAAACTGTTCCACAGGGATGCTGGCCCATGTTGACTCCAATGCTTCCCACAGTTGTGTCAAGTTGGCTGGATGTCCTTTGGGTGCTGGACCATTCATGATACACACAGGAAACTGCTGAGCATGAAAAACTCAACAGCTTTAAAGTTCTTGACACAAACCGTGTGCCTGGCACCTACTACCGTAAGCCTCTAAAGGCTTAAAAATCCTTCTTTAATCTGTCTCCTCCCCTTCATCTACTCTGATTGAAGTGAATTTAAAAAGTGACATCAATAAGGGATCATAGCTGTCACCTGGATTTATCTGGTACGTCTATGTCATGGAAAGACCAGGTGTCCTTAATGTTTTTTACACTCATAGAGATTTTATTGGCCCAGTCCCTGGTACTGAGATATATACTGGCCCAGTCCCTGGTACTGAGATATATACTGGCCCAGTCCCTGGTACTGAGATATATACTGGCCCAGTCCCTGGTAATGAGATATATACTGGCCCAGAACCTGGTACTGAGATATATACTGGCCCAGTCCCTGGCAATGAGATATATACTGGCCCAGTCCCTGGTACTGAGATATATACTGGCCCAGTCCCTGGTACTGAGATATATACTGGCCCAGTCCCTGGTATTGAGATATATACTGGCCCAGTCCCTGGTACTGAGATATATACTGGCCCGGTCCCTGGTAATGAGATATATACTGGCCCAGTCCCTGGTACTGAGATATATACTGGCCCGGTCCCTGGTACTGAGATATATACTGGCCCAGTCCCTGGTACTGAGATATATACTGGCCCAGTCCCTGGTAATGAGATATATACTGGCCCAGTCCCTGGTACTGAGATATATACTGGCCCAGTCCCTGGTACTGAGATATATACTGGCCCAGTCCCTGGTACTGAGATATATACTGGCCCAGTCCCTGGTAATGAGATATATACTGGCCCAGTCCCTGGTAATGAGATATATACTGGCCCAGTCCCTGGTAGCTGCATAGTATCTACAATAAGCCATGCTTTATCCTAAATGGCACTTCATTCTCTACTATTGACCAGGGCCCATAAGGTAGTAGTAGTAGTACACTATGTAGGTATTAGGGTGCGATCTGGGATCAAGTCCTCTACTTTCCCCAGGCTGTATCCCTTCCCCTGCAAAGACACAAGTCTGTTCGATCATCTTAAATAAACGTCTGCATTTCCATATTTTGCCCCTCTTCAGTTTGTGAAGTACACTATAATTACCAGTCAAGATGTATTTGTTTGCGGTGTCAACAACACCGGGCGTAATCCGATCCATATTGAGTTAGGAGTGTACTTGGGAATGAGGTGATGATTCTTCATTGTAACCAGTCTGCTTCCATATATATGCATGTCTGCCTCACAATTGGCACCCTATTCCCTTTTATAGTACACAACTACTTCAACTACTTATAGTGCAAATGAAGTGCACTATATAGGGAATAGGTTGCCAATTGGGATGCACAGCTATGTGTAGGCTAGGTCTGTGGGCAGGCGGGCGGTGTGTGTAGAGACTTGGCACGGTGGAACATGGCTCTCTACAGATGTCCTTATTGATCACCTCTGAAGCTCTGCCAAGTTTAATGCTTTACCTCACGCTGCGTTTGACCAGGGCCCACAGGGCTAAACAGGATGTCATTTGGGACGCAACCGTTAGTGACAGTTAGGCATCACCTCCCCTTCCATTTCTCCATCTCAGGATAGAGCTAAGGTTTTATCTCTCTCTCTCTCTCTCTCTCTCTCTCTCTCTCTCTCTCTCTCTCTCTCTCTCTCTGTGTCTCTCTGTGTCTCTCTCTGTGTCTCTCTCTGTGTCTCTCTCTCTCTCTCTCTCTCTCTCTCTCTCTCTCTGTGTCTCTCTGTGTGTCTCTCTCTCTCTCTCTCTCTCTGTGTGTGTCTCTCTCTCTCTCTGTGTCTCTGTCTTTCTGTCTCTCTCTCTCTCTCTCTCTCTCTCTCTCTCTGTGTCTCTCTCTGTGTCTCTCTCTGTCTCTCTCTCTCTCTCTCTCTCTCTCTCTCTCTCTCTGTCTCTCTGTGTCTCTCTCTCTCTCTCTCTCTCTCTCTCTTTCTCTCTCTGTGTCTCTCTCTGTGTGTGTCTCTGTGTCTCTCTGTCTGTCTCTGTCTCTGTCTCTGTCTCTCTTTCTCTCTTCTCTCTCTCTCTCTCTCTGTCTGTCTGTCTGTCTGTCTGTCTGTCTGTCTGTCTGTCTCTTTCTGTGTCTCTTCCTCTCTCTCTCTCTCTTCGTCTCTCTCTCTTTCTCTATCCCTCTCTTTCTCTCTCTCAAGTCTCTCTCAGGAGGTTTTTGTCAAGGATAGATGGAGAACACTGGGTTATCATTTAAATATCTATATCACTTCCATGTGGGAATTACAATAAGTGGGTTTGAGAGAGAGAAAGAAAGATGATAGAGAGAGGAGAGAGAGAGAAAGAGAGAGGGGGAAGAGATAATGAGAGAGGAGATAAAGAGAGAGAGGAGGATAGAGAGAAAGAGAGAGGGGGAAGAGATAATGAGAGGGAAGATAAAGAGAGAGAGGAGGAGAGAGAGAGAAAGAGAGAGGGGGAAGAGATAATGAGAGAGGAGATAAAGAGAGAGAGGAGGATAGAGAGAGAAAGAGAGAGGGGGAAGAGATAATGAGAGAGGAGATAAAGAGAGAGAGGAGGATAGAGAGAGAAAGAGAGAGGGGGAAGAGATAATGAGAGGGAAGATAAAGAGAGAGAGGAGGAGAGAGATATCATATATGTAAGGATAGAAGAAGCCAGACTATCCCTCCCATTCTCATTGGTTCCTTTTTCCACAATAAAGAAAGGCTATGCCTGTGTACCACTTTACATCAATCTGGGTCAGGGAGGGGTTCTACTGAGGAGGTGTCAGCAGAGTTGGGTCACCACATTAGTTCTTGCAAAGTACAAATGTAGTGGTAGGATTGTTGAAAATCACCGACCAATCTTTTATATAGGTGACCTAATAGAGATTCTATATTTATAGCATTGATGTAAAAAATAAGGTTGATTTATAGAGCCAAAGAGAGAGACAAAGGAATGGAAAGAGAGGTGGTGTGTAGCTGCATTACGTTTAGGTTGATAGATTTATCCAATACCGTTCTCTCCTTCCTTCCTCTGTCCATCTCTCTAACCGCTGTCTGTCCTTCATCCTTCTCCTCCTATTTGACTATACCTGTCCCTTCCTATCTATACTATCCTCTCTGTCTTCAACCCTCTCCCTGTCCTATACCTGTCCCTTCCTATCTATACCATCCTCTCTGTCTTCAACCCTCTCCCTGTCCTATACCTGTCCCTTCCTATCTATACCATCCTCTCTGTCTTCAACCATCTCCCTGTCCTATACCTGTCCCTTCCTATCTATACTATCCTCTCTGTCTTCAACCCTCTCCCTGTCCTATACCTGTCCCTTCCTATCTATACCATCCTCTCTGTCTTCAACCCTCTCCCTGTCCTATACCTGTCCCTTCCTATCTATACTATCCTCTCTGTCTTCAACCCTCTCCCTGTCCTATACCTGTCCCTTCCTATCTATACCATCCTCTCTGTCTTCAACCCTCTCCCTGTCCTATACCTGTCCCTTCCTATCTATACTATCCTCTCTGTCTTCAACCATCTCCCTGTCCTATACCTGTCCCTTCCTATCTATACTATCCTCTCTGTCTTCAACCCTCTCCCTGTCCTATACCTGTCCCTTCCTATCTATACCATCCTCTCTGTCTTCAACCCTCTCCCTGTCCTATACCTGTCCCTTCCTATCTATACCTATCCTCTCTGTGTCTTCAACCCTCTCCCTGTCCTATACCTGTCCCTTCCTATCTATACTATCCTCTCTGTCTTCAACCATCTCCCTGTCCTATACCTGTCCCTTCCTATCTATACTATCCTCTCTGTGTCTTCAACCCTCTCCCTGTCCTATACCTGTCCCTTCCTATCTATACCATCCTCTCTGTCTTCAACCCCTCCCTGTCCTATACCTGTCCCTTCCTATCTATATACCATCCTATTTCAACCATCCCTCTCTCCCCCCTCCCTCAACATACTATCTATCCCTCCATGTTACTATCTCTTCCCCCTCACCCTCTCCATCCCTCTCTCCCTCCTCCCTCTCTCCTCTCTCCCTCCTCCCTCTCTCCTCCCTCTCTCCTCCCTCTCTCCTCCCCCCTCTCTCCTCCCTCTCCCCTCCCTCTCTCCCTCCCCCTCTCTCCTCCCTCTCTCCTCCCTCTCTCCCTCCCCCCTCTCTCCTCCCTCTCTCCTCCCTCTCTCCCCCTCTCCTTCCTCCCTCTCTCCCCCCTCTCCTTCCTCGCCCTCTCTCCCATCTCTCCATCCCTGTCTCCCCCTCTTCCCCCTATCTCCCTCTACCTCCCCCTGCCTCCCCTTATCTCCTCCCAGCTCCCCCTGTCTCCTAATGTGATCAGCCTCACAGCAGCTTGTGCCAGCAGAGCGGGTGGTCTGATAACAGCCTGGCTGATGGAGCTTGTTCAGATCACACCCTCTCCATCCCTCTCCCCCCTCTCTCCCTACTCACCCTCTCCATCCCTCTCTCCCCTCTCTCCCTCCTCATCCTCTCCATCCCTCTCTCCCCTCTCTCCCTCCTCACCCTCTCCATCCCTCTCTCCCCTCTCTCCCTCCTCATCCTCTCCATCCCTCTCTCCCCTCTCTCCCTCCTCACCCTCTCCATCCCTCTCTCCCCTCTCTCCCTCCTCACCCTCTCCATCCCTCTCTCCCCTCTCTCCCTCCTCATCCTCTCCATCCCTCTCTCCCCTCTCTCCCTCCTCATCCTCTCCATCCCTCTCTCCCCTCTCTCCCTCCTCATCCTCTCCATCCCTCTCTCCCCTCTCTCCCTCCTCATCCTCTCCATCCCTCTCTCCCCTCTCTCCCTCCTCATCCTCTCCATCCCTCTCTCCCCTCTCTCCCTCCTCATCCTCTCCATCCCTCTCTCCCTCCTCATCCTCTCCATCCCTCTCTCCCCTCTCTCCCTCCTCATCCTCTCCATCCCTCTCTCCCCTCTCTCCCTCCTCACCCTCTCCATCCCTCTCTCCCCTCTCTCCCTCCTCATCCTCTCCATCCCTCTCTCCCCTCTCTCCCTCCTCACCCTCTCCATCTGTCCTCTGATAGAGTCCCAAATGGCACCCTAATTTAGGCCAGGCAGTGGTCAAAAGAAGTGCACTATACAGGTAGTAGGGTGCTATTTGGAACACAGAGTGTGGTCCCCTGCTGTGTCTGTTGTGGGACTCAAAGACACTCTAGGAAACAGTGACTGTATACACTGAGTGGACAAAACATTAAGAACACCTCCATGACATAGACTGACCAGGTGAATCCAGGTGAAAGTTAGGATCCCTTATTGGTCACTTGTTAAATCCACTTCAATCAGTGTAGATGAAGGGGAGGAGACAGGTTAAAGAAGGATTTTTAAGCCTTGAGACAGTTGAGGCATGGATTGTGTATGTGTGCCATTCAGAGGGTGAATGGGAAAGACAAAAGATTTAAGTGCCTTTGAACGGTGTATGGTAGTAGGTGCCAGGCACATCTGTTTGTGTCAAGAACTGCAACGCTACTGGGTTTTTCACACTCAACAGTTTCCCGTGTGTATCAAGAATGTTCCACCACCCAAAGGACATCCAGCCAACTTGACACGACTGTGGGAAGCTTTGGAGTCAACATGGACCAGCATCCCTGCGGAACACTTTTTGGGTCAACTCATTGTCGAATGTGTCCTTAAATGTTTTTGCACCCTCAGTGTATGTCTCAGGTTCGATTAGCAGAAAAGTAGAGGAACGTTTCTTATACGCTACAAACAGTTTCTCTAAGCTGATTTGCCAAAGTGGTAGAAAGAAGCTGACAGGTCAACGGTGACATAGTAGGAAGTGATGACGTCACAACGGGGAAATTTAGAATGTTGGAAACGAGTCCGTTAAAGAGAACGAAGAAGACGGGCAAAACAAAGGTATAGTTTAAAAAGTCTAACCCGTATGAAAACGTTGTATTCAAGCAGACTCTTTTCCAGCCCAGTCTGCACAGTTTAAAGTTTGAATGGCGTCTCCAGCTTAAACGATGTAAGAGGATTGGCGTGAAGAAGGATAATAATAATAAGAAGAAGAAGAAATATGAGGAAGATTTTAAAGTCGGGACTTTTGCTTCATGAAGTCCCACCTAATTACCATGTATGTTAATATCGTGAAGAGGTGCTGTAAGAACAAAGGGTATCCATTGGTGACGAGAACAAAACATGGAAACGCACCGTTTTCACGTATGTTGATGTTAGAATGGAGATGGAGAGGATGAATAGGAAGTAGAAAAATAGATAGACAATCAGTCAGGGCTCTATGTCATCACACTCACAGTGTAGTGCAGCCACAGGAGAGGTTGGAGATGTAGACAGTAGGTAGCAGAGAGAGAGAGAGAGACAGACAGAGAGAGACAGAGAGAGACAGAGAGAGAGAGACAGAGAGAGAGAGAGAGACAGAGAGAGAGAGAGGGGGAGAGAGAGAGAGAGAGACAGAGAGAGAGAGAGAGAGAGAGAGAGAGACAGACAGACAGACAGAGAGAGAGAGAGAGAAACAGAGAGAGAGAGACAGAGACAGAGAGAGAGAGAGACAGAGAGAGAGAGAAACAGAGAGAGAGAGACAGAGACAGAGAGAGAGAGGGAGAGAGAGAGACAGAGAGAGACAGAGAGAGAGAGAGAGAGAGAGAGAGAGAGAGAGAGAGAGACAGACAGACAGACAGACAGACAGACAGACAGACAGACAGACAGAGAGAGAGAGAGAGAGGCAGAGAGAGAGAGACAGAGAGAGAGAGAGACAGAGAGAGAGAGGCAGAGAGAGAGGCAGAGAGAGAGGGAGAGAGACAGAGACAGAGAAAGAGATTGTAAACGAAGACAGATGGATTGAATCCAGCCGCGGTACAGAGAAGTGTTACTGACAGATCAAAGCAAAAAAAGGAGAAGTTGATTTGTTATAAGCTCTTTAGCATCTCAGTCAACAAACTCAGTATGACTGGCAGACTGATAAGGCCAGTGGATTGTAAACCCTCGCTGGTATTTACAGTGGTTGACACCAGTTAGCCACAGTTAGAAGGATTTACTTTAGACTTTTCAAATGACCTACTTTTGTTCAAATGAAATAACGATTTGGATAATCAATCCAATCTAGTCGTCGTTACTGTTTTATAGGAAATTCAATGTCTCTTTCCCAGTTTTACTTGGAGATGGGAAGAATTCCCTATAAATGAAGCCTTGTAGTGTAATTGATCATCTACACAACAAAAGGAGTGCATCTTTCTGACATATGGATTTAAATGGATGATGCTAGAGAGCTGAGGTTAAATGAGATGGTTTACAGGCAACACAAATGGGATTCCTCAGGTTCCTTTGGGGGACAGAAACTCAACATAGAGAACAGACGTATTGTCGTCTCTACCTTCTTGCCTCTTAGTGCTGTTGTCTGTGCCCCAATAATGCTTCTACCATGTTCTGTTGCTACCATGTTGCCATGTTGTGTTGCTACCATGTTGTTGTCATGTTGTGCTGCTGCCGTGTTGTGTTGCTACCATGTTGTTGTAATGTTGTGTTGCTACCATGTTGTTGTCATGTTGTGCTGCTGCCATGTTGTTGTCATGTTGTGTTGCTACCATGTTGTTGTCATGTTGTGCTGCTGCCGTGTTGTGTTGCTACCATGTTGTTGTAATGTTGTGTTGCTGCCATGTTGTGTTGCTACCATGTTGTTGTCATGTTGTGTTGTTATGTATTGCTATCATGTTGTGTTGCTGCCATGTTGTGTTGCTACCATGTTGTTGTCATGTTGTGTTGCTACCATGTTGTTGTCATGTTGTGTTGTTGTCATGTTGTGTTGCTACCATGTTGTTGTCATGTTGTGTTGTTATGTATTGCAGTCATGTTGTGCTGCTGCCATGTTGTGTTGCTACCATGTTGTTGTCATGTTGTGTTGTTATGTATTGCAGTCATGTTGTGTTGCTGCCATGTTGTGTTGCTACCATGTTGTTGTCATGTTGTGTTGTTATGTATTGCAGTCATGTTGTGCTGCTGCAATGTTGTGTTGCTGCCATGTTGTTGTCATGTTGTGCTGTGTTGTCATGTTGTGGTTCTACCATGTTGTTGTCATGTTGTGTTGCTACCATGTTGTTGTCATGTTGTGTTGCTACCATGTTGTTGTCATGTTGTGTTGCTACCATGTTGTTGTCATGTTGTGTTGTTATGTATTGCAGTCATGTTGTGCTACTGCCATGTTGTGTTTCTACCATGTTGTTGTCATGTTGTGTTGTTATGTATTGCAGTCATGTTGTGCTGCTGCCATGTTGTGTTGCTGCCATGTTGTTGTCATGTTGTGCTGTGTTGTCATGTGTTGCTGCCATGTTGTGGTTCTACCATGTTGTTGTCATGTTGTGTTGCTACCATGTTGTTGTCATGTTGTTGTTCTACCATGTTGTTGTCATGTTGTGTTGCTACCATGTTGTTGTCATGTTGTGTTGCTACCATGTTGTTGTCATGTTGTGTTGCTACCATGTTGTTGTCATGTTGTGCTGTGTTGTCATGTGTTTCTGCCTTGCTATGTTGTTGTCTTAGGTCTCTCTTTATGTAGTGTTGTGTTGTCTCTCTTGTCGTGATTGTTGTTTTGTCCTATATTTATATGTATTTTTTATTTATTTTATTTTTAATCCCAGCCCCCGTCCCTGCAGGAGGCCTTTGCCTTTTGGTAGGCCGTCATTGTAAATAGAATTTGTTCTTAAATGATTTGCCTTGTTAATTAAAGGTTAAATACAATACAAATAAAAATAAATGGTGGTGTAAATATATTAAGACAGTAATAAAGATGATTATTACAAAACACAAGACTCTGGCAGAGAAAACATTACAGATCACACTGACCTACTGTAGGTTTTCACATTCACTCACATTCACCAGAAAGAAACGCTTCAAAAACCTACATCCACCCTGGAGGGTGAAGTGTCTGTCTGTGTCTGTGTGTGTCTGTCTGTGTCTGTGTGTCTGTCTGTGTGTCTGTGTGTGTGTGTCTGTCTGTGTGTCTGTGTGTGTCTGTGTCTGTGTGTGTGTGTCTGTCTGTCTGTGTCTGTGTGTGTGTGTGTGTGTGTCTGTGTGTGTCTGTGTGTGTCTGTGTGTGTCTGTGTGTGTGTGTCTGTAGGTGTCTGTCTGTCTGTCTGTCTGTCTGTCAGTGTGTGTGTGTGTCTGTCTGTAGGTGTGTGTCTGTCTGTGTGTCCGTGTGTGTGTCTGTCTGTAGGTGTGTGTGTGTGTGTGTGTGTGTGTGTGTGTGTGTGTGTGTGTGTGTGTGTGTGTGTGTGTGTGTGTGTGTGTGTGTGTGTCTGTGTCTGTCTGTAGGTGTGTGTGTGTGTTTGGAGGATGACAACACAAAAAAACAAATAAAAAAACAACACACTCTCTTCTCCTCCTCTCTGCTCCTCCTCTCTTCTCCTCCTCTCTTCTCCTCCTCTCTTCTCCTCCTCTCTTCCTCCTCCTCTCTTCCTCCTCCTCTCTTCCCCTCCTCTCTTCTCCTCCTCTCTTCTCCTCCTCTCTTTCCCTCCTCTCTTCTCCTCCTCTCTTCCCCTCCTCTCTTCCTCCTCCTCTCTTCCCCTCCTCTTTTCTCCTCCTCTCTGCTCCTCTCTTCTCTTCCTCTCTTCCCCTCCTCTCTTCTCCTCCTCTCTGCTCCTCTCTTCTCCTCCTCTCTTCTCCTCCTCTCTTCTCTTCCCCTCTTCTCCTCCCCTCTTCCCCTCCTCTCTTCTCCTCCTCTCTGCTCCTCTCTTCTCCTCCTCTCTTCTCTTCCCCTCTTCTCCTCCTCTCTTCTCCTCCTTTCTTTCCCTCCTCTCTGCTCCTCCTCTCTTCCCCTCCTCTCTTCTCCTCTCTTCCCCTCCTCTCTTCTGCTCCTCTCTTCTCCTCCTCTCTTCTCCTCTCTTCTCCTCCTCTTTTCTCCTCTCTTTCCCTCCTCTCTGCTCCTCCTCAATTCCCCTCCTCTCTTCTCCTCTCTTCCCCTCCTCTCTTCTCCTCTCTTCTCCTCCTCTCTGCTCCTCTCTTCTCCTCCTCTCTGCTCCTCTCTTCTCCTCCTCTCTTCCCCTCCTTTCTTCTCCTCCTCTCTTCTCCTCCTCTCTTTCCCTCCTCTCTGCTCCTCCTCTCTTCCCCTCCTCTCTTCCCCTCCTCTCTTCCACCTCCTCTCTTCCCCTCCTCTCTTCTCCTCTCTTTCCCTCCTCTCTTCCCCTCCTCTCTTCCCCTCCTCTCTGCTCCTCTCTTCCCCTCCTCTCTTTCCCTCCTTTCTGCTCCTCTCTTCCCCTCCTCTCTTCCCCTCCTCTCTTCCCCTCTCTTCCCCTCCTCTCTTCCACCTCCTATCTTCCCCTCCTCTCTGCTCCTCTCTTCTCCTCCTCTCTTCTCCTCCTCTCTTCCCCTCCTCTCTTCCCCTCCTCTCTTCTCCTCCTCTCTTCTCCTCCTCTCTTTCCCTCCTCTCTTCTCCTCATCTTTTCTCCTCCTCTCTTTCCCTCCTCTCTTCTCCTCATCTCTTCTCCTCCTCTCTTTCCCTCCTCTCTTCCCCTCCTCTCTGCACCTCTCTTCCCCTCCTCTCTTCCCCTCCTCTCTTTCCCTCCTCTCTTCCCCTCCTCTCTTTCCCTCCTCTCTTTCCCTCCTCTCTTCTCCTCCTCTCTTCTCCTCATCTCTTCTCCTCCTCTCTTCTCCTGCTCTCTTTCCCTCCTCTCTTCCCCTCCTCTCTTCCCCTCCTCTCTTCTCCTCATCTCTTCTCCTCCTCTCTTTCCCTCCTCTCTTCCCCTCCTCTCTTCCCCTCCTCTCTTCTCCTGCTCTCTTCCCCTCCTCTCTTCTCCTCATCTCTTCTTCTCCTCTCTTCCCCTCCTCTCTTTCCCTCCTCTCTTCCACCTCCTCTCTTCCCCTCCTCTCTTCTCCTCTCTTCTCCTCCTCTCTTCCCCTCTTCTCTTCTCCTCCTCTCTTCTCCTCTCTTCTTCTCCTCTCTTCCCCTCCTCTCTTTCCCTCCTCTCTTCCCCTCCTCTCTTCTCCTCTCTTCTCCTCCTCTCTTCCCCTCTTCTCTTCTCCTCCTCTCTTCTCCTTGATCGTTAGTCTACTATTGGCGCTGCCTCCTGTGTTCTCTGTTTCTACAGTGTATAAATGGAAACAGACCTGCTAGCGTATTGAACCAGTAATTCCCAGCTGGTTCCTGCTATTATCTTAAACCACAGAGTGAAGTCAGGCATGTAACCCATTCCATGTGTCGCCTCCTGTCAACCGGAAGGTTCTCTCTCTGTTCTTTAAGGAGTCTTCATTTCTGTGGATGTAGAGATGTTTATAATGGAGTCCTCATATCTGTGGATGTAGAGATGTTTATAATGGAGTCTTCATATCTGTGGATGTATAGATGTTTATAATGGAGTCTTCATTTCTGTGGATGTAGAGCTCTGTGGGAGTCCACTATCAATCCTGAGAGTTCTAGGTACCATCAGGTGATATCATAAACTAAAGCTGTGTTCCAAAATACACCCTATTCCCTATGTAGTGCACTACTTTCATCCAGGGCCCATAGGTCTCTGGTCCAAAGTAGTGCACTATAAAGGGAATACGGTGCCATTTAGAACACAACCTAAGAAGACCAGAACACACTGTAGTAAATCCATATTGTTAGACAACATAATGATACACAGTTATATGTGTTTATTGTAGTCATAGTTAACTGACCGTTATAAATCTGTAAAAATGGCTACTAGTAGGTACTGTCACTATTTAAATCAAATGCTAAGGGTTGAGTCAATCACACAGAACACCAGCAAGATCTGTCACCAATAACATCTACATCACATCCACTGTCCTCCATCAACCCTTCCAACACAGGGCAGGAAGTGTGTTCTCATATCAGAAAACCACAGTGGATGAATGAGAATTATATTGTACATTCAGTACTGAACTCTCTGTGGCAGTGACTGGGAGGATGGACATTCACTCATCTGTTGCTATGAGGAAAATAATGAAGCTGGAGAGCTCTGTTAGAGACTCATTAGCACCACTTAGTGGCCACTAGAATATAGCCTCACAGTCAACTCAGTGCAGTGCTGCAACTGGACCAAAAGGAGCAGAGACGGTTGTGTACTTTAGAGATATCTTCACGTTTCTATTTGCATCTTTCATGAGGTTATTGTTAATTGTATTTCCTTGATTAATTTAATCTCTCCTTGTTTCCTTCTCTTAGCACATTGTCTGAGGTTCCTACCCTCCTCCAATGCGTTTTGAGAAGAGACAAGGAGTGGGGGACACAAGGAATCCAAGAAACACTATTGACATTCCCCCTGCTGTATTAGGTTAATCCCCGTACTGGCCTGTCTTGAAAAGGGATTGTGAGGTAAGCTGTCGGATGTGAAAAGGGAGACAAGGATGTTTTTCTGCCCAAGGTGAGGGTTTATATTTACAAATGTGCAAAAAAACATAAAGTACTACCATAAGTAAGTTACTATATGAACTAATTAAAACAGACCAGTAGGTTACTATATGAACTAATTAAAACAGACCAGTAGGTTACTATATAAACTAATTAAAACAGACCAGTAGGTTACTATATGAACTAAATAAACCAGACCAGTAGGTTACTATATGAACTAAATAAAACAGACCAGTAGGTTACTATATGAACTAATTAAAACAGACCAGTAGGTTACTATATGAACTAATTAAACCAGACCAGTAGGTTACTATATGAACTAATTCAAACAGACCAGTAGGTTACTATATGAACTAATTAAACCAGACCAGTAGGTTACTATATGAACTAAATAAAACAGACCAGTAGGTTACTATATGAACTAATTAAAACAGACCAGTAGGTTACTATATGAACTAATTAAAACAGACCAGTAGGTTACTATATGAACTAATTAAAACAGACCAGTAGGTTACTATATGAACTAAATAAAACAGACCAGTAGGTTACTATATGAACTAATTAAAACAGACCAGTAGGTTACTATATGAACTAATTAAAACAGACCAGTAGGTTACTATATGAACTAAATAAAACAGACCAGTAGGTTACTATATGAACTAATTAAAACAGACCAGTAGGTTACTATATGAACTAATTAAACCAGACCAGTAGGTTACTATATGAACTAATTAAAACAGACCAGTAGGTTACTATATGAACTAATTAAAACAGACCAGTAGGTTACTATATGAACTAATTAAAACAGACCAGTAGGTTACTATATAAACTAATTAAACCAGACCAGTAGGTTACTATATGAACTAATTAAAACAGACCAGTCGGTTACTATATGAACTAATTAAAACAGACCAGTAGGTTACTATATGAACTAATTAAAACAGACCAGTAGGTTACTATATGAACTAATTAAAACAGACCAGTAGGTTACTATATGAACTAATTAAAACAGACCAGTAGGTTACTATATGAACTAATTAAAACAGACCAGTAGGTTACAGTATGAACTAATTAAAACAGACCAGTAGGTTACTATATGAACTAATTGAAACAGACCAGTAGGTTACTATATGAACTAATTAAAACAGACCAGTAGGTTACTATATGAACTAATTAAAACAGACCAGTAGGTTACTATATGAACTAATTAAACCAGACCAGTAGGTTACTATATGAACTAATTAAACCAGACCAGTAGGTTACTATATGAACTAATTAAAACAGACCAGTAGATTACTGATTGAACTAATTAAAACAGACCAGTAGGTTACTATATGAACTAATTAAACCAGACCAGTAGGTTACTGTATGAACTAATTAAGACAGACCAGTAGGTTACTATATCAACTAATTAAAACAGACCAGTAGGTAACTATATTAACTAATTAAACCAGACCAGTAGGTTACTGTATGAACTAATTAAAACAGACCAGTAGGTTACTATATGAACTAATTAAAACAGACCAGTAGGTTACTGTATGAACTCATTAAAACAGACCAGTAGGTTACTACATGAACTAATTAAAACAGACCAGTAGGTTACTATATGAACTAATTAAACCAGACCAGTAGGTTACTACATGAACTAATTAAACCAGACCAGTAGGTTACTGTATGAACTAATTAAAACAGACCAGTAGGTTAATATATGAACTAATTAAAACAGACCAGTAGGTTACTATATGAACTAATTAAAACAGACCAGTAGGTTACTATATGAACTAATTAAAACAGACCAGTAGGTTACTATATGAACTAATTAAAACAGACCAGTAGGTTACTATATGAACTAATTAAAACAGACCAGTAGGTTACTATATGAACTAATTAAAACAGACCAGTAGGTTACTATATGAACTAATTAAACCAGACCAGTAGGTTACTATATGAACTAAATAAAACAGACCAGTAGGTTACTATATGAACTAATTAAAACAGACCAGTAGGTTACTATATGAACTAATTAAAACAGACCAGTAGGTTACTATATGAACTAATTAAAACAGACCAGTAGGTTACTATATGAACTAATTAAAACAGACCAGTAGGTTACTATATGAACTAATTAAAACAGACCAGTAGGTTACTATATGAACTAATTAAAACAGACCAGTAGGTTACTATATGAACTAATTAAAACAGACCAGTAGGTTACTATATGAACTAATTAAAACAGACCAGTAGGTTACTATATGAACTAATTAAAACAGACCAGTAGGTTACTGTATGAACTAATTATACCAGACCAGTAGGTTACTATATGAACTAATTAAAACAGACCAGTAGGTTACAATTTGAACTAATTAAAACAGAACAGTAGGTTACTATATGAACTAATTAAAACAGACCAGTAGGTTACTATATGAACTAATTTAACCAAACCAGTAGGTTACTATATGAACTAATTAAACCAGACCAGTAGGTTACTATATGAACTAATTAAAACAGACCAGTAGGTTACTGTATGAACTAATTAAAACAGACCAGTAGGTTACTATATGAACTAATTAAACCAGACCAGTAGGTTACTATATGAACTAATTAAAACAGACCAGTAGGTTACTGTATGAACTAATTATACCAGACCAGTAGGTTACTATATGAACTAATTAAAACAGACCAGTAGGTTACAATTTGAACTAATTAAAACAGAACAGTAGGTTACTATATGAACTAATTAAAACAGACCAGTAGGTTACTATATGAACTAATTTAACCAAACCAGTAGGTTACTATATGAACTAATTAAACCAGACCAGTAGGTTACTATATGAACTAATTAAAACAGACCAGTAGGTTACTGTATGAACTAATTAAAACAGACCAGTAGGTTACTATATGAACTAATTAAACCAGACCAGTAGGTTACTATATGAACTAATTAAAACAGACCAGTAGGTTACTATATGAACTAACTAAAACAGACCAGTAAGTTACTATATGAACTAATTAAAACAGACCAGTAGGTTACTATATGAACTAAATAAAACAGACCAGTAGGTTACTATATGAACTAATTAAAACAGACCAGTAGGTTACTATATGAACTAATTAAAACAGACCAGTAGGTTACTATATGAACTAATTAAAACAGACCAGTAGGTTACTATATGAACTAATTAAAACAGACCAGTAGGTTACTATATGAACTAATTAAAACAGACCAGTAGGTTACTGTATGAACTAATTAAAACAGACGAGTAGGTTACTATATGAACTAATTAAAACAGACCAGTAGGTTACTATATGAACTAATTAAAACAGACCAGTAGGTTACTATATGAACTAATTAAAACAGACCAGTAGGTTACTATATGAACCAATTAAAACAGACCAGTAGGTTACTATATGAACTAATTAAAACAGACCAGTAGGTTACTGTATGAACTAATTAAAACAGACCAGTAGGTTACTATATGAACTAATTAAACCAGACCAGTAGGTTACTATATGAACTAATTAAAACAGACCAGTAGGTTACTATATGAACTAATTAAAACAGACCAGTAGGTTACTATATGAACTAATTAAACCAGACCAGTAGGTTACTATATGAACTAATTAAAACAGACCAGTAGGTTACTGATTGAACTAATTAAAACAGACCAGTAGGTTACTATATGAACTAATTAAAACAGACCAGTAGGTTACTATATGAACTAATTAAAACAGACCAGTAGGTTACTATATGAACTAACTAAAACAGACCAGTAGGTTACTATATGAACTAATTTAAACAGACCAGTAGGTTACTGTATGAACTAATTAAAACAGACCAGTAGGTTACTATATGAACTAATTAAACCAGACCAGTAAGTTACTATATTAACTAATTAAAACAGACCAGTAGGTTACTATATGAACTAATTAAAATAGACCAGCAGGTTACTATATGAACTAATTAAAACAGACCAGTAGGTTACTGTATGAACTAATTAAAACAGACCAGTAGGTAACTATATGAATTAATTAAAACAGACCAGTAGGTTACTATATGAACTAATTAAAACAGACCAGTAGGTTACTGTATGAACTAATTAAAACAGGAGGGAGAGTAACACACTAAACAGACCAGTAGGTTACTATATGAACTAATTAAAACAGACCAGTAGGTTACTATATGAACTAATTAAAACAGACCAGTAGGTTACTATATCAACTAATTAAACCAGACCAGTAGGTTACTATATGAACTAAATAAAACAGACCAGTAGGTTACTATATGAACTAATTAAAACAGACCAGTAGGTTACTATATGAACTAATTTAAACAGACCAGTAGGTTACTGTATGAACTAATTAAAACAGACCAGTAGGTTACTATATGAACTAATTAAACCAGACCAGTAGGTTACTATATGAACTAATTAAAACAGACCAGTAAGTTACTATATGAACTAATTAAAACAGACCAGTAGGTTACTATATGAACTAATTAAAACAGACCAGTAGGTTACTATATGAACTAATTAAAACAGACCAGTAGGTTACTATATGAACTAATTAAAACAGACCAGTAGGTTACTATATGAACTAATTAAAACAGACCAGTAGGTTACTGTATGAACTAATTAAACCAGACCAGTAGGTTACTGTATGAACTAATTAAACCAGACCAGTAGGTTACTGTATGAACTAATTAAGACAGACCAGTAGGTTACTATATCAACTAATTAAAACAGACCAGTAGGTAACTATATTAACTAATTAAACCAGACCAGTAGGTTACTGTATGAACTAATTAAAACAGACCAGTAGGTTACTATATGAACTAATTAAAACAGACCAGTAGGTTACTGTATGAACTCATTAAAACAGACCAGTAGGTTACTATATGAACTAATTAAAACAGACCAGTAGGTTACTATATGAACTAATTAAAACAGACCAGTAGGTTACTATATGAACTAATTAAAACAGACCAGTAGGTTACTGTATGAACTAATTATACCAGACCAGTAGGTTACTATATGAACTAATTAAAACAGACCAGTAGGTTACAATTTGAACTAATTAAAACAGAACAGTAGGTTACTATATGAACTAATTAAAACAGACCAGTAGGTTACTATATGAACTAATTAAACCAGACCAGTAGGTTACTATATGAACTAATTTAACCAAACCAGTAGGTTACTATATGAACTAATTAAACCAGACCAGTAGGTTACTATATGAACTAATTAAAACAGACCAGTAGGTTACTGTATGAACTAATTAAAACAGACCAGTAGGTTACTATATGAACTAATTAAAACAGACCAGTAGGTTACTATATGAACTAACTAAAACAGACCAGTAAGTTACTATATGAACTAATTAAAACAGACCAGTAGGTTACTATATGAACTAATTAAAACAGACCAGTAGGTTACTATATGAACTAATTAAAACAGACCAGTAGGTTACTATATGAACTAATTAAAACAGACCAGTAGGTTACTGTATGAACTAATTAAAACAGACCAGTAGGTTACTATATGAACTAATTAAACCAGACCAGTAGGTTACTATATGAACTAATTAAACCAGACCAGTAGGTTACTATATGAACTAATGAAAACAGACCAGTAGGTTACTATATGAACTAATTAAAACAGACCAGTAGGTTACTATATGAACTAATTAAACCAGACCAGTAGGTTACTATATGAACTAATTAAAACAGACCAGTAGGTTACTGATTGAACTAATTAAAACAGACCAGTAGGTTACTATATGAACTAATTAAAACAGACCAGTAGGTTACTATATGAACTAATTAAAACAGACCAGTAGGTTACTATATGAACTAACTAAAACAGACCAGTAGGTTACTATATGAACTAATTTAAACAGACCAGTAGGTTACTGTATGAACTAATTAAAACAGACCAGTAGGTTACTATATGAACTAATTAAACCAGACCAGTAAGTTACTATATTAACTAATTAAAACAGACCAGTAGGTTACTATATGAACTAATTAAAATAGACCAGCAGGTTACTATATGAACTAATTAAAACAGACCAGTAGGTTACTGTATGAACTAATTAAACCAGACCAGTAGGTTACTGTATGAACTAATTAAGACAGACCAGTAGGTTACTATATCAACTAATTAAAACAGACCAGTAGGTAACTATATTAACTAATTAAACCAGACCAGTAGGTTACTGTATGAACTAATTAAAACAGACCAGTAGGTTACTATATGAACTAATTAAAACAGACCAGTAGGTTACTGTATGAACTCATTAAAACAGACCAGTAGGTTACTATATGAACTAATTAAAACAGACCAGTAGGTTACTATATGAACTAATTAAAACAGACCAGTAGGTTACTATATGAACTAATTAAAACAGACCAGTAGGTTACTGTATGAACTAATTATACCAGACCAGTAGGTTACTATATGAACTAATTAAAACAGACCAGTAGGTTACAATTTGAACTAATTAAAACAGAACAGTAGGTTACTATATGAACTAATTAAAACAGACCAGTAGGTTACTATATGAACTAATTAAACCAGACCAGTAGGTTACTATATGAACTAATTTAACCAAACCAGTAGGTTACTATATGAACTAATTAAACCAGACCAGTAGGTTACTATATGAACTAATTAAAACAGACCAGTAGGTTACTGTATGAACTAATTAAAACAGACCAGTAGGTTACTATATGAACTAATTAAAACAGACCAGTAGGTTACTATATGAACTAATTAAAACAGACCAGTAGGTTACTATATGAACTAACTAAAACAGACCAGTAAGTTACTATATGAACTAATTAAAACAGACCAGTAGGTTACTATATGAACTAATTAAAACAGACCAGTAGGTTACTATATGAACTAATTAAAACAGACCAGTAGGTTACTATATGAACTAATTAAAACAGACCAGTAGGTTACTGTATGAACTAATTAAAACAGACCAGTAGGTTACTATATGAACTAATTAAACCAGACCAGTAGGTTACTATATGAACTAATTAAACCAGACCAGTAGGTTACTATATGAACTAATTAAAACAGACCAGTAGGTTACTATATGAACTAATTAAAACAGACCAGTAGGTTACTATATGAACTAATTAAACCAGACCAGTAGGTTACTATATGAACTAATTAAAACAGACCAGTAGGTTACTGATTGAACTAATTAAAACAGACCAGTAGGTTACTATATGAACTAATTAAAACAGACCAGTAGGTTACTATATGAACTAATTAAAACAGACCAGTAGGTTACTATATGAACTAATTAAAACAGACCAGTAGGTTACTGTATGAACTAATTATACCAGACCAGTAGGTTACTATATGAACTAATTAAAACAGACCAGTAGGTTACAATTTGAACTAATTAAAACAGAACAGTAGGTTACTATATGAACTAATTAAAACAGACCAGTAGGTTACTATATGAACTAATTAAACCAGACCAGTAGGTTACTATATGAACTAATTTAACCAAACCAGTAGGTTACTATATGAACTAATTAAACCAGACCAGTAGGTTACTATATGAACTAATTAAAACAGACCAGTAGGTTACTGTATGAACTAATTAAAACAGACCAGTAGGTTACTATATGAACTAATTAAAACAGACCAGTAGGTTACTATATGAACTAATTAAAACAGACCAGTAGGTTACTATATGAACTAACTAAAACAGACCAGTAAGTTACTATATGAACTAATTAAAACAGACCAGTAGGTTACTATATGAACTAATTAAAACAGACCAGTAGGTTACTATATGAACTAATTAAAACAGACCAGTAGGTTACTATATGAACTAATTAAAACAGACCAGTAGGTTACTGTATGAACTAATTAAAACAGACCAGTAGGTTACTATATGAACTAATTAAACCAGACCAGTAGGTTACTATATGAACTAATTAAACCAGACCAGTAGGTTACTATATGAACTAATTAAAACAGACCAGTAGGTTACTATATGAACTAATTAAAACAGACCAGTAGGTTACTATATGAACTAATTAAACCAGACCAGTAGGTTACTATATGAACTAATTAAAACAGACCAGTAGGTTACTGATTGAACTAATTAAAACAGACCAGTAGGTTACTATATGAACTAATTAAAACAGACCAGTAGGTTACTATATGAACTAATTAAAACAGACCAGTAGGTTACTATATGAACTAACTAAAACAGACCAGTAGGTTACTATATGAACTAATTTAAACAGACCAGTAGGTTACTGTATGAACTAATTAAAACAGACCAGTAGGTTACTATATGAACTAATTAAACCAGACCAGTAAGTTACTATATTAACTAATTAAAACAGACCAGTAGGTTACTATATGAACTAATTAAAATAGACCAGCAGGTTACTATATGAACTAATTAAAACAGACCAGTAGGTTACTGTATGAACTAATTAAAACAGACCAGTAGGTAACTATATGAATTAATTAAAACAGACCAGTAGGTTACTATATGAACTAATTAAAACAGACCAGTAGGTTACTGTATGAACTAATTAAAACAGGAGGGAGAGTAACACACTAAACAGACCAGTAGGTTACTATATGAACTAATCAAAACAGACCAGTAGGTTACTATATGAACTAATTAAAACAGACCAGTAGGTTACTATATGAACTAATTAAAACAGACCAGTAGGTTACTATATCAACTAATTAAACCAGACCAGTAGGTTACTATATGAACTAAATAAAACAGACCAGTAGGTTACTATATGAACTAATTAAAACAGACAAGTAGGTTACTATATGAACTAATTAAAACAGACCAGTAGGTTACTATATGAACTAATTAAACCAGACCAGTAGGTTACTATATGAACTAATTTAACCAAACCAGTAGGTTACTATATGAACTAATTAAACCAGACCAGTAGGTTACTATATGAACTAATTAAAACAGACCAGTAGGTTACTGTATGAACTAATTAAAACAGACCAGTAGGTTACTATATGAACTAATTAAAACAGACCAGTAGGTTACTATATGAACTAATTAAAACAGACCAGTAGGTTACTATATGAACTAACTAAAACAGACCAGTAAGTTACTATATGAACTAATTAAAACAGACCAGTAGGTTACTATATGAACTAATTAAAACAGACCAGTAGGTTACTATATGAACTAATTAAAACAGACCAGTAGGTTACTATATGAACTAATTAAAACAGACCAGTAGGTTACTGTATGAACTAATTAAAACAGACCAGTAGGTTACTATATGAACTAATTAAACCAGACCAGTAGGTTACTATATGAACTAATTAAACCAGACCAGTAGGTTACTATATGAACTAATTAAAACAGACCAGTAGGTTACTATATGAACTAATTAAAACAGACCAGTAGGTTACTATATGAACTAATTAAACCAGACCAGTAGGTTACTATATGAACTAATTAAAACAGACCAGTAGGTTACTGATTGAACTAATTAAAACAGACCAGTAGGTTACTATATGAACTAATTAAAACAGACCAGTAGGTTACTATATGAACTAATTAAAACAGACCAGTAGGTTACTATATGAACTAATTAAAACAGACCAGTAGGTTACTGTATGAACTAATTATACCAGACCAGTAGGTTACTATATGAACTAATTAAAACAGACCAGTAGGTTACAATTTGAACTAATTAAAACAGAACAGTAGGTTACTATATGAACTAATTAAAACAGACCAGTAGGTTACTATATGAACTAATTAAACCAGACCAGTAGGTTACTATATGAACTAATTTAACCAAACCAGTAGGTTACTATATGAACTAATTAAACCAGACCAGTAGGTTACTGTATGAACTAATTAAAACAGACCAGTAGGTTACTATATGAACTAATTAAAACAGACCAGTAGGTTACTATATGAACTAATTAAAACAGACCAGTAGGTTACTATATGAACTAACTAAAACAGACCAGTAAGTTACTATATGAACTAATTAAAACAGACCAGTAGGTTACTATATGAACTAATTAAAACAGACCAGTAGGTTACTATATGAACTAATTAAAACAGACCAGTAGGTTACTATATGAACTAATTAAAACAGACCAGTAGGTTACTGTATGAACTAATTAAAACAGACCAGTAGGTTACTATATGAACTAATTAAACCAGACCAGTAGGTTACTATATGAACTAATTAAACCAGACCAGTAGGTTACTATATGAACTAATTAAAACAGACCAGTAGGTTACTATATGAACTAATTAAAACAGACCAGTAGGTTACTATATGAACTAATTAAACCAGACCAGTAGGTTACTATATGAACTAATTAAAACAGACCAGTAGGTTACTGATTGAACTAATTAAAACAGACCAGTAGGTTACTATATGAACTAATTAAAACAGACCAGTAGGTTACTATATGAACTAATTAAAACAGACCAGTAGGTTACTATATGAACTAACTAAAACAGACCAGTAGGTTACTATATGAACTAATTTAAACAGACCAGTAGGTTACTGTATGAACTAATTAAAACAGACCAGTAGGTTACTATATGAACTAATTAAACCAGACCAGTAAGTTACTATATTAACTAATTAAAACAGACCAGTAGGTTACTATATGAACTAATTAAAATAGACCAGCAGGTTACTATATGAACTAATTAAAACAGACCAGTAGGTTACTGTATGAACTAATTAAAACAGACCAGTAGGTAACTATATGAATTAATTAAAACAGACCAGTAGGTTACTATATGAACTAATTAAAACAGACCAGTAGGTTACTGTATGAACTAATTAAAACAGGAGGGAGAGTAACACACTAAACAGACCAGTAGGTTACTATATGAACTAATTAAAACAGACCAGTAGGTTACTATATGAACTAATTAAAACAGACCAGTAGGTTACTATATGAACTAATTAAAACAGACCAGTAGGTTACTATATCAACTAATTAAACCAGACCAGTAGGTTACTATATGAACTAAATAAAACAGACCAGTAGGTTACTATATGAACTAATTAAAACAGACAAGTAGGTTACTATATGAACTAATTAAAACAGACCAGTAGGTAACTATATTAACTAATTAAACCAGACCAGTAGGTTACTGTATGAACTAATTAAAACAGACCAGTAGGTTACTATATGAACTAATTAAAACAGACCAGTAGGTTACTGTATGAACTCATTAAAACAGACCAGTAGGTTACTATATGAACTAATTAAAACAGACCAGTAGGTTACTGTATGAACTAATTATACCAGACCAGTAGGTTACTATATGAACTAATTAAAACAGACCAGTAGGTTACAATTTGAACTAATTAAAACAGAACAGTAGGTTACTATATGAACTAATTAAAACAGACCAGTAGGTTACTATATGAACTAATTAAACCAGACCAGTAGGTTACTATATGAACTAATTTAACCAAACCAGTAGGTTACTATATGAACTAATTAAACCAGACCAGTAGGTTACTATATGAACTAATTAAAACAGACCAGTAGGTTACTGTATGAACTAATTAAAACAGACCAGTAGGTTACTATATGAACTAATTAAAACAGACCAGTAGGTTACTATATGAACTAATTAAAACAGACCAGTAGGTTACTATATGAACTAACTAAAACAGACCAGTAAGTTACTATATGAACTAATTAAAACAGACCAGTAGGTTACTATATGAACTAATTAAAACAGACCAGTAGGTTACTATATGAACTAATTAAAACAGACCAGTAGGTTACTATATGAACTAATTAAAACAGACCAGTAGGTTACTGTATGAACTAATTAAAACAGACCAGTAGGTTACTATATGAACTAATTAAACCAGACCAGTAGGTTACTATATGAACTAATTAAACCAGACCAGTAGGTTACTATATGAACTAATTAAAACAGACCAGTAGGTTACTATATGAACTAATTAAAACAGACCAGTAGGTTACTATATGAACTAATTAAACCAGACCAGTAGGTTACTATATGAACTAATTAAAACAGACAAGTAGGTTACTATATGAACTAATTAAAACAGACCAGTAGGTTACTATATGAACTAATTAAAACAGACCAGTAGGTTACTATATGAACTAATTAAACCAGACCAGTAGGTTACTATATGAACTAATTAAAACAGACCAGTAGGTTACTATATGAACTAATTAAAACAGACCAGTAGGTTACTATATGAACTAATTAAAACAGACCAGTAGGTTACTATATGAACTAATTAAAACAGACCAGTAGGTTACTATATGAACAAATTAAAACAGACCAGTAGGTTACTGTATGAACTAATTATACCAGACCAGTAGGTTACTATATGAACTAATTAAAACAGACCAGTAGGTTACAATTTGAACTAATTAAAACAGAACAGTAGGTTACTATATGAACTAATTAAAACAGACCAGTAGGTTACTATATGAACTAATTAAACCAGACCAGTAGGTTACTATATGAACTAATTTAACCAAACCAGTAGGTTACTATATGAACTAATTAAACCAGACCAGTAGGTTACTATATGAACTAATTAAAACAGACCAGTAGGTTACTATATGAACTAATTAAAACAGACCAGTAGGTTACTATATGAACTAACTAAAACAGACCAGTAAGTTACTATATGAACTAATTAAAACAGACCAGTAGGTTACTATATGAACTAATTAAAACAGACCAGTAGGTTACTATATGAACTAATTAAAACAGACCAGTAGGTTACTATATGAACTAATTAAAACAGACCAGTAGGTTACTATATGAACTAAATAAAACAGACCAGTAGGTTACTATATGAACTAATTAAAACAGACCAGTAGGTTACTATATGAACTAATTAAAACAGACCAGTAGGTTACTATATGAACTAATTAAAACAGACCAGTAGGTTACTATATGAACTAATTAAAACAGAACAGTAGGTTACTATATGAACTAATTAAAACAGACCAGTAGGTTACTATATGAACTAATTAAAACAGACCAGTAGGTTACTATATGAACTAATTAAAACAGACCAGTAGGTTACTGTATGAACTAATAAAAACAGACGAGTAGGTTACTATATGAACTAATTAAAACAGACCAGTAGGTTACTATATGAACTAATTAAAACAGACCAGTAGGTTACTATATGAACTAATTAAAACAGACCAGTAGGTTACTATATGAACCAATTAAAACAGACCAGTAGGTTACTATATGAACTAATTAAAACAGACCAGTAGGTTACTGTATGAACTAATTAAAACAGACCAGTAGGTTACTATATGAACTAATTAAACCAGACCAGTAGGTTACTATATGAACTAATTAAAACAGACCAGTAGGTTACTATATGAACTAATTAAAACAGACCAGTAGGTTACTATATGAACTAATTAAACCAGACCAGTAGGTTACTATATGAACTAATTAAAACAGACCAGTAGGTTACTGATTGAACTAATTAAAACAGACCAGTAGGTTACTATATGAACTAATTAAAACAGACCAGTAGGTTACTATATGAACTAATTAAAACAGACCAGTAGGTTACTATATGAACTAACTAAAACAGACCAGTAGGTTACTATATGAACTAATTTAAACAGACCAGTAGGTTACTGTATGAACTAATTAAAACAGACCAGTAGGTTACTATATGAACTAATTAAACCAGACCAGTAAGTTACTATATTAACTAATTAAAACAGACCAGTAGGTTACTATATGAACTAATTAAAATAGACCAGCAGGTTACTATATGAACTAATTAAAACAGACCAGTAGGTTACTGTATGAACTAATTAAAACAGGAGGGAGAGTAACACACTAAACAGACCAGTAGGTTACTATATGAACTAATTAAAACAGACCAGTAGGTTACTATATGAACTAATTAAAACAGACCAGTAGGTTACTATATGAACTAACTAAAACAGACCAGTAGGTTACTATATGAACTAATTAAAACAGACCAGTAGGTTACTATATGAACTAATTAAAACAGACCAGTAGGTTACTATATGAACTAATTAAAACAGACCAGTAGGTTACTATATGAACTAATTAAAACAGACCAGTAGGTTACTATATGAACTAATTAAACCAGACCAGTAGGTTACTATATGAACTAAATAAAACAGACCAGTAGGTTACTATATGAACTAATTAAAACAGACCAGTAGGTTACTATATGAACTAATTAAAACAGACCAGTAGGTTACTATATGAACTAATTAAAACAGACCAGTAGGTTACTATATGAACTAATTAAAACAGACCAGTAGGTTACTATATGAACTAATTAAAACAGACCAGTAGGTTACTATATGAACTAATTAAAACAGACCAGTAGGTTACTATATGAACTAATTAAAACAGACCAGTAGGTTACTATATGAACTAATTAAAACAGACCAGTAGGTTACTATATGAACTAATTAAAACAGACCAGTAGGTTACTGTATGAACTAATTATACCAGACCAGTAGGTTACTATATGAACTAATTAAAACAGACCAGTAGGTTACAATTTGAACTAATTAAAACAGAACAGTAGGTTACTATATGAACTAATTAAAACAGACCAGTAGGTTACTATATGAACTAATTTAACCAAACCAGTAGGTTACTATATGAACTAATTAAACCAGACCAGTAGGTTACTATATGAACTAATTAAAACAGACCAGTAGGTTACTGTATGAACTAATTAAAACAGACCAGTAGGTTACTATATGAACTAATTAAACCAGACCAGTAGGTTACTATATGAACTAATTAAAACAGACCAGTAGGTTACTGTATGAACTAATTATACCAGACCAGTAGGTTACTATATGAACTAATTAAAACAGACCAGTAGGTTACAATTTGAACTAATTAAAACAGAACAGTAGGTTACTATATGAACTAATTAAAACAGACCAGTAGGTTACTATATGAACTAATTTAACCAAACCAGTAGGTTACTATATGAACTAATTAAACCAGACCAGTAGGTTACTATATGAACTAATTAAAACAGACCAGTAGGTTACTGTATGAACTAATTAAAACAGACCAGTAGGTTACTATATGAACTAATTAAACCAGACCAGTAGGTTACTATATGAACTAATTAAAACAGACCAGTAGGTTACTATATGAACTAACTAAAACAGACCAGTAAGTTACTATATGAACTAATTAAAACAGACCAGTAGGTTACTATATGAACTAAATAAAACAGACCAGTAGGTTACTATATGAACTAATTAAAACAGACCAGTAGGTTACTATATGAACTAATTAAAACAGACCAGTAGGTTACTATATGAACTAATTAAAACAGACCAGTAGGTTACTATATGAACTAATTAAAACAGACCAGTAGGTTACTATATGAACTAATTAAAACAGACCAGTAGGTTACTGTATGAACTAATTAAAACAGACGAGTAGGTTACTATATGAACTAATTAAAACAGACCAGTAGGTTACTATATGAACTAATTAAAACAGACCAGTAGGTTACTATATGAACTAATTAAAACAGACCAGTAGGTTACTATATGAACCAATTAAAACA
This sequence comes from Salmo salar, assembly GCF_965601325.2. NCBI lineage: Eukaryota > Metazoa > Chordata > Actinopteri > Salmoniformes > Salmonidae > Salmo > Salmo salar. The sequence goes on along the minus strand of NC_138306.1, from coordinate 91,398,032 downwards.
GACCAGTAGGTTACTATATGAACTAATTAAAACAGACCAGTAGGTTACTGTATGAACTAATTAAAACAGACCAGTAGGTTACTATATGAACTAATTAAACCAGACCAGTAGGTTACTATATGAACTAATTAAAACAGACCAGTAGGTTACTATATGAACTAATTAAAACAGACCAGTAGGTTACTATATGAACTAATTAAACCAGACCAGTAGGTTACTATATGAACTAATTAAAACAGACCAGTAGGTTACTGATTGAACTAATTAAAACAGACCAGTAGGTTACTATATGAACTAATTAAAACAGACCAGTAGGTTACTATATGAACTAATTAAAACAGACCAGTAGGTTACTATATGAACTAACTAAAACAGACCAGTAGGTTACTATATGAACTAATTTAAACAGACCAGTAGGTTACTGTATGAACTAATTAAAACAGACCAGTAGGTTACTATATGAACTAATTAAACCAGACCAGTAAGTTACTATATTAACTAATTAAAACAGACCAGTAGGTTACTATATGAACTAATTAAAATAGACCAGCAGGTTACTATATGAACTAATTAAAACAGACCAGTAGGTTACTGTATGAACTAATTAAAACAGACCAGTAGGTAACTATATGAATTAATTAAAACAGACCAGTAGGTTACTATATGAACTAATTAAAACAGACCAGTAGGTTACTGTATGAACTAATTAAAACAGGAGGGAGAGTAACACACTAAACAGACCAGTAGGTTACTATATGAACTAATTAAAACAGACCAGTAGGTTACTATATGAACTAATTAAAACAGACCAGTAGGTTACTATATCAACTAATTAAACCAGACCAGTAGGTTACTATATGAACTAAATAAAACAGACCAGTAGGTTACTATATGAACTAATTAAAACAGACCAGTAGGTTACTATATGAACTAATTTAAACAGACCAGTAGGTTACTGTATGAACTAATTAAAACAGACCAGTAGGTTACTATATGAACTAATTAAACCAGACCAGTAGGTTACTATATGAACTAATTAAAACAGACCAGTAAGTTACTATATGAACTAATTAAAACAGACCAGTAGGTTACTATATGAACTAATTAAAACAGACCAGTAGGTTACTATATGAACTAATTAAAACAGACCAGTAGGTTACTATATGAACTAATTAAAACAGACCAGTAGGTTACTATATGAACTAATTAAAACAGACCAGTAGGTTACTGTATGAACTAATTAAACCAGACCAGTAGGTTACTGTATGAACTAATTAAACCAGACCAGTAGGTTACTGTATGAACTAATTAAGACAGACCAGTAGGTTACTATATCAACTAATTAAAACAGACCAGTAGGTAACTATATTAACTAATTAAACCAGACCAGTAGGTTACTGTATGAACTAATTAAAACAGACCAGTAGGTTACTATATGAACTAATTAAAACAGACCAGTAGGTTACTGTATGAACTCATTAAAACAGACCAGTAGGTTACTATATGAACTAATTAAAACAGACCAGTAGGTTACTATATGAACTAATTAAAACAGACCAGTAGGTTACTATATGAACTAATTAAAACAGACCAGTAGGTTACTGTATGAACTAATTATACCAGACCAGTAGGTTACTATATGAACTAATTAAAACAGACCAGTAGGTTACAATTTGAACTAATTAAAACAGAACAGTAGGTTACTATATGAACTAATTAAAACAGACCAGTAGGTTACTATATGAACTAATTAAACCAGACCAGTAGGTTACTATATGAACTAATTTAACCAAACCAGTAGGTTACTATATGAACTAATTAAACCAGACCAGTAGGTTACTATATGAACTAATTAAAACAGACCAGTAGGTTACTGTATGAACTAATTAAAACAGACCAGTAGGTTACTATATGAACTAATTAAAACAGACCAGTAGGTTACTATATGAACTAACTAAAACAGACCAGTAAGTTACTATATGAACTAATTAAAACAGACCAGTAGGTTACTATATGAACTAATTAAAACAGACCAGTAGGTTACTATATGAACTAATTAAAACAGACCAGTAGGTTACTATATGAACTAATTAAAACAGACCAGTAGGTTACTGTATGAACTAATTAAAACAGACCAGTAGGTTACTATATGAACTAATTAAACCAGACCAGTAGGTTACTATATGAACTAATTAAACCAGACCAGTAGGTTACTATATGAACTAATGAAAACAGACCAGTAGGTTACTATATGAACTAATTAAAACAGACCAGTAGGTTACTATATGAACTAATTAAACCAGACCAGTAGGTTACTATATGAACTAATTAAAACAGACCAGTAGGTTACTGATTGAACTAATTAAAACAGACCAGTAGGTTACTATATGAACTAATTAAAACAGACCAGTAGGTTACTATATGAACTAATTAAAACAGACCAGTAGGTTACTATATGAACTAACTAAAACAGACCAGTAGGTTACTATATGAACTAATTTAAACAGACCAGTAGGTTACTGTATGAACTAATTAAAACAGACCAGTAGGTTACTATATGAACTAATTAAACCAGACCAGTAAGTTACTATATTAACTAATTAAAACAGACCAGTAGGTTACTATATGAACTAATTAAAATAGACCAGCAGGTTACTATATGAACTAATTAAAACAGACCAGTAGGTTACTGTATGAACTAATTAAACCAGACCAGTAGGTTACTGTATGAACTAATTAAGACAGACCAGTAGGTTACTATATCAACTAATTAAAACAGACCAGTAGGTAACTATATTAACTAATTAAACCAGACCAGTAGGTTACTGTATGAACTAATTAAAACAGACCAGTAGGTTACTATATGAACTAATTAAAACAGACCAGTAGGTTACTGTATGAACTCATTAAAACAGACCAGTAGGTTACTATATGAACTAATTAAAACAGACCAGTAGGTTACTATATGAACTAATTAAAACAGACCAGTAGGTTACTATATGAACTAATTAAAACAGACCAGTAGGTTACTGTATGAACTAATTATACCAGACCAGTAGGTTACTATATGAACTAATTAAAACAGACCAGTAGGTTACAATTTGAACTAATTAAAACAGAACAGTAGGTTACTATATGAACTAATTAAAACAGACCAGTAGGTTACTATATGAACTAATTAAACCAGACCAGTAGGTTACTATATGAACTAATTTAACCAAACCAGTAGGTTACTATATGAACTAATTAAACCAGACCAGTAGGTTACTATATGAACTAATTAAAACAGACCAGTAGGTTACTGTATGAACTAATTAAAACAGACCAGTAGGTTACTATATGAACTAATTAAAACAGACCAGTAGGTTACTATATGAACTAATTAAAACAGACCAGTAGGTTACTATATGAACTAACTAAAACAGACCAGTAAGTTACTATATGAACTAATTAAAACAGACCAGTAGGTTACTATATGAACTAATTAAAACAGACCAGTAGGTTACTATATGAACTAATTAAAACAGACCAGTAGGTTACTATATGAACTAATTAAAACAGACCAGTAGGTTACTGTATGAACTAATTAAAACAGACCAGTAGGTTACTATATGAACTAATTAAACCAGACCAGTAGGTTACTATATGAACTAATTAAACCAGACCAGTAGGTTACTATATGAACTAATTAAAACAGACCAGTAGGTTACTATATGAACTAATTAAAACAGACCAGTAGGTTACTATATGAACTAATTAAACCAGACCAGTAGGTTACTATATGAACTAATTAAAACAGACCAGTAGGTTACTGATTGAACTAATTAAAACAGACCAGTAGGTTACTATATGAACTAATTAAAACAGACCAGTAGGTTACTATATGAACTAATTAAAACAGACCAGTAGGTTACTATATGAACTAATTAAAACAGACCAGTAGGTTACTGTATGAACTAATTATACCAGACCAGTAGGTTACTATATGAACTAATTAAAACAGACCAGTAGGTTACAATTTGAACTAATTAAAACAGAACAGTAGGTTACTATATGAACTAATTAAAACAGACCAGTAGGTTACTATATGAACTAATTAAACCAGACCAGTAGGTTACTATATGAACTAATTTAACCAAACCAGTAGGTTACTATATGAACTAATTAAACCAGACCAGTAGGTTACTATATGAACTAATTAAAACAGACCAGTAGGTTACTGTATGAACTAATTAAAACAGACCAGTAGGTTACTATATGAACTAATTAAAACAGACCAGTAGGTTACTATATGAACTAATTAAAACAGACCAGTAGGTTACTATATGAACTAACTAAAACAGACCAGTAAGTTACTATATGAACTAATTAAAACAGACCAGTAGGTTACTATATGAACTAATTAAAACAGACCAGTAGGTTACTATATGAACTAATTAAAACAGACCAGTAGGTTACTATATGAACTAATTAAAACAGACCAGTAGGTTACTGTATGAACTAATTAAAACAGACCAGTAGGTTACTATATGAACTAATTAAACCAGACCAGTAGGTTACTATATGAACTAATTAAACCAGACCAGTAGGTTACTATATGAACTAATTAAAACAGACCAGTAGGTTACTATATGAACTAATTAAAACAGACCAGTAGGTTACTATATGAACTAATTAAACCAGACCAGTAGGTTACTATATGAACTAATTAAAACAGACCAGTAGGTTACTGATTGAACTAATTAAAACAGACCAGTAGGTTACTATATGAACTAATTAAAACAGACCAGTAGGTTACTATATGAACTAATTAAAACAGACCAGTAGGTTACTATATGAACTAACTAAAACAGACCAGTAGGTTACTATATGAACTAATTTAAACAGACCAGTAGGTTACTGTATGAACTAATTAAAACAGACCAGTAGGTTACTATATGAACTAATTAAAATAGACCAGCAGGTTACTATATGAACTAATTAAAACAGACCAGTAGGTTACTGTATGAACTAATTAAAACAGACCAGTAGGTAACTATATGAATTAATTAAAACAGACCAGTAGGTTACTATATGAACTAATTAAAACAGACCAGTAGGTTACTGTATGAACTAATTAAAACAGGAGGGAGAGTAACACACTAAACAGACCAGTAGGTTACTATATGAACTAATTAAAACAGACCAGTAGGTTACTATATGAACTAATTAAAACAGACCAGTAGGTTACTATATGAACTAATTAAAACAGACCAGTAGGTTACTATATCAACTAATTAAACCAGACCAGTAGGTTACTATATGAACTAAATAAAACAGACCAGTAGGTTACTATATGAACTAATTAAAACAGACAAGTAGGTTACTATATGAACTAATTAAAACAGACCAGTAGGTAACTATATTAACTAATTAAACCAGACCAGTAGGTTACTGTATGAACTAATTAAAACAGACCAGTAGGTTACTATATGAACTAATTAAAACAGACCAGTAGGTTACTGTATGAACTCATTAAAACAGACCAGTAGGTTACTATATGAACTAATTAAAACAGACCAGTAGGTTACTGTATGAACTAATTATACCAGACCAGTAGGTTACTATATGAACTAATTAAAACAGACCAGTAGGTTACAATTTGAACTAATTAAAACAGAACAGTAGGTTACTATATGAACTAATTAAAACAGACCAGTAGGTTACTATATGAACTAATTAAACCAGACCAGTAGGTTACTATATGAACTAATTTAACCAAACCAGTAGGTTACTATATGAACTAATTAAACCAGACCAGTAGGTTACTATATGAACTAATTAAAACAGACCAGTAGGTTACTGTATGAACTAATTAAAACAGACCAGTAGGTTACTATATGAACTAATTAAAACAGACCAGTAGGTTACTATATGAACTAATTAAAACAGACCAGTAGGTTACTATATGAACTAACTAAAACAGACCAGTAAGTTACTATATGAACTAATTAAAACAGACCAGTAGGTTACTATATGAACTAATTAAAACAGACCAGTAGGTTACTATATGAACTAATTAAAACAGACCAGTAGGTTACTATATGAACTAATTAAAACAGACCAGTAGGTTACTGTATGAACTAATTAAAACAGACCAGTAGGTTACTATATGAACTAATTAAACCAGACCAGTAGGTTACTATATGAACTAATTAAACCAGACCAGTAGGTTACTATATGAACTAATTAAAACAGACCAGTAGGTTACTATATGAACTAATTAAAACAGACCAGTAGGTTACTATATGAACTAATTAAACCAGACCAGTAGGTTACTATATGAACTAATTAAAACAGACCAGTAGGTTACTATATGAACTAATTAAAACAGACCAGTAGGTTACTATATGAACTAATTAAAACAGACCAGTAGGTTACTATATGAACTAATTAAACCAGACCAGTAGGTTACTATATGAACTAATTAAAACAGACCAGTAGGTTACTATATGAACTAATTAAAACAGACCAGTAGGTTACTATATGAACTAATTAAAACAGACCAGTAGGTTACTATATGAACTAATTAAAACAGACCAGTAGGTTACTATATGAACAAATTAAAACAGACCAGTAGGTTACTGTATGAACTAATTATACCAGACCAGTAGGTTACTATATGAACTAATTAAAACAGACCAGTAGGTTACAATTTGAACTAATTAAAACAGAACAGTAGGTTACTATATGAACTAATTAAAACAGACCAGTAGGTTACTATATGAACTAATTAAACCAGACCAGTAGGTTACTATATGAACTAATTTAACCAAACCAGTAGGTTACTATATGAACTAATTAAACCAGACCAGTAGGTTACTATATGAACTAATTAAAACAGACCAGTAGGTTACTATATGAACTAATTAAAACAGACCAGTAGGTTACTATATGAACTAACTAAAACAGACCAGTAAGTTACTATATGAACTAATTAAAACAGACCAGTAGGTTACTATATGAACTAATTAAAACAGACCAGTAGGTTACTATATGAACTAATTAAAACAGACCAGTAGGTTACTATATGAACTAATTAAAACAGACCAGTAGGTTACTATATGAACTAAATAAAACAGACCAGTAGGTTACTATATGAACTAATTAAAACAGACCAGTAGGTTACTATATGAACTAATTAAAACAGACCAGTAGGTTACTATATGAACTAATTAAAACAGACCAGTAGGTTACTATATGAACTAATTAAAACAGAACAGTAGGTTACTATATGAACTAATTAAAACAGACCAGTAGGTTACTATATGAACTAATTAAAACAGACCAGTAGGTTACTATATGAACTAATTAAAACAGACCAGTAGGTTACTGTATGAACTAATAAAAACAGACGAGTAGGTTACTATATGAACTAATTAAAACAGACCAGTAGGTTACTATATGAACTAATTAAAACAGACCAGTAGGTTACTATATGAACTAATTAAAACAGACCAGTAGGTTACTATATGAACCAATTAAAACAGACCAGTAGGTTACTATATGAACTAATTAAAACAGACCAGTAGGTTACTGTATGAACTAATTAAAACAGACCAGTAGGTTACTATATGAACTAATTAAACCAGACCAGTAGGTTACTATATGAACTAATTAAAACAGACCAGTAGGTTACTATATGAACTAATTAAAACAGACCAGTAGGTTACTATATGAACTAATTAAACCAGACCAGTAGGTTACTATATGAACTAATTAAAACAGACCAGTAGGTTACTGATTGAACTAATTAAAACAGACCAGTAGGTTACTATATGAACTAATTAAAACAGACCAGTAGGTTACTATATGAACTAATTAAAACAGACCAGTAGGTTACTATATGAACTAACTAAAACAGACCAGTAGGTTACTATATGAACTAATTTAAACAGACCAGTAGGTTACTGTATGAACTAATTAAAACAGACCAGTAGGTTACTATATGAACTAATTAAACCAGACCAGTAAGTTACTATATTAACTAATTAAAACAGACCAGTAGGTTACTATATGAACTAATTAAAATAGACCAGCAGGTTACTATATGAACTAATTAAAACAGACCAGTAGGTTACTGTATGAACTAATTAAAACAGGAGGGAGAGTAACACACTAAACAGACCAGTAGGTTACTATATGAACTAATTAAAACAGACCAGTAGGTTACTATATGAACTAATTAAAACAGACCAGTAGGTTACTATATGAACTAACTAAAACAGACCAGTAGGTTACTATATGAACTAATTAAAACAGACCAGTAGGTTACTATATGAACTAATTAAAACAGACCAGTAGGTTACTATATGAACTAACTAAAACAGACCAGTAAGTTACTATATGAACTAATTAAAACAGACCAGTAGGTTACTATATGAACTAATTAAAACAGACCAGTAGGTTACTATATGAACTAATTAAAACAGACCAGTAGGTTACTATATGAACTAATTAAAACCGACCAGTAGGTTACTATATGAACTAAATAAAACAGACCAGTAGGTTACTATATGAACTAATTAAAACAGACCAGTAGGTTACTATATGAACTAATTAAAACAGACCAGTAGGTTACTATATGAACTAATTAAAACAGACCAGTAGGTTACTATATGAACTAATTAAAACAGAACAGTAGGTTACTATATGAACTAATTAAAACAGACCAGTAGGTTACTATATGAACTAATTAAAACAGACCAGTAGGTTACTATATGAACTAATTAAAACAGACCAGTAGGTTACTGTATGAACTAATTAAAACAGACGAGTAGGTTACTATATGAACTAATTAAAACAGACCAGTAGGTTACTATATGAACCAATTAAAACAGACCAGTAGGTTACTATATGAACTAATTAAAACAGACCAGTAGGTTACTGTATGAACTAATTAAAACAGACCAGTAGGTTACTATATGAACTAATTAAACCAGACCAGTAGGTTACTATATGAACTAATTAAAACAGACCAGTAGGTTACTATATGAACTAATTAAAACAGACCAGTAGGTTACTATATGAACTAATTAAACCAGACCAGTAGGTTACTATATGAACTAATTAAAACAGACCAGTAGGTTACTGATTGAACTAATTAAAACAGACCAGTAGGTTACTATATGAACTAATTAAAACAGACCAGTAGGTTACTATATGAACTAATTAAAACAGACCAGTAGGTTACTATATGAACTAACTAAAACAGACCAGTAGGTTACTATATGAACTAATTTAAACAGACCAGTAGGTTACTGTATGAACTAATTAAAACAGACCAGTAGGTTACTATATGAACTAATTAAACCAGACCAGTAAGTTACTATATTAACTAATTAAAACAGACCAGTAGGTTACTATATGAACTAATTAAAATAGACCAGCAGGTTACTATATGAACTAATTAAAACAGACCAGTAGGTTACTGTATGAACTAATTAAAACAGGAGGGAGAGTAACACACTAAACAGACCAGTAGGTTACTATATGAACTAATTAAAACAGACCAGTAGGTTACTATATGAACTAATTAAAATAGACCAGCAGGTTACTATATGAACTAATTAAAACAGACCAGTAGGTTACTGTATGAACTAATTAAAACAGGAGGGAGAGTAACACACTAAACAGACCAGTAGGTTACTATATGAACTAATTAAAACAGACCAGTAGGTTACTATATGAACTAATTAAAACAGACCAGTAGGTTACTATATGAACTGTTCATAAGGAACCGATGGTCTTGTGTCATCTTAACAACAGGGGTCGTTGTCCCAAAGGCGGGTCGTCTACTTCTACTGCTGAAATCCAATACTGGGCGTTACAGTTTTGTCTGTATAAAATGCTGCCATAGATTGTTGAACTGACACGGTATTGGCAGTACTATTTTCATTGTCGATTCACCAAAATATGTATCTTTTAAATGTTCGTCTCCAGTTGCAGGTAATGGATTCAATTTAAAAAACACCCCGTTATTAATATAAATCCATTTTTGGCTCCATGAAGTATTTTAACAATGTGTTTGCCATCATCTTGTCTCTTTTCTTGTCTATCTTAGAAGAAAAATCTATAGCAACGTTTCGTTTTGACAACCCTGTAACGCCCAGTAATGAATACCAACAATCTTTTGTACTATCATATTATCTGTAGAACAATCCGTAGCTAGGTGCCTCGTTGATTATGAAGTCATGAATAATGACTTCATAAAGGTCGTTCCTACATTATTCTGTTCTCTGATCATCATTAAAGAACATCATGAATAAACACTTGTTTACTTGTTTCTTCTCTCCCTGTGTCTTGCTTCTCTCTCTCTCTCTCTCTGTCAATTCAATTCAAGGGGTTTTATTAGCATGGGCAACATATGTTAACAGTGCCAAAGCAAGTGAGGTAGATAATATACAAAAGTGCAATAAACAATAAAAATTAACAGTAAACATTACACATACAGAAATTGAAAAAGAATAAAGACATTACAAATGTCATATTAT
>NC_138306.1:91377500-91382500 GCF_965601325.2 Salmo salar | reverse complement strand
GTCTTCACTGTGGCTAGATGATGCCACTCAGGCTAACTATTTAATGTAGTATTTTCAGTCCTAAGACAAAAGCATGGCGGAATGGAGTCTAAAAAAAAAGCTTGGTGATTAAAAATTCCAAAATGATCAGCTCACACAAGCTGTTACATGGTTTGACTATTCAGTGACTATTAAAGGAACAACTGAAACTGAACACAACATAGGATTCTCTGCAGAGGCCAGATCAGAAGTATATTGCAAACCAAGAGTTGGCTGATGCCATAAAGAGGAGGGTCACAGGGAGACAGAATCACACACACACACACACACACACACACACACACACACACACACACACACACACACACACACACACACACACACACACACACACCCCCCCCCCCCCCCCCCCCCCCCGTATTTGAAAGCATCATTGTTACTGCCCTTCTCCTTTTTCCATCCTCCCAGTTCTTTTTTGAAACAGTCTCCTATTTTCATGTGAAATGATTGTCTCCAGTCGCCACAGCTTGCCTGGTTACCATGGCAGCCGTTTGGAACGTTCAAGTGACGTCTTTGAAGACCTTCTTTTGTCAGGCAGAAAGTTAAATTGGGCGCTTTGACACTACATGTGAGACGTACATGTATTTTTATATATCTTTATATCTCTCACTTCCTGTACCTCCTGCTGTGAAAAGGTCACTTACTGTACCTCCTGCTGTGAAAAAGTCACTTCCTGTACCTCCTGCTGTGAAAAGGTCACTTCCTGTACCTCCTGCTGTGAAAAGGACACCGATCCTGAAGAAGTTATTGATTCTGAGAGACAATAGTATGTAGTTAAAGGTTATTTAATGATACTGAAAAACAATAGCATGTAGTTAAAGGTGATTTATACTGAAAGACAATAGTATGTAGTTAAAGGTTATTTAATGATACTGAAAAACAATAGCATGTAGTTAAAGGTGATTTATACTGAAAGACAATAGTATGTAGTTAAAGGTGATTTATACTGAAAGACAATAGTATGTAGTTAAAGGTGATGTACTAACACATCAACCTATTAAATTAAGGTAAAAAAATGTGTGTTATCTTGAAAGTGGTGTTCTCTTGAATTAGAAATATTCACATTTCAAAAACAACAAGTAGTGGCATGAATGTGATTATGCTAATTAATACCTGACTGTTCCCATGAATGTGATTATGCTAAGTCTTGTCTTAATGTTTCCATGAATGTGTTTATGCTAATTATTGTCTTAATGTTTCCATGAATGTGTTTATGCTAATTATTGCCTTAATGTTCCCATGAATGTGATTATGCTAATTCCTGACTTAATGTTTCCATGAATGTGTTTATGCTAAGTCTTTCTTACAACCTGGAATTAAAATAGATTTTTGGGGGGTTTGTATCATTTGATTTACACAACATGCCTACCACTTTGAAGATGCTAAATATTTTTATTGTGAAACAAACAAGAAATAAGACAAAAAAACTGAAAACTTGAGCGTGCAAAGCTATTCACCCCCCCAAAGTCAATACTTTGTAGAGCCACCTTTTGCAGCAATTACAGCTGCAAGTCTCTTGGGGTATGTCTCTATAAGCTTGGCACATCTAGCCACTGGGATTTTTCCCATTCTTCAAGGCAAAACTGCTCCAGCTCCTTCAAGTTGGATGGGTTCCGCTGGTGTACAGCGATCTTTAAGTCATACCACAGATTCTCAAGTGGATTGAAGTCTGGGCTTTGACTAGGTCATTCCAAGATGTTTAAATGTTTCCCCTTAAACCACTCGAGTGCTGCTTTAGCAGTATGCTTAGGGTCATTCTCCTGCTTGAAGATGCTCCTCCGTCCCAGTCTCAAATTTCTGGAAGACTGAAACAAGTTTCCCTCAAGAATTTCCCTGTATTTAGCGCCATCCATCCTTCCTTCAATTCTGACCAGTTTCCCAGTCCCTGTCGATGAAAAACATCCCCATAGCATGATGCTGCCACCACCATGCTTCACTGTGGGGATAGTGTTCTCGGGGTGATCTGAGGTGTTTGTCACATCTGCTCCAGCTACGCCCTCTGGTGTTATATATGGTGTCTTCTTGACCTGCAGTTACTCTCCCTGTACACTCTCCCTCTGTGTGTGATTGTGTGGTTGGGGACAGGTGTGCTGGAGTCAGAGCAGATCCCAACCAGCTGCAACTCGTTCCATAATCAAGACCTCTACAAATGCTCAGTCCTGCCACTTCCACTCAGCCAGATCGTAATCTCTGCTCATGATTCTATCCATTTATTATTACTGAAGATCCTGTTACTCTGCTGTGCATGTTTCCCTGCCTGACACCGTTTATCCTCTCATTGCAGTTACTGCTCTGTCTCTGGCATCTTGTCTCCTGTTCCACATCTCACCACCCAACTACCTTGCTCTGGATTTTACTCACCACCACTACCTTGGATTCCCCTCAGGACCTGTTTACCCTGTTCTACTCAGCCAACTCCAACCTCAGTCTCCACATCTGTTTTTTCTGCAATTCATCCGAGCTACCCCGGATCTGCACTCCATATCTTTCTGTGCAACAATAAATGTTTTGGTTCATTCATCCCTGTTTCCTCATCTGAGTCTGCTCTGAGGTTCCCCTGTGTCGCTCCGCTTAACAGTGTTGGGAAAAACATCCCCACAGCATGATGCTGCCACCATGCTGCACTGTGGGGATGATGTTCTCGGGGTGATGGGAGGTGTTGGGTTTGCACCAGACATAGTTTTCCTTGATGGCCAAAAAGTGACATTTTAGTCTCATCTGACCAGAGTACCTTCCTCCATATGTTTGGGGAGTCTCCCACATGCCTTTTGGCAAACACCAAACATGTTTGCTTGTTATTTTTCTGGCCACTCTTCCATAAAGCCCAGCTCTGTGGAGTGTATGGCTTAAAGTGGTCCTATGGACTGATACTCCAATCACCGCTGTGGAGCTTTGCAGCTCCTTCAGGGTCTCTTTGTTGCCTCTCTGATTAATGCCCTCCTTGCCTGGTCCGTGAGTTTTGGTGGGCGGCCCTCTCTTGGCAGGTTTGTTGCGGTGCCATATTCTTTCCATTTTTTAATAATGGATTTAATGGTGCTCCGTGGGATGTTCAAAGATCTTATTTAGGTGCTTCATATCAAACAGGGTGAACACATATGCACGCACCACTTTTCTGTTTAAATATATACGTATATATTTTTAAAATAAGTAACATTTTTCATTTAACTTCACCAATTTGGACAATTTAGTGTATGTCCATTACATGATATCAGAATAAAAATCTATTTTAATTACAGAAAGAGAAAGAGAGATGGACAGAGAGAGACAGATGGACAGAGAGACAGATGGACAGAGAGAAAGAGACAGATGGACAGAGAGAGACAGATGGACAGAGAGAAAGAGAGAGATGGACAGAGAGAGAAAGATGGACAGAGAGAGAAAGATGGACAAACAGAAAGAGAGAGATAGATGGAGAAAGAGAGACAGAAAGTAAGAGATACAGAGAGAGAGAGCTAGATGGAGAGAGAGAGATAGACAGGTAGAGGGAGAGTACAGATTGTAATCTGCAAGGCATGTGTATTTCAGGAAATCTGGCTCACGACAGAAACATATAGATGATGTTCAAAGTTCGCAGCCTAAATTGCACTTAATCGTCAGGGGCTCATTTTTCATTTCAAACAGGAAGAGCTCTGGCGTTTTCCTGGAGAATAAAGGAGGGAGAGATGGAGGGATGGGAGATAGGAGAGGAGAGGAGAGAAGGGGGAGATGGAGGGATGGGAGGTAGGAGAGGAGAGGAGAGGAGGGGGAGATGGAGGGATGGGAGATAGGAGAGGAGAGGAGAGAAGGGGGAGATGGAGGGATGGGAGGTAGGAGAGGAGAGGAGAGGAGGGGGAGCTAGAGTCAGAAGAGACAGGCCCTCGAGCCGCTGCCAAAATGGTTTAGTCTGTCCCTAAGCAGAGGGACAGTCTCACCACACACACAGACACAGACACAGCCTGCATTGAGGGACGTCTGTAGGGTAACATGACAGATGTGATGTGGTCGCCGCTTGCCTGTTGGAGACAAGGGCTGCCTCCTAAATAGCACCCTAAGCCCTATATAGTGCACTATGTTTTACCAGAGTCCACCAAAAGTAGTGCACTATGTAGGGAATAGGGTGCCATTTTGGAACTCGACAATACACATAATGGGATACGACATTTGAAAAGAAAAGTCAATAAATTGAAAAATTATAAACCCAATTTAATGAATCGCTAATGGCAGCCCGGCCTGGTCTCTCCAGCTAGCGCCACGGTTACCCGTAATGGTGACGGTTGCCAGGATACCACTTCCTGTAATGCACTGCGCTAATTATTGTGGATTAATAACAAGACAGCTTATGAAGAGAGGGAGAGACAGAGGTAGAGAGGGAGGGAGAGAGAAAGAGAGCGAGATATGGAGATATAGAGAAAGTGGGGAATAGAGAGAGAGGGAGAGAGAGAAAAAGAGCAAGAGAGAGATATAGATAAGAGATATAGATAAGAAGTCAGAAAATAGACAGAGAAAGAGAGAGAGAGCAAGAGAGAGAGAGAGAGACAGAGAGAGAGAGAGACAGAGAGAGAGAGAGAGAGACAGAGAGAGAGAAGAAGAGAGCAGGATTCCAGTCATGTGTGGATGCAGCAACAGTACTGTACTTTCTGCCTTACAAGGTTGTTTGGTGAGAAGAGACTGACATGGACTAGACATGAATGGATGATTCTTCCTTGTCCTCAGTATGTAGTTTTACAAGGTGTTTGGTGAGAAGAGACTGACATGGACTAGACATGAAGGTACATGTTTAAACTTCCTCCTGCTCTCACAGTCACTGTGATGGTTTAAGTCAGGAATATACAGAATACAGAATATAATACAACTTTATTGACCATATGTTACAGAGAACAATAGACATGTGTGTTCTGCTTTGTTCTCAATGTGGAGAACACAATTAAAGGCCTGGGGTGTATTCAGGTGAAACACCTGGAGAAAGCATTTAAAGGCCTGGG
>NC_138306.1:91285000-91372500 GCF_965601325.2 Salmo salar | reverse complement strand
GTTACAGTACATAGAGGTAGATAGAGGCCCTTGGTGACTAGTTACAGTACATAGAGGTAGATAGAGGCCTTAGGTGACTAGCTACAGTACATAGAGGTAGATAGAGGCCTTTGGTGACTAGCTACAGTACATAGAGGTAGATAGAGGCCTTTGGTGACAGTACATAGAGGTAGATAGAGGCCTTTGGTGACTAGTTACAGTACATAGAGGTAGATAGAGGCCCTTGGTGACTAGTTACAGTACATAGAGGTAGATAGAGGCCCTTGGTGACTAGTTACAGTACATAGAGGTAGATAGAGGCCCTCAGTGACTAGCTACAGTACATAGAGGTAGATAGAGGCCCTCAGTGACTAGCTACAGTACATAGAGGTAGATAGAGGCCTTTGGTGACTAGTCACAGTGCATAGAGGTAGATAGAGGCCTTTGGTGACTAGCTACAGTACATGGAGGTAGATAGAGGCCTTTGGTGACTACATTTACATTCACATTTTAGTCATTTAGCAGATGCTCTTATCCAGAGCAACTTACAGTCTACTTACAGTAGTGAGTGCATACATTTCATTTCATGAATTTGCATTTTTTTTGTACTGGTCCTCCGTGGGAATCGAACCCACAACCCTGGCGTTGCACACACCATGCTGGCATTGCAAACACCATGCTCTACCAACTGAGCCACAGGGAAGACTAGACACAGTACATGGAGGTCGATAGAGGCCTTTGGTGACTAGTTACAGTACATAGAGGTAGATAGAGGCCTTTGGTAACTATCTACAGTACATAGAGGTAGATAGAGGCCTTTGGTGACTAGCTACAATACATAGAGGTAGATAGAGGCCTTAGGTGACTAGCTACAGTACATAGAGGTAGATAGAGGCCTTTGGTGACTAGCTACAGTACGTAGAGGTTGATAGAGGCCTTTGGTGACTAGCTACAGTACATGTGCATTCCAAGCCACTGTTGAACCTACAGTATTCTCCTCAATACAGAATCAAAAGACTGCAAGGTCAATAATAGCAATTAACATTTGTCATGAACACTTTCACACTTTAACTAAGTAGTCAGCATCTCATGATGTCAATGTTACGCTTGCGTTAGCTACCCGTAAAAATACCTAGGCTTTAGCTCAGCGGGCTAACACAGTTGTGTGGCACACAGGAGACCTAGGTTGGCCCACTTGGTCATATAGACTGGGATCGTGCCTCATGTAATCCAGGATACAGTTTAGAAGTATTTTTGTATACTGTATTTCTGCCAAAAATCCTGCGTTCAATCTAGGGTCCGTCTGCTAAGTCCTTTATTGACAACGTCGGTTTAAATAGTTCTCCCGACACAAAACCGTTTACAAGTTCCTACACATCCTGTCTTTCTCTGTCTCTGTCTCTCTCTTTCTATCTGTCAAATCAAATCAAATTGTATTAGTCACATGCGCCGAATACAACAGGTGTAAACCTTACAGTGAAATGCTTACATACGAGCCCCTAACCAACAATGCAGTTTCAAAAACATAAGCATAAGAATAAGAAATAAAAGTAACAAGTAATTAAAGAGCAGCAGTAAAATAACAATATATACAGGAGGGTACCGGTACAGATTCAATGTGCCGGTGCGCCGGTTAGTTGAGGTAATATGTACATGTAGGTAGAGTTATTAAAGTCACTATGCATAGACTGAAACAGGTTATCTAGTTTGAAATACGCGGCTCTGAAACAGGTTATATAGTTTGAAACACCCGGCTCTGTAACAGGTTATATAGTTTGAAACACCCGGCTCTGAAACAGGTTATATCGGGTGAAACACCCGGCTCTGAAACAGGTTATATAGTTTGAAACACCCGGCTCTGAAACAGGTTATATAGTTTGAAACACCCGGCTCTGAAACAGGTTATATCAGGTGAAACACCCGGCTGTGAAACAGGTTATATAGTTTGAAACACCCGGCTCTGAAACAGGTTATATAGTTTGAAACACCCGGCTCTGAAACAGGTTATATCGGGTGAAACAGACGGCTCTGAAACAGGTTATATAGTTTGAAACACCCGGCTCTGAAACAGGTTATATAGTTTGAAACCCCCGGCTCTGAAACAGGTTATATAGTTTGAAACACCCGGCTCTGAAACAGGTTATATAGTTTGAAACACCCAGCTCTGAAACAGGTTATATAGTTTGAAACACCCGGCTCTGAAACAGGTTATATCGGGTGAAAAACCCGGCTCTGTAACAGGTTATATCAGGTGAAACACCCGGTTCTGAAACAGGTTATATTGGGTGAAACACACGGCTCTGAAACAGGTTATATAGTGTGAAACACACGGCTCTGAAACAGGTTATGCCGGGTGAAACACCCGGCTCTGTAACAGATTATATAGTTTGAAACACCCGGCTCTGAAACAGGTTATATTGGGTGAAACACCCGGCTCTGAAACAGGTTATATAGTTTGAAACACCCGGCTCTGAAACAGGTTATATAGTTTGAAACACCCGGCTCTGAAACAGGTTATATTGGGTGAAACACCCGGCTCTGAAACAGGTTATATAGTGTGAAACACCCGGCTCTGTAACAGGTTATATAGTGTGAAACACCCGGCTCTGAAACAGGTTATATAGTGTGAAACACCCGGCTCTGTAACAGGTTATATAGTGTGAAACACCCGGCTCTGTAACAGGTTATATAGTGTGAAACACCCGGCTCTGAAACAGGTTATATAGTTTGAAACACCCGGCTCTGAAACAGGTTATATAGTGTGAAACACCCGGCTCTGTAACAGATTATATAGTTTGAAACACCCGGCTCTGAAACAGGTTATGTCGTTTCAGCGACAGGTGTTTATGTTTTTGGACTCACTGGAGCAGTCTTTGGAGTTATCGTTTAAAGTTAAGTATGACAACAGACTGTATATGGCTTATGCTAGTACGGGTAGTCAACGGTGTTTTGAGTGTGGGGATGTTGGTCATAAGCAACATGCTTGCCCGAAAAGGGAGAAGGCGGAGGGAGGTGTGTACATGGTCCTCGTAACGCCTGGGCCCACTGATGTAGGGAGAGGTGGTCCTGTAACGCCTGGGCCCACTGATGTAGGGAGAGGTGGTCCTCGTAACGCCTGGGCCCACTGATGTGGGGAGAGGTGGTCCTGTAACGCCTGGACCCACTGATGTAGGGAGAGGTGGTCCTCGTAACGCCTGGGCCCACTGATATAGGGAGAGGTGGTCCTGTATGCCTGGGCCCACTGATGTAGGGAGAGGTGGTCCTCGTAACGCCTGGGCCCACTGATGTAGGGAGAGATGGTCCTCGTAAAGCCTGGGCTCACTGATGTAGGGAGAGGTGGTCCTCGTAACGCCTGGGCCCACTGATGTAGTGAGAGGTGGTCCTGTAACGCCTGGGCCCACTGATTTATGGAGAGGTGGTCCTGTAACGCCTGGGCCCACTGATGTAGGGAGAGGTGGTCCTCGTAACGCCTGGGCCCACTGATTTAGGGAGAGGTGGTCCTGTAACGCCTGGGCCCACTGATGTAGGGAGAGGTGGTCCTCGTAACGCCTGGGCCCACTGATGTAGGGAGAGGTGGTCCTGTAACGCCTGGGCCCACTGATGTAGGGAGAGGTGGTCCTGTAACGCCTGGGCCCACTGATGTAGAGAGAGGTGGTCCTGTAACGCCTGGGCCCACTGATGTAGGGAGAGGTGGTCCTGTAACGCCTGGGCCCACTGATGTAGGGAGAGGTGGTCCTGTAACGCCTGGGCACACTGATGTAGGGAGAGGTGGGCCGACAGCGGTAGAGCAGCCACAAGCACCTGTTGCTGAGGAACAAGTTGTCCATGTTTATGGCACGGAGTTGCAACTTGTACCAGAGGGGAACATAGCGTCTGTTACGCAGCAGAAAAATATTGTTGTAGGAGGTAAAGACCGATCTGGAGAGCATTTTCCTCAGACTGGGGGGAGATGGGGCTAGTCAGGTGGGGTTCAGGTGGGGCTAGTCTCCCAGGTAGTGGAGGAGATGCCTGGTATGAGTGATGGGGCTAGTCAGGTGGGGTTCAGGTGGGGCTAGTCTCCCAGGTAGTGGAGGAGATGCCTGGTATGAGTGATGGGGCTAGTCAGGTGGGGTTCAGGTGGGGCTAGTCTCCCAGGTAGTGGAGGAGATGCCTGGTATGAGTGATGCGGCTAGTCAGGTGGGGTTCAGGTGGGGCTAGTCTCCCAGGTAGTGGAGGAGATGCCTGGTATGAGTGATGGGGCTAGTCAGGTGGGGTTCAGGTGGGGCTAGTCTCCCAGGTAGTGGAGGAGATGCCTGGTATGAGTGATGCGGCTAGTCAGGTGGAGTTCAGGTGGGGCTACTCTCCCAGGTAGTGGAGGAGATGCCTGGTATGAGTGATGGGGCTAGTCAGGTGGGGTTCAGGTGGGGCTAGTCTCCCATGTAGTGGAGGAGATGCCTGGTATGAGTGATGGGGCTAGTCAGGTGGGGTTCAGGTGGGGCTAGTCTCCCAGGTAGTGGAGGAGATGCCTGGTATGAGTGATGTTGCTGGTCAGGTGGGGTTCAGGTGGGGCTAGTCTCCCATGTAGTGGAGGAGATGCCTGGTATGAGTGATGGGGTACAAGGTGGGAGTGTTGAGAGGGATGTGGTAGAAGGAAGTCAGGGGTCTGTGGCCTCAGTTGAGGAGGATCAGGAGAAGGATATGGATATCTCTCCTGATACGACAGCAGCTGGCGACGACTCAATTTACAATCTAGAGGAGGTCAATGGGTTCCTGGATCAGACTTTTGGGAAATCTGTCAAATTGGCCGATTATTTTGATGTTGATAAGTTTGTGAGGTCAGCTGTGATGTTACAGAAGACGGTGGGGTTAGACCAGTTGAGTGAGAAGAAGCGTTTTTTCTTGAGAAAACGTGTTACTGCTGTCATGGCAGTAAAAGGTGGTGGGAAACGTGGTCAGGTTGAGAGAACATTAAAACAACGATGATCAAGGGTCACAGGGTGTTTTTTTTCTCTTTCTCTGGTTTCTTCTGCTTTTCCTTTCTCAAATCAAATCAAATGTTATTGGGTCACATACACATGGTTAGCAGGTGTTATTGTGAGTGTAGCGAAATGCTTGTGCTTCTAGTTCCGACAGTGCAGTAATATCTAACAAGTAATCTAACAATTTCACAACAACTAATTAATACACACAAGTGTAAAGGAATGAATAAGAATATAAACATATAAATATATGGATGAGCGATGGCCGAGTAGCATAGGTAAGATGCAGTAGATGGTATAGAGTACAGTATATACATATGAGATGAGTAATGTAGGGTATGTAAACATTGGCATTGTTTAAGTGACTAGTGATACATTTACATTTATTACATCCAAATGTTAATTATAAAAGTGGCTAGAGATTGAGTCAGTATGTTGGCAGCAGCCACTCAATGTTAGTGATGGCTGTTTAACAGTCTGATGGGCTTGAGATAGAAGCTGTTTTTCAGTCTCTCGGTCCCAGCTTTGATGCACCTGTACTGACCTCGCGTCCTGGATGATGGCTGGGTGAACAGGCAGTGGCTCGGGTGGTTGTTGTCCTGGATGATGGCTGGGTGAACAGGCAGTGGCTCGGGTGGTTGTTGTCCTGGATGATGGCTGGGTGAACAGGCAGTGGCTCGGGTGGTTGTTGTACTGGATGATAGCTGGGTGAACAGGCAGTGGCTCAGGTGGTTGTTGTCCTGGATGATAGCTGGGTGAACAGGCAGTGGCTCGGGTGGTTGTTGTCCTGGATGATCTTTTCTATGTGGAGGTACTAAGGGTAGGTTCTCTCAATATTAATGGGGGAAGGGACAGGAATAAGAGGGCTTGGGTATTAGAAGTAATAAAACAGAAAAGGCTTAATGTAGTTTTTCTACAGGAGACACATAGTGATGAGGCTAATGAGGTTGACTGGGGTATGTGGTGGGAGGGACAGTATATACTCAGTCATGGTACTAATTCCAGTGCTGGGGAGGCCATTTTGTTTTCCTCAGGCTTAGGGGTGACTGTGGTATCTACAACAGAGATTGTTACGGGACGGGTTTTATTGGTCAAGGCAGATGTTATGCTTTTACATTTTATTTTTTTAATGTTTATTCTCCTAATGAGGGTACAGAGCGTATTGCTGTATTTGATCAAATAAAGGAAACCTGAAGACAGTGTGACCAAGACGGGTGTATGGTTTTAGGGGGGACTGGAAGTGTACAGTGGATTTTACTGGTGATCACACTGCTGAAGAACCTCACCTGTGGTCAGCTAACTGTCTGTCTGGTCTATTAACTGAGTTTGAGCTTTCTGATGTGTGGAGAGTAAGGAATGCAAAAGTTAGGCAGTACACATGGTTAACAGTTAATGAAGGTGGTGTCCGTGCAGCAAGGTTAGACAGGTGGTATGTATCTGATCACTACTGTAGTAGGGTTGGAAGGTTAGACAGGTTGTATGTATCTGATCACTACTGTAGTAGGGTTGGAAGGTTAGACAGGTGGTATGTATCTGATCACTACTGTAGTAGGGTTGGAAGGTTAGACAGGTATCTGATCACTACTGTAGTAGGGTTGGAAGGTTAGACAGGTGGTATGTATCTGATCAATACTGTAGTAGGGTTGGAAGGTTAGACAGGTTGTATGTATCTGATCACTACTGTAGTGGGGTTGGAAGGTTAGACAGGTTGTATGTATCTGATTTCTACTGTAGTAGGGTTGGAAGGTTAGACAGGTGGTATGTATCTGATCACTACTGTAGTAGGGTTGGAAGGTTAGACAGGTTGTATGTATCTGATCACTACTGTAGTGGGGTTGGAAGGTTAGACAGGTTGTATGTATCTGATCTCTACTGTAGTAGGGTTGGAAGGTTAGACAGGTGGTATGTATCTGATCACTACTGTAGTAGGGTTGGAAGGTTAGACAGGTGGTATGTATCTGATCAATACTGTAGTAGGGTTGGAAGGTTAGACAGGTTGTATGTATCTGATCACTACTGTAGTAGGGTTGGAAGGTTAGACAGGTATCTGATCTCTACTGTAGTAGGGTTGGAAGGTTAGACAGGTGGTATGTATCTGATCTCTACTGTAGTAGGGTTGGAAGGTTAGACAGGTTGTATGTATCTGATCACTACTGTAGTAGGATTGGAAGGTTAGACAGGTTGTATGTATCTGATCACTACTGTAGTAGGGTTGGAAGGTTAGACAGGTGGTATGTATCTGATCACTACTGTAGTAGGGTTGGAAGGTTAGACAGGTATCTGATCACTACTGTAGTAGGGTTGGAAGGTTAGACAGGTGGTATGTATCTGATCACTACTGTAGTAGGGTTGGAAGGTTAAACAGGTGGTATGTATCTGATCACTACTGTAGTAGGGTTGGAAGGTTAGACAGGTTGTATGTATCTGATCTCTACTGTAGTAGGGTTGGATGGTTAGACAGGTGGTATTTATCTGATCACTACTGTAGTAGGGTTGGAAGGTTAGACAGGTTGTATGTATCTGATCACTACTGTAGTAGGGTTGGAAGGTTAGACAGGAATCTGATCTCTACTGTAGTAGGGTTGGAAGGTTAGACAGGTGGTATGTATCTGATCACTACTGTAGTAGGGTTGGAAGGGTAGACAGG
The DNA here is from genome assembly GCF_965601325.2 of Salmo salar. Lineage (NCBI taxonomy): Eukaryota > Metazoa > Chordata > Actinopteri > Salmoniformes > Salmonidae > Salmo > Salmo salar. The sequence continues at coordinate 91,364,916 of NC_138306.1, read as the reverse complement.
TATCTGATCACTACTGTAGTAGGGTTGGAAGGTTAGACAGGTGGTATGTATCTGATCACTACTGTAGTAGGGTTGGAAGGTTAGACAGGTTGTATGTATCTGATCACTACTGTAGTAGGGTTGGAAGGTTAGACAGGTTGTATGTATCTGATCACTACTGTAGTAGGGTTGGAAGGTTAGACAGGTGGTATGTATCTGATCACTACTGTAGTAGGGTTGGAAGGTTAGACAGGTGGTATGTATCTGATCACTAAAGTAGTAGGGTTGGAAGGTTAGACAGGTTGTATGTATCTGATCACTACTGTAGTAGGATTGGAAGGTTAGACAGGTTGTATGTATCTGATCACTACTGTAGTAGGGTTGGAAGGTTAGACAGGTGGTATGTATCTGATCACTACTGTAGTAGGGTTGGAAGGTTAGACAGGTATCTGATCACTACTGTAGTAGGGTTGGAAGGTTAGACAGGTGGTATGTATCTGATCACTACTGTAGTAGGGTTGGAAGGTTAGACAGGTGGTATGTATCTGATCACTACTGTAGTAGGGTTGGAAGGTTAGACAGGTGGTATGTATCTGATCACTACTGTAGTAGGGTTGGAAGGTTAAACAGGTGGTATGTATCTGATCACTACTGTAGTAGGGTTGGAAGGTTAGACAGGTGGTATGTATCTGATCACTACTGTAGTAGGGTTGGAAGGTTAGACAGGTTGTATGTATCTGATCACTACTGTAGTAGGGTTGGAAGGTTAGACAGGTGGTATGTATCTGATCACTACTGTAGTAGGGTTGGAAGGTTAAACAGGTGGTATGTATCTGATCACTACTGTAGTAGGGTTGGAAGGTTAGACAGGTGGTATGTATCTGATCACTACTGTAGTAGGGTTGGAAGGTTAGACAGGTTGTATGTATCTGATCACTACTGTAGTAGGGTTGGAAGGTTAGACAGGTTGTATGTATCTGATCACTACTGTAGTAGGGTTGGAAGGTTAGACAGGTGGTATTTATCTGATCACTACTGTAGTAGGGTTGGAAGGTTAGACAGGTTGTATGTATCTGATCACTACTGTAGTAGGGTTGGAAGGTTAGACAGGTTGTATGTATCTGATCACTACTGAAGTAGGGTTGGAAGGTTAGACAGGTTGTATGTATCTGATCTCTACTGTAGTAGGGTTGGAAGGTTAGACAGGTGGTATGTATCTGATCACTACTGTAGTAGGGTTGGAAGGTTAGACAGGTTGTATGTATCTGATCTCTACTGTAGTAGGGTTGGAAGGTTAGACAGGTATCTGATCACTACTGTAGTATGGTTGGAAGGTTAGACAGGTATCTGATCACTACTGTAGTAGGGTTGGAAGGTTAGACAGGTTGTATGTATCTGATCACTACTGTAGTAGGGTTGGAAGGGTAGACAGGTTGTATGTATCTGATCACTACTGTAGTAGGGTTGGAAGGTTAGACAGGTTGTATGTATCTGATCACTGCTGTAGTAGGGTTGGAAGGTTAGACAGGTATCTGATCACTACTGTAGTAGGGTTGGAAGGTTAGACAGGTTGTATGTATCTGATCACTACTGTAGTAGGGTTGGAAGGTTAGACAGGTGGTATGTATCTGATCACTACTCTAGTAGGGTTGGAAGGTTAGACAGGTATCTGATCACTACTGTAGTAGGGTTGGAAGGTTAGACAGGTGGTATGTATCTGATCACTACTGTAGTAGGGTTGGAAGGTTAGACAGGTTGTATGTATCTGATCACTACTGTAGTAGGGTTGGAAGGTTAGACAGGTTGTATGTATCTGATCACTACTGTAGTAGGGTTGGAAGGTTAGACAGGTGGTATGTATCTGATCACTACTGTAGTAGGGTTGGAAGGTTAGACAGGTTGTATGTATCTGATCACTACTGTAGTAGGGTTGGAAGGTTAGACAGGTTGTATGTATCTGATCACTACTGTAGTAGGGTTGGAAGGTTAGACAGGTGGTATGTATCTGATCACTACTGTAGTAGGGTTGGAAGGTTAGACAGGTGGTATGTATCTGATCACTAAAGTAGTAGGGTTGGAAGGTTAGACAGGTTGTATGTATCTGATCACTACTGTAGTAGGATTGGAAGGTTAGACAGGTTGTATGTATCTGATCACTACTGTAGTAGGGTTGGAAGGTTAGACAGGTGGTATGTATCTGATCACTACTGTAGTAGGGTTGGAAGGTTAGACAGGTATCTGATCACTACTGTAGTAGGGTTGGAAGGTTAGACAGGTGGTATGTATCTGATCACTACTGTAGTAGGGTTGGAAGGTTAGACAGGTTGTATGTATCTGATCACTACTGTAGTAGGGTTGGAAGGTTAGACAGGTGGTATGTATCTGATCACTACTGTAGTAGGGTTGGAAGGTTAAACAGGTGGTATGTATCTGATCACTACTGTAGTAGGGTTGGAAGGTTAGACAGGTGGTATGTATCTGATCACTACTGTAGTAGGGTTGGAAGGTTAGACAGGTGGTATGTATCTGATCACTACTGTAGTAGGGTTGGAAGGTTAGACAGGTTGTATGTATCTGATCTCTACTGTAGTAGGGTTGGAAGGTTAGACAGGTGGTATGTATCTGATCACTACTGTAGTAGGGTTGGAAGGTTAGACAGGTTGTATGTATCTGATCACTACTGTAGTAGGGTTGGAAGGTTAGACAGGAATCTGATCTATACTGTAGTATGGTTGGAAGGTTGACAGGTGGTATGTATCTGATCACTACTGTAGTAGGGTTGGAAGGGTAGACAGGTATCTGATCACTACTGTAGTAGGGTTGGAAGGTTAGACAGGTGGTATGTATCTGATCACTACTGTAGTAGGGTTGGAAGGTTAGACAGGTTGTATGTATCTGATCACTACTGTAGTAGGGTTGGAAGGTTAGACAGGTGGTATGTATCTGATCACTACTGTAGTAGGGTTGGAAGGTTAGACAGGTTGTATGTATCTGATCTCTACTGTAGTAGGGTTGGAAGGTTAGACAGGTGGTATGTATCTGATCACTACTGTAGTAGGGTTGGAAGGTTAGACAGGTTGTATGTATCTGATCACTACTGTAGTAGGGTTGGAAGGTTAGACAGGAATCTGATCTATACTGTAGTATGGTTGGAAGGTTGACAGGTGGTATGTATCTGATCACTACTGTAGTAGGGTTGGAAGGGTAGACAGGTATCTGATCACTACTGTAGTAGGGTTGGAAGGTTAGACAGGTGGTATGTATCTGATCACTACTGTAGTAGGGTTGGAAGGTTAGACAGGTTGTATGTATCTGATCACTACTGTAGTAGGGTTGGAAGGTTAGACAGGTTGTATGTATCTGATCACTACTGTAGTAGGGTTGGAAGGTTAGACAGGTGGTATGTATCTGATCTCTACTGTAGTAGGGTTGGAAGGTTAGACAGGTGGTATGTATCTGATCACTACTGTAGTAGGGTTGGAAGGGTAAACAGGTATCTGATCACTACTGTAGTAGGGTTGGAAGGTTAGACAGGTGGTATGTATCTGATCACTAATGTAGTAGGGTTGGAAGGTTAGACAGGTTGTATGTATCTGATCACTACTGTAGTAGGGTTGGAAGGTTAGACAGGTTGTATGTATCTGATCACTACTGTAGTAGGGTTGGAAGGTTAGACAGGTGGTATGTATCTGATCACTACTGTAGTAGGGTTGGAAGGTTAGACAGGTGGTATGTATCTGATCACTAAAGTAGTAGGGTTGGAAGGTTAGACAGGTTGTATGTATCTGATCACTACTGTAGTAGGATTGGAAGGTTAGACAGGTTGTATGTATCTGATCACTACTGTAGTAGGGTTGGAAGGTTAGACAGGTGGTATGTATCTGATCACTACTGTAGTAGGGTTGGAAGGTTAGACAGGTATCTGATCACTACTGTAGTAGGGTTGGAAGGTTAGACAGGTGGTATGTATCTGATCACTACTGTAGTAGGGTTGGAAGGTTAGACAGGTTGTATGTATCTGATCACTACTGTAGTAGGGTTGGATGGTTAGACAGGTGGTATGTATCTGATCTCTACTGTAGTAGGGTTGGAAGGTTAGACAGGTGGTATGTATCTGATCTCTACTGTAGTAGGGTTGGAAGGTTAGACAGGTGGTATGTATCTGATCACTACTGTAGTAGGGTTGGAAGGTTAGACAGGTGGTATGTATCTGATCACTACTGTAGTAGGGTTGGAAGGTTAGACAGGTGGTATGTATCTGATCACTACTGTAGTAGGGTTGGAAGGTTAGACAGGTATCTGATCACTACTGTAGTAGGGTTGGAAGGTTAGACAGGTGGTATGTATCTGATCTCTACTGTAGCAGGGTTGGAAGGTTAGACTGGTATCTGATCACTACTGTAGTAGGGTTGGAAGGTTAGACAGGTGGTATGTATCTGATCACTACTGTAGTAGGGTTGGAAGGTTAGACAGGTGGTATGTATCTGATCACTACTGTAGTAGGGTTGGAAGGTTAGACAGGTTGTATGTATCTGATCTCTACTGTAGTAGGGTTGGATGGTTAGACAGGTGGTATTTATCTGATCACTACTGTAGTAGGGTTGGAAGGTTAGACAGGTTGTATGTATCTGATCACTACTGTAGTAGGGTTGGAAGGTTTGACAGGAATCTGATCTCTACTGTAGTAGGGTTGGAAGGTTAGACAGGTGGTATGTATCTGATCACTACTGTAGTAGGGTTGGAATGGTAGACAGGTATCTGATCACTATTGTAGTAGGGTTGGAAGGTTAGACAGGTGGTATGTATCTGATCACTACTGTTGTAGGGTTGGAAGGTTAGACAGGTTGTATGTATCTGATCACTACTGTAGTAGGGTTGGAAGGTTAGACAGGTTGTATGTATCTGATCACTACTGTAGTAGGGTTGGAAGGTTAGACAGGTGGTATGTATCTGATCACTACTGTAGTAGGGTTGGAAGGTTAGACAGGTGGTATGTATCTGATCACTACTGTAGTAGGGTTGGAATGTTAGACAGGTGGTATGTATCTGATCACTACTGTAGTAGGGTTGGAAGTTTAGACAGGTGGTATGTATCTGATCACTACTGTAGTAGGGTTGGAAGGTTAGACAGGTGGTATTTATCTGATCACTACTGTAGTAGGGTAGGAAGGTTAGACAGGTTGTATGTATCTGATCTCTACTGTAGTAGGGTTGGAACGTTAGACAGGTGGTATTTATCTGATCACTACTGTAGTAGGGTTGGAAGGTTATACAGGTTGTATGTATCTGATCACTACTGTAGTAGGGTTGGAAGGTTAGACAGGTTGTATGTATCTGATCTCTACTGTAGTAGGGTTGGAAGGTTAGACAGGTTGTATGTATCTGATCTCTACTGTAGTAGGGTTGGAAGGTTAGACAGGTGGTATGTATCTGATCACTACTGTAGTAGGGTTGGAAGGTTAGACAGGTTGTATGTATCTGATCTCTACTGTAGTAGGGTTGGAAGGTTAGACAGGTGGTATGTATCTGATCTCTACTGTAGTAGGGTTGGAAGGTTAGACAGGTTGTATGTATCTGATCTCTACTGTAGTAGGGTTGGAAGGTTAGACAGGTGGTATGTATCTGATCTCTACTGTAGTAGGGTTGGAAGGTTAGACAGGTATCTGATCACTACAGTTGTAGGGTTGGAAGGTTAGATAGGTGGTATGTATCTGATCACTACTGTAGTAGGGTTGGAAGGTTAGACAGGTATCTGATCACTACTGTAGTAGGGTTGGAAGGTTAGACAGGTGGTATGTATCTGATCTCTACTGCAGTAGGGTTGGAAGGTTAGACAGGTATCTGATCACTACTGTAGTAGGGTTGGAAGGTTAGACAGGTGGTATGTACCTGATCTCTACTGTAGTAGGGTTGGAAGGTTAGACAGGTATCTGATCTCTACTGTAGTAGCTTTGGAAGGTTAGACAGGTTGTATGTATCTGATCACTACTGTAGTAGGGATGGAAGGTTAGACAGGTTGTATGTATCTGATCACTACTGTAGTAGGGTTGGAAGGTTAGACAGGTGGTATTTATCTGATCACTACTGTAGTAGGGTTGGAAGGTTAGACAGGTATCTGATCACTACTGTAGTAGGGTTGGAAAGTTAGACAGGTGGTATGTATCTGATCTCTACTGTAGTAGGGTTGGAAGGTTAGACAGGTATCTGATCTCTACTGTAGTAGCTTTGGAAGGTTAGACAGGTTGTATGTATCTGATCACTACTGTAGTAGGGTTGGAAGGTTAGACAGGTGGTATGTATCTGATCTCTACTGTAGTAGGGATGGAAGGTTAGACAGGTTGTATGTATCTGATCTCTACTGTAGTAGGGTTGGAAGGTTAGACAGGTGGTATGTATCTGATCTCTACTGTAGTAGGGTTGGAAGGTTAGACAGGTGGTATGTATCTGATCTCTACTGTAGTAGGGTTGGAAGGTTAGACATGTATCTGATCACTACTGTAGTAGGGTTGGAAGGTTAGACAGGTGGTATGTATCTGATCTCTACTGTAGTAGGGTTGGAAGTTTAGACAGGTATCTGATCTTTACTGTGGTAGGGTTGGAAGGTTAGACAGGTATCTGATCTCTACTGTAGTAGCTTTGGAAGGTTAGACAGGTTGTATGTATCTGATCACTACTGTAGTAGGGTTGGAAGGTTAGACAGGTGGTATGTATCTGATCTCTACTGTAGTAGTGATGGAAGGTTAGAGAGGTTGTATCTATCTGATCTCTACTGAAGTAGGGTTGGAAGGTTAGACAGGTTGTATCTATCTGATCACTACTGAAGTAGGGTTGGAAGGTTAGACAGGTGGTATGTATCTGATCTCAACTGTAGTAGGGTTGGAAGGTTAGACAGGTGGTATGTATCTGATCTCTACTGTAGTAGGGTTGGAAGGTTAGACAGGTGGTATGTATCTTATCTCTACTGTAGTAGGGTTGGAAGGTTAGACAGGTGGTATGTATCTGATCTCTACTGTAGTAGTGTTGGAAGGTTAGACAGGTATCTGATCACTACTGTAGTAGGGTTGGAAGGTTAGACAGGTGGTATGTATCTTATCTCTACTGTAGTAGGGTTGGAAGGTTAGACAGGTTGTATGTATCTGATCTCTACTGTAGTAGGGTTGGAAGGTTAGACAGGTTGTATGTATCTGATCTCTACTGTAGTAGGGTTGGAAGGTTAGACAGGTGGTATGTATCTGATCTCTACTGTAGTAGGGTTGGAAGGTTAGACAGGTATCTGATCACTACAGTTGTAGGGTTGGAAGGTTAGATAGGTGGTATGTATCTGATCACTACTGTAGTAGGGTTGGAAGGTTAGACAGGTATCTGATCACTACTGTAGTAGGGTTGGAAGGTTAGACAGGTGGTATGTATCTGATCTCTACTGCAGTAGGGTTGGAAGGTTAGACAGGTATCTGATCACTACTGTAGTAGGGTTGGAAGGTTAGACAGGTGGTATGTACCTGATCTCTACTGTAGTAGGGTTGGAAGGTTAGACAGGTATCTGATCTCTACTGTAGTAGCTTTGGAAGGTTAGACAGGTTGTATGTATCTGATCACTACTGTAGTAGGGATGGAAGGTTAGACAGGTTGTATGTATCTGATCACTACTGTAGTAGGGTTGGAAGGTTAGACAGGTGGTATTTATCTGATCACTACTGTAGTAGGGTTGGAAGGTTAGACAGGTATCTGATCACTACTGTAGTAGGGTTGGAAAGTTAGACAGGTGGTATGTATCTGATCTCTACTGTAGTAGGGTTGGAAGGTTAGACAGGTATCTGATCTCTACTGTAGTAGCTTTGGAAGGTTAGACAGGTTGTATGTATCTGATCACTACTGTAGTAGGGTTGGAAGGTTAGACAGGTGGTATGTATCTGATCTCTACTGTAGTAGGGATGGAAGGTTAGACAGGTTGTATGTATCTGATCTCTACTGTAGTAGGGTTGGAAGGTTAGACAGGTGGTATGTATCTGATCTCTACTGTAGTAGGGTTGGAAGGTTAGACAGGTGGTATGTATCTGATCTCTACTGTAGTAGGGTTGGAAGGTTAGACATGTATCTGATCACTACTGTAGTAGGGTTGGAAGGTTAGACAGGTGGTATGTATCTGATCTCTACTGTAGTAGGGTTGGAAGTTTAGACAGGTATCTGATCTTTACTGTGGTAGGGTTGGAAGGTTAGACAGGTATCTGATCTCTACTGTAGTAGCTTTGGAAGGTTAGACAGGTTGTATGTATCTGATCACTACTGTAGTAGGGTTGGAAGGTTAGACAGGTGGTATGTATCTGATCTCTACTGTAGTAGTGATGGAAGGTTAGAGAGGTTGTATCTATCTGATCTCTACTGAAGTAGGGTTGGAAGGTTAGACAGGTTGTATCTATCTGATCACTACTGAAGTAGGGTTGGAAGGTTAGACAGGTGGTATGTATCTGATCTCAACTGTAGTAGGGTTGGAAGGTTAGACAGGTGGTATGTATCTGATCTCTACTGTAGTAGGGTTGGAAGGTTAGACAGGTGGTATGTATCTTATCTCTACTGTAGTAGGGTTGGAAGGTTAGACAGGTGGTATGTATCTGATCTCTACTGTAGTAGTGTTGGAAGGTTAGACAGGTATCTGATCACTACTGTAGTAGGGTTGGAAGGTTAGACAGGTGGTATGTATCTTATCTCTACTGTAGTAGGGTTGGAAGGTTAGACAGGTTGTATGTATCTGATCTCTACTGTAGTAGGGTTGGAATGTTAGACAGGTGGTATGTATCTGATCACTACTGTAGTAGGGTTGGAAGGTTAGACAGGTGGTATGTATCTGATCTCTACTGTAGTAGGGTTGGAAAGTTAGACAGGTGGTTTGTATCTGATCACTACTGTAGTAGGGTTGGAAGGTTAGACAGGTATCTGATCACTACTGTAGTAGGGTTGGAAGGTTAGACAGGTTGTATGTATCTGATCTCTACTGTAGTAGGGTTGGAAGGTTAGACAGGTGGTATTCATCTGATCACTACTGTAGTAGGGTTGGAAGGTTAGACAGGTTGTATGTATCTGATCTCTACTGTAGTAGGGTTGGAAGGTTAGACAGGTGGTATTTATCTGATCACTACTGTAGTAGGGTTGGAAGGTTAGACAGGTTGTATGTATCTGATCTCTACTGTAGTAGGGTTGGAAGGTTAGACAGGTATCTGATCTCTACTGTAGTAGGGTTGGAAGGTTAGACAGGTATCTGATCTCTACTGTAGTAGCTTTGGAAGGTTAGACAGGTTGTATGTATCTGATCACTACTGTAGTAGGGTTGGAAGGTTAGACAGGTGGTATGTATCTGATCTCTACTGTAGTAGGGATGGAAGGTTAGACAGGTTATATGTATCTGATCTCTACTGTAGTAGGGTTGGAAGGTTAGACAGGTTGTATGTATCTGATCTCTACTGTTGTAGGGTTGGAAGGTTAGACAGGTGGTATGTATCTGATCTCTACTGTAGTAGGGTTGGAAGGTTAGACAGGTGGTATGTATCTGATCTCTACTGTAGTAGGGTTGGAAGTTTAGACAGGTGGTATGTATCTGATCTCTACTGTAGTAGGGTTGGAAGGTTAGACAGGTATCTGATCTCTACTATAGTAGCTTTGGAAGGTTAGACAGGTTGTATGTATCTGATCACTACTGTAGTAGGGTTGGAAGGTTAGACAGGTGGTATGTATCTGATCTCTACTGTAGTAGGGATGGAAGGTTAGACAGGTTGTATGTATCTGATCTCTACTGTAGTAGGGTTGGAAGGTTAGACAGGTGGTATGTATCTGATCTCTACTGTTGTAGGGTTGGAAGGTTAGACAGGTGGTATGTATCTGATCTCTACTGTAGTAGGGTTGGAAGGTTAGACAGGTGGTATGTATCTGATCTCTACTGTAGTAGGGTTGGAAGGTTAGACAGGTGGTATGTATCTGATCAATACTGTAGTAGGGTTGGAAGGTTAGACAGGTTGTATGTATCTGATCACTACTGTAGTAGGGTTGGAAGGTTAGACAGGTATCTGATCACTACTGTAGTAGGGTTGGAATGATTGACAGGTGGTATGTATCTGATCTCTACTGTAGTAGGGTTGGAAGGTTAGACAGGTATCTGATCACTACTGTAGTAGGGTTGGAAGGTTAGACAGGTGGTATTTATCTGATCTCTACTGTAGTAGGGTTGGAAGGTTAGACAGGTGGTATTTATCTGATCACTACTGTAGTAGGGTTGGAAGGTTAGACAGGTTGTATGTATCTGATCACTACTGTAGTAGGGTTGGAAGGTTAGACAGGTTGTATGTATCTGATCACTACTGTAGTAGGGTTGGAAGGTTAGACAGGTTGTATGTACATGATCTCTACTGTAGTAGGGTTGGAAGGTTAGACAGGTATCTGATCACTACTGTAGTAGGGTTGGAAGGTTAGACAGGTGGTATGTATCTGATCACTACTGTAGTAGGGTTGGAAGGTTAGACAGGTGGTATGTATCTGATCTCTACTGTAGTAGGGTTGAAAGGTTAGACAGGTTGTATGTATCTGATCTCTGCTGTAGTAGGGTTGGAAGGTTCGACAGGTGGTATGTATCTGATCTCTTCTGTAGTAGGGTTGGAAGGTTAGACAGGTATCTGATCTCTACTGTAGTAGCTTTGGAAGGTTAGACAGGTTGTATGTATCTGATCACTACTGTAGTAGGGTTGGAAGGTTAGACAGGTGGTATGTATCTGATCTCTACTGTAGTAGGGATGGAAGGTTAGACAGGTTGTATGTATCTGATCTCTACTGTAGTAGGGTTGGAAGGTTAGACAGGTTGTATGTATCTGATCTCTACTGTAGTAGGGTTGGAAGGTTAGACAGGTGGTATGTATCTGATCTCTACTGTAGTAGGGTTGGAAGGTTAGACAGGTGGTATGTATCTGATCTCTACTGTAGTAGGGTTGGAAGGTTAGACAGGTGGTATGTATCTGATCTCTACTGTAGTAGGGTTGGAAGGTTAGACAGGTTGTATGTACATGATCTCTACTGTAGTAGGGTTGGAAGGTTAGACAGGTATCTGATCACTACTGTAGTAGGGTTGGAAGGTTAGACAGGTGGTATGTATCTGATCACTACTGTAGTAGGGTTGAAAGGTTAGACAGGTTGTATGTATCTGATCTCTACTGTAGTAGGGTTGGAAGGTTCGACAGGTGGTATGTATCTGATCTCTTCTGTAGTAGGGTTGGAAGGTTAGACAGGTATCTGATCTCTACTGTAGTAGCTTTGGAAGGTTAGACAGGTTGTATGTATCTGATCACTACTGTAGTAGGGTTGGAAGGTTAGACAGGTGGTATGTATCTGATCTCTACTGTAGTAGGGATGGAAGGTTAGACAGGTTGTATGTATCTGATCTCTACTGTAGTAGGGTTTGAAGGTTAGACAGGTTGTATGTATCTGATCTCTACTGTAGTAGAGTTGGAAGGTTAGACAGGTGGTATGTATCTGATCTCTACTGTAGTAGGGTTGGAAGGTTAGACAGGTGGTATGTATCTGATCTCTACTGTAGTAGGGTTGGAAGGTTAGACAGGTGGTATGTATCTGATCTCTACTGTAGTAGGGTTGGAAGGTTAGACAGGTGGTATGTATCTGATCTCTACTGTAGTAGGGTTGGAAGGTTAGACAGGTATCTGATCTCTCCTGTAGTAGCTTTGGAAGGTTAGACAGGTGGTATGTATCTGATCACTACTGTAGTAGGGTTGGAAGGTTAGACAGGTGGTATGTATCTGATCTCTACTGTAGTAGGGTTGGAAGGTTAGACAGGTGGTATTTATCTGATTACTACTGTAGTAGGGTTGGAAGGTTAGACAGGTTGTATGTATCTGATCACTACTGTAGTAGGGTTGGAAGGTTAGACAGGTTGTATGTATCTGATCACTACTGTAGTAGGGTTGGAAGGTTAGACAGGTTGTATGTACATGATCTCTACTGTAGTAGGGTTGGAAGGTTAGACAGGTATCTGATCTCTACTGTAGTAGGGTTGGAAGGTTAGACAGGTGGTATGTATCTGATCTCTACTGTAGTAGGGTTGGAAGGTTAGACAGGTTGTATGTATCTGATCACTAAAGTAGTAGGGTTGGAAGGTTAGACAGGTTGTATGTATCTGATCACTACTGTAGTAGGATTGGACGGTTAGACAGGTTGTATGTATCTGATCACTACTGTAGTAGGGTTGGAAGGTTAGACAGGTGGTATGTATCTGATCACTACTGTAGTAGGGTTGGAAGGTTAGACAGGTATCTGATCACTACTGTAGTAGGGTTGGAAGGTTAGACAGGTGGTATGTATCTGATCACTACTGTAGTAGGGTTGGAAGGTTAGACAGGTTGTATGTATCTGATCACTACTGTAGTAGGGTTGGAAGGTTAGACAGGTGGTATGTATCTGATCACTACTGTAGTAGGGTTGGAAGGTTAAACAGGTGGTATGTATCTGATCACTACTGTAGTAGGGTTGGAAGGTTAGACAGGTGGTATGTATCTGATCACTACTGTAGTAGGGTTGGAAGGTTAGACAGGTTGTATGTATCTGATCACTACTGTAGTAGGGTTGGAAGGTTAGACAGGTGGTATGTATCTGATCACTACTGTAGTAGGGTTGGAAGGTTAAACAGGTGGTATGTATCTGATCACTACTGTAGTAGGGTTGGAAGGTTAGACAGGTGGTATGTATCTGATCACTACTGTAGTAGGGTTGGAAGGTTAGACAGGTGGTATGTATCTGATCTCTACTGTAGTAGGGTTGGAAGGTTAGACAGGTTGTATGTATCTGATCTCTACTGTAGTAGGGTTGGAAGGTTAGACAGGTATCTGATCACTACTGTAGTAGGGTTGGAAGGTTAGACAGGTTGTATGTATCTGATCTCTACTGTAGTAGGGTTGGAAGGTTAGACAGGTGGTATTTATCTGATCACTACTGTAGTAGGGTTGGAAGGTTAGACAGGTTGTATGTATCTGATCACTACTGTAGTAGGGTTGGAAGGTTAGACAGGTTGTATGTATCTGATCTCTACTGTAGTAGGGTTGGAAGGTTAGACAGGTATCTGATCACTACTGTAGTAGGGTTGGAAGGTTAGACAGGTATCTGATCACTACTGTAGTAGGGTTGGAAGGTTAGACAGGTTGTATGTATCTGATCACTACTGTAGTAGGATTGGAAGGTTAGACAGGTGGTATGTATCTGATCTCTACTGTAGTAGGGTTGGAAGGTTAGACAGGTGGTATGTATCTGATCTCTACTGTAGTAGGGTTGGAAGGTTAGACAGGTGGTATGTATCTGATCACTACTGTAGTAGGGTTGGAAGGTTAGACAAGTGGTATGTATCTGATCACTACTGTAGTAGGGTTGGAAGGTTAAACAGGTGGTATGTATCTGATCACTACTGTAGTAGGGTTGGAAGGTTAGACAGGTGGTATGTATCTGATCACTACTGTAGTAGGGTTGGAAGGTTAGACAGGTGGTATGTATCTGATCTCTACTGTAGTAGGGTTGGAAGGTTAGACAGGTTGTATGTATCTGATCTCTACTGTAGTAGGGTTGGAAGGTTAGACAGGTATCTGATCTCTACTGTAGTAGGGTTGGAAGGTTAGACAGGTTGTATGTATCTGATCTCTACTGTAGTAGGGTTGGAAGGTTAGACAGGTATCTGATCACTACTGTAGTAGGGTTGGAAGGTTAGACAGGTTGTATGTATCTGATCTCTACTGTAGTAGGGTTGGAAGGTTAGACAGGTGGTATTTATCTGATCACTACTGTAGTAGGGTTGGAAGGTTAGACAGGTTGTATGTATCTGATCACTACTGTAGTAGGGTTGGAAGGTTAGACAGGTTGTATGTATCTGATCTCTACTGTAGTAGGGTTGGAAGGTTAGACAGGTATCTGATCACTACTGTAGTAGGGTTGGAAGGTTAGACAGGTATCTGATCACTACTGTAGTAGGGTTGGAAGGTTAGACAGGTTGTATGTATCTGATCACTACTGTAGTAGGATTGGAAGGTTAGACAGGTGGTATGTATCTGATCTCTACTGTAGTAGGGTTGGAAGGTTAGACAGGTGGTATGTATCTGATCTCTACTGTAGTAGGGTTGGAAGGTTAGACAGGTGGTATGTATCTGATCTCTACTGTAGTAGGGTTGGAAGGTTAGACAGGTGGTATGTATCTGATCTCTACTGTAGTAGGGTTGGAAGGTTAGAAAGGTATCTGATCTCTCCTGTAGTAGCTTTGGAAGGTTAGACAGGTGGTATGTATCTGATCACTACTGTAGTAGGGTTGGAAGGTTAGACAGGTGGTATGTATCTGATCTCTACTGTAGTATGGTTGGAAGGTTAGACAGGTGGTATTTATCTGATCGCTACTGTAGTAGGGTTGGAAGGTTAGACAGGTTGTATGTATCTGATCACTACTGTAGTAGGGTTGGAAGGTTAGACAGGTTGTATGTATCTGATCACTACTGTAGTAGGGTTGGAAGGTTAGACAGGTTGTATGTACATGATCTCTACTGTAGTAGGGTTGGAAGGTTAGACAGGTATCTGATCTCTACTGTAGTAGGGTTGGAAGGTTAGACAGGTGGTATGTATCTGATCTCTACTGTAGTAGGGTTGGAAGGTTAGACAGGTTGTATGTATCTGATCACTAAAGTAGTAGGGTTGGAAGGTTAGACAGGTGGTATGTATCTGATCTCTACTGTAGTAGGGTTGGAAGGTTAGACAGGTATCTGATCTCTCCTGTAGTAGCTTTGGAAGGTTAGACAGGTGGTATGTATCTGATCACTACTGTAGTAGGGTTGGAAGGTTAGACAGGTGGTATGTATCTGATCTCTACTGTAGTAGGGTTGGAAGGTTAGACAGGTATCTGATCTCTACTGTAGTAGCTTTGGAAGGTTAGACAGGTTGTATGTATCTGATCACTACTGTAGTAGGGTTGGAAGGTTAGACAGGTGGTATGTATCTGATCTCTACTGTAGTAGGGATGGAAGGTTAGACAGGTTGTATGTATCTGATCTCTACTGTAGTAGGGTTGGAAGGTTAGACAGGTTGTATGTATCTGATCTCTACTGTAGTAGGGTTGGAAGGTTAGACAGGTGGTATGTATCTGATCTCTACTGTAGTAGGGTTGGAAGGTTAGACAGGTGGTATGTATCTGATCTCTACTGTAGTAGGGTTGGAAGGTTAGACAGGTGGTATGTATCTGATCTCTACTGTAGTAGGGTTGGAAGGTTAGACAGGTTGTATGTATCTGATCTCTACTGTAGTAGGGTTGGAAGGTTAGACAGGTATCTGATCACTACTGTAGTAGGGTTGGAAGGTTAGACAGGTGGTATGTATCTGATCACTACTGTAGTAGGGTTGAAAGGTTAGACAGGTTGTATGTATCTGATCTCTACTGTAGTAGGGTTGGAAGGTTCGACAGGTGGTATGTATCTGATCTCTTCTGTAGTAGGGTTGGAAGGTTAGACAGGTATCTGATCTCTACTGTAGTAGCTTTGGAAGGTTAGACAGGTTGTATGTATCTGATCACTACTGTAGTAGGGTTGGAAGGTTAGACAGGTGGTATGTATCTGATCTCTACTGTAGTAGGGATGGAAGGTTAGACAGGTTGTATGTATCTGATCTCTACTGTAGTAGGGTTTGAAGGTTAGACAGGTTGTATGTATCTGATCTCTACTGTAGTAGAGTTGGAAGGTTAGACAGGTGGTAAGTATCTGATCTCTACTGTAGTAGGGTTGGAAGGTTAGACAGGTGGTATGTATCTGATCTCTACTGTAGTAGGGTTGGAAGGTTAGACAGGTGGTATGTATCTGATCTCTACTGTAGTAGGGTTGGAAGGTTAGACAGGTATCTGATCTCTCCTGTAGTAGCTTTGGAAGGTTAGACAGGTGGTATGTATCTGATCACTACTGTAGTAGGGTTGGAAGGTTAGACAGGTGGTATGTATCTGATCTCTACTGTAGTAGGGTTGGAAGGTTAGACAGGTGGTATTTATCTGATCACTACTGTAGTAGGGTTGGAAGGTTAGACAGGTTGTATGTATCTGATCACTACTGTAGTAGGGTTGGAAGGTTAGACAGGTTGTATGTATCTGATCACTACTGTAGTAGGGTTGGAAGGTTAGACAGGTTGTATGTACATGATCTCTACTGTAGTAGGGTTGGAAGGTTAGACAGGTATCTGATCTCTACTGTAGTAGGGTTGGAAGGTTAGACAGGTGGTATGTATCTGATCTCTACTGTAGTAGGGTTGGAAGGTTAGACAGGTTGTATGTATCTGATCACTAAAGTAGTAGGGTTGGAAGGTTAGACAGGTTGTATGTATCTGATCACTACTGTAGTAGGATTGGACGGTTAGACAGGTTGTATGTATCTGATCACTACTGTAGTAGGGTTGGAAGGTTAGACAGGTGGTATGTATCTGATCACTACTGTAGTAGGGTTGGAAGGTTAGACAGGTATCTGATCACTACTGTAGTAGGGTTGGAAGGTTAGACAGGTGGTATGTATCTGATCACTACTGTAGTAGGGTTGGAAGGTTAGACAGGTTGTATGTATCTGATCACTACTGTAGTAGGGTTGGAAGGTTAGACAGGTGGTATGTATCTGATCACTACTGTAGTAGGGTTGGAAGGTTAAACAGGTGGTATGTATCTGATCACTACTGTAGTAGGGTTGGAAGGTTAGACAGGTGGTATGTATCTGATCACTACTGTAGTAGGGTTGGAAGGTTAGACAGGTTGTATGTATCTGATCACTACTGTAGTAGGGTTGGAAGGTTAGACAGGTGGTATGTATCTGATCACTACTGTAGTAGGGTTGGAAGGTTAAACAGGTGGTATGTATCTGATCACTACTGTAGTAGGGTTGGAAGGTTAGACAGGTGGTATGTATCTGATCACTACTGTAGTAGGGTTGGAAGGTTAGACAGGTGGTATGTATCTGATCTCTACTGTAGTAGGGTTGGAAGGTTAGACAGGTTGTATGTATCTGATCTCTACTGTAGTAGGGTTGGAAGGTTAGACAGGTATCTGATCACTACTGTAGTAGGGTTGGAAGGTTAGACAGGTTGTATGTATCTGATCTCTACTGTAGTAGGGTTGGAAGGTTAGACAGGTGGTATTTATCTGATCACTACTGTAGTAGGGTTGGAAGGTTAGACAGGTTGTATGTATCTGATCACTACTGTAGTAGGGTTGGAAGGTTAGACAGGTTGTATGTATCTGATCTCTACTGTAGTAGGGTTGGAAGGTTAGACAGGTATCTGATCACTACTGTAGTAGGGTTGGAAGGTTAGACAGGTATCTGATCACTACTGTAGTAGGGTTGGAAGGTTAGACAGGTTGTATGTATCTGATCACTACTGTGGTAGGATTGGAAGGTTAGACAGGTGGTATGTATCTGATCTCTACTGTAGTAGGGTTGGAAGGTTAGACAGGTGGTATGTATCTGATCTCTACTGTAGTAGGGTTGGAAGGTTAGACAGGTGGTATGTATCTGATCTCTACTGTAGTAGGGTTGGAAGGTTAGACAGGTATCTGATCTCTCCTGTAGTAGCTTTGGAAGGTTAGACAGGTGGTATGTATCTGATCACTACTGTAGTAGGGTTGGAAGGTTAGACAGGTGGTATGTATCTGATCTCTACTGTAGTATGGTTGGAAGGTTAGACAGGTGGTATTTATCTGATCACTACTGTAGTAGGGTTGGAAGGTTAGACAGGTTGTATGTATCTGATCACTACTGTAGTAGGGTTGGAAGGTTAGACAGGTTGTATGTATCTGATCACTACTGTAGTAGGGTTGGAAGGTTAGACAGGTTGTATGTACATGATCTCTACTGTAGTAGGGTTGGAAGGTTAGACAGGTATCTGATCTCTACTGTAGTAGGGTTGGAAGGTTAGACAGGTGGTATGTATCTGATCTCTACTGTAGTAGGGTTGGAAGGTTAGACAGGTTGTATGTATCTGATCACTAAAGTAGTAGGGTTGGAAGGTTAGACAGGTGGTATGTATCTGATCTCTACTGTAGTAGGGTTGGAAGGTTAGACAGGTATCTGATCTCTCCTGTAGTAGCTTTGGAAGGTTAGACAGGTGGTATGTATCTGATCACTACTGTAGTAGGGTTGGAAGGTTAGACAGGTGGTATGTATCTGATCTCTACTGTAGTAGGGTTGGAAGGTTAGACAGGTGGTATTTATCTGATCACTACTGTAGTAGGGTTGGAAGGTTAGACAGGTGGTATGTATCTGATCACTACTGTAGTAGGATTGGAAGGTTAGACAGGTGGTATGTATCTGATCTCTACTGTAGTAGGATTGGAAGGTTAGACAGGTGGTATGTATCTGATCTCTACTGTAGTAGGGTTGGAAGGTTAGACAGGTGGTATGTATCTGATCTCTACTGTAGTAGGGTTGGAAGGTTAGACAGGTTGTATGTATCTGATCACTACTGTAGTAGGATTGGAAGGTTAGACAGGTGGTATGTATCTGATCTCTACTGTAGTAGGGTTGGAAGGTTAGACAGGTGGTATGTATCTGATCTCTACTGTAGTAGGGTTGGAAGGTTAGACAGGTGGTATGTATCTGATCTCTACTGTAGTAGGGTTGGAAGGTTAGACAGGTGGTATGTATCTGATCTCTACTGTAGTAGGGTTGGAAGGTTAGACAGGTATCTGATCTCTCCTGTAGTAGCTTTGGAAGGTTAGACAGGTGGTATGTATCTGATCACTACTGTAGTAGGGTTGGAAGGTTAGACAGGTGGTATGTATCTGATCTCTACTGTAGTATGGTTGGAAGGTTAGACAGGTGGTATTTATCTGATCACTACTGTAGTAGGGTTGGAAGGTTAGACAGGTTGTATGTATCTGATCACTACTGTAGTAGGGTTGGAAGGTTAGACAGGTTGTATGTACATGATCTCTACTGTAGTAGGGTTGGAAGGTTAGACAGGTATCTGATCTCTACTGTAGTAGGGTTGGAAGGTTAGACAGGTGGTATGTATCTGATCTCTACTGTAGTAGGGTTGGAAGGTTAGACAGGTTGTATGTATCTGATCACTAAAGTAGTAGGGTTGGAAGGTTAGACAGGTGGTATGTATCTGATCTCTACTGTAGTAGGGTTGGAAGGTTAGACAGGTATCTGATCTCTCCTGTAGTAGCTTTGCAAGGTTAGACAGGTGGTATGTATCTGATCACTACTGTAGTAGGGTTGGAAGGTTAGACAGGTGGTATGTATCTGATCTCTACTGTAGTAGGGTTGGAAGGTTAGACAGGTGGTATTTATCTGATCACTACTGTAGTAGGGTTGGAAGGTTAGACAGGTTGTATGTATCTGATCACTACTGTAGTAGGGTTGGAAGGTTAAACAGGTGGTATGTATCTGATCACTACTGTAGTAGGGTTGGAAGGTTAGACAGGTGGTATGTATCTGATCACTACTGTAGTAGGGTTGGAAGGTTAGACAGGTTGTATGTATCTGATCACTACTGTAGTAGGGTTGGAAGGTTAGACAGGTGGTATGTATCTGATCACTACTGTAGTAGGGTTGGAAGGTTAAACAGGTGGTATGTATCTGATCACTACTGTAGTAGGGTTGGAAGGTTAGACAGGTGGTATGTATCTGATCACTACTGTAGTAGGGTTGGAAGGTTAGACAGGTGGTATGTATCTGATCTCTACTGTAGTAGGGTTGGAAGGTTAGACAGGTGGTATGTATCTGATCTCTACTGAATTATGGTTGGAAGGTTAGACAGGTATCTGATCTCTACTGTAGTAGGGTTGGAAGGTTAGACAGGTTGTATGTATCTGATCTCTACTGTAGTAGGGTTGGAAGGTTAGACAGGTATCTGATCACTACTGTAGTAGGGTTGGAAGGTTAGACAGGTTGTATGTATCTGATCTCTACTGTAGTAGGGTTGGAAGGTTAGACAGGTGGTATTTATCTGATCACTACTGTAGTAGGGTTGGAAGGTTAGACAGGTTGTATGTATCTGATCACTACTGTAGTAGGGTTGGAAGGTTAGACAGGTTGTATGTATCTGATCTCTACTGTAGTAGGGTTGGAAGGTTAGACAGGTATCTGATCACTACTGTAGTAGGGTTGGAAGGTTAGACAGGTATCTGATCACTACTGTAGTAGGGTTGGAAGGTTAGACAGGTTGTATGTATCTGATCACTACTGTAGTAGGATTGGAAGGTTAGACAGGTTGTATGTATCTGATCACTACTGTAGTAGGGTTGGAAGGTTAGACAGGTGGTATTTATCTGATCACTACTGTAGTAGGGTTGGAAGGTTAGACAGGTTGTATGTATCTGATCACTACTGTAGTAGGGTTGGAAGGTTAGACAGGTTGTATGTATCTGATCACTACTGTAGTAGGGTTGGAAGGTTAGACAGGTTGTATGTATCTGATCACTACTGTAGTAGGGTTGGAAGGTTAGACAGGTTGTATGTATCTGATCTCTACTGTAGTAGGGTTGGAAGGTTAGACAGGTTGTATGTATCTGATCACTACTGTAGTAGGGTTGGAAGGTTAGACAGGTTGTATGTATCTGATCTCTACTGTAGTAGGGTTGGAAGGTTAGACAGGTATCTGATCTCTACTGTAGTAGGGTTGGAAGGTTAGACAGGTGGTATGTATCTGATCTCTACTGTAGTAGGGTTGGAAGGTTAGACAGGTTGTATGTATCTGATCACTAAAGTAGTAGGGTTGGAAGGTTAGACAGGTTGTATGTATCTGATCACTACTGTAGTAGGATTGGACGGTTAGACAGGTTGTATGTATCTGATCACTACTGTAGTAGGGTTGGAAGGTTAGACAGGTATCTGATCTCTCCTGTAGTAGCTTTGGAAGGTTAGACAGGTGGTATGTATCTGATCACTACTGTAGTAGGGTTGGAAGGTTAGACAGGTGGTATGTATCTGATCTCTACTGTAGTAGGGTTGGAAGGTTAGACAGGTGGTATGTATCTGATCACTACTGTAGTAGGGTTGGAAGGTTAAACAGGTGGTATGTATCTGATCACTACTGTAGTAGGGTTGGAAGGTTAGACAGGTGGTATGTATCTGATCACCACTGTAGTAGGGTTGGAAGGTTAGACAGGTGGTATGTATCTGATCTCTACTGTAGTAGGGTTGGAAGGTTAGACAGGTGGTATGTATCTGATCTCTACTGAATTATGGTTGGAAGGTTAGACAGGTATCTGATCTCTACTGTAGTAGGGTTGGAAGGTTAGACAGGTTGTATGTATCTGATCTCTACTGTAGTAGGGTTGGAAGGTTAGACAGGTATCTGATCACTACTGTAGTAGGGTTGGAAGGTTAGACAGGTTGTATGTATCTGATCACTACTGTAGTAGGGTAGGAAGGTTAGACAGGTTGTATGTATCTGATCTCTACTGTAGTAGGGTTGGAAGGTTAGACAGGTATCTGATCACTACTGTAGTAGGGTTGGAAGGTTAGACAGGTATCTGATCACTACTGTAGTAGGGTTGGAAGGTTAGACAGGTTGTATGTATCTGATCACTACTGTAGTAGGGTTGGAAGGTTAGACAGGTTGTATGTATCTGATCACTACTGTAGTAGGGTTGGAAGGTTAGACAGGTTGTATGTACATGATCTCTACTGTAGTAGGGTTGGAAGGTTAGACAGGTATCTGATCTCTACTGTAGTAGGGTTGGAAGGTTAGACAGGTGGTATGTATCTGATCTCTACTGTAGTAGGGTTGGAAGGTTAGACAGGTTGTATGTATCTGATCACTAAAGTAGTAGGGTTGGAAGGTTAGACAGGTTGTATGTATCTGATCACTACTGTAGTAGGATTGGACGGTTAGACAGGTTGTATGTATCTGATCACTACTGTAGTAGGGTTGGAAGGTTAGACAGGTATCTGATCTCTCCTGTAGTAGCTTTGGAAGGTTAGACAGGTGGTATGTATCTGATCACTACTGTAGTAGGATTGGAAGGTTAGACAGGTTGTATGTATCTGATCACTACTGTAGTAGGGTTGGAAGGTTAGACAGGTGGTATTTATCTGATCACTACTGTAGTAGGGTTGGAAGGTTAGACAGGTTGTATGTATCTGATCACTACTGTAGTAGGGTTGGAAGGTTAGACAGGTTGTATGTATCTGATCACTACTGTAGTAGGGTTGGAAGGTTAGACAGGTTGTATGTATCTGATCACTACTGTAGTAGGGTTGGAAGGTTAGACAGGTTGTATGTATCTGATCTCTACTGTAGTAGGGTTGGAAGGTTAGACAGGTTGTATGTATCTGATCACTACTGTAGTAGGGTTGGAAGGTTAGACAGGTTGTATGTATCTGATCTCTACTGTAGTAGGGTTGGAAGGTTAGACAGGTATCTGATCTCTACTGTAGTAGGGTTGGAAGGTTAGACAGGTGGTATGTATCTGATCTCTACTGTAGTAGGGTTGGAAGGTTAGACAGGTTGTATGTATCTGATCACTAAAGTAGTAGGGTTGGAAGGTTAGACAGGTTGTATGTATCTGATCACTACTGTAGTAGGATTGGACGGTTAGACAGGTTGTATGTATCTGATCACTACTGTAGTAGGGTTGGAAGGTTAGACAGGTATCTGATCTCTCCTGTAGTAGCTTTGGAAGGTTAGACAGGTGGTATGTATCTGATCACTACTGTAGTAGGGTTGGAAGGTTAGACAGGTGGTATGTATCTGATCTCTACTGTAGTAGGGTTGGAAGGTTAGACAGGTGGTATGTATCTGATCACTACTGTAGTAGGGTTGGAAGGTTAAACAGGTGGTATGTATCTGATCACTACTGTAGTAGGGTTGGAAGGTTAGACAGGTGGTATGTATCTGATCACCACTGTAGTAGGGTTGGAAGGTTAGACAGGTGGTATGTATCTGATCTCTACTGTAGTAGGGTTGGAAGGTTAGACAGGTGGTATGTATCTGATCTCTACTGAATTATGGTTGGAAGGTTAGACAGGTATCTGATCTCTACTGTAGTAGGGTTGGAAGGTTAGACAGGTTGTATGTATCTGATCTCTACTGTAGTAGGGTTGGAAGGTTAGACAGGTATCTGATCACTACTGTAGTAGGGTTGGAAGGTTAGACAGGTTGTATGTATCTGATCACTACTGTAGTAGGGTAGGAAGGTTAGACAGGTTGTATGTATCTGATCTCTACTGTAGTAGGGTTGGAAGGTTAGACAGGTATCTGATCACTACTGTAGTAGGGTTGGAAGGTTAGACAGGTATCTGATCACTACTGTAGTAGGGTTGGAAGGTTAGACAGGTTGTATGTATCTGATCACTACTGTAGTAGGGTTGGAAGGTTAGACAGGTTGTATGTATCTGATCACTACTGTAGTAGGGTTGGAAGGTTAGACAGGTTGTATGTACATGATCTCTACTGTAGTAGGGTTGGAAGGTTAGACAGGTATCTGATCTCTACTGTAGTAGGGTTGGAAGGTTAGACAGGTGGTATGTATCTGATCTCTACTGTAGTAGGGTTGGAAGGTTAGACAGGTTGTATGTATCTGATCACTAAAGTAGTAGGGTTGGAAGGTTAGACAGGTTGTATGTATCTGATCACTACTGTAGTAGGATTGGACGGTTAGACAGGTTGTATGTATCTGATCACTACTGTAGTAGGGTTGGAAGGTTAGACAGGTATCTGATCTCTCCTGTAGTAGCTTTGGAAGGTTAGACAGGTGGTATGTATCTGATCACTACTGTAGTAGGGTTGGAA
Organism: Salmo salar; assembly: GCF_965601325.2. Classification (NCBI taxonomy): domain Eukaryota; kingdom Metazoa; phylum Chordata; class Actinopteri; order Salmoniformes; family Salmonidae; genus Salmo; species Salmo salar. Next base: position 91,341,162 of record NC_138306.1, on the reverse strand, counting down.
GGTTAGACAGGTGGTATGTATCTGATCTCTACTGTAGTAGGGTTGGAAGGTTAGACAGGTGGTATTTATCTGATCACTACTGTAGTAGGGTTGGAAGGTTAGACAGGTTGTATGTATCTGATCACTACTGTAGTAGGGTTGGAAGGTTAAACAGGTGGTATGTATCTGATCACTACTGTAGTAGGGTTGGAAGGTTAGACAGGTGGTATGTATCTGATCACTACTGTAGTAGGGTTGGAAGGTTAGACAGGTTGTATGTATCTGATCACTACTGTAGTAGGGTTGGAAGGTTAGACAGGTGGTATGTATCTGATCACTACTGTAGTAGGGTTGGAAGGTTAAACAGGTGGTATGTATCTGATCACTACTGTAGTAGGGTTGGAAGGTTAGACAGGTGGTATGTATCTGATCACTACTGTAGTAGGGTTGGAAGGTTAGACAGGTGGTATGTATCTGATCTCTACTGTAGTAGGGTTGGAAGGTTAGACAGGTGGTATGTATCTGATCTCTACTGAATTATGGTTGGAAGGTTAGACAGGTATCTGATCTCTACTGTAGTAGGGTTGGAAGGTTAGACAGGTTGTATGTATCTGATCTCTACTGTAGTAGGGTTGGAAGGTTAGACAGGTATCTGATCACTACTGTAGTAGGGTTGGAAGGTTAGACAGGTTGTATGTATCTGATCTCTACTGTAGTAGGGTTGGAAGGTTAGACAGGTTGTATGTATCTGATCTCTACTGTAGTAGGGTTGGAAGGTTAGACAGGTATCTGATCACTACTGTAGTAGGGTTGGAAGGTTAGACAGGTATCTGATCACTACTGTAGTAGGGTTGGAAGGTTAGACAGGTTGTATGTATCTGATCACTACTGTAGTAGGATTGGAAGGTTAGACAGGTTGTATGTATCTGATCACTACTGTAGTAGGGTTGGAAGGTTAGACAGGTGGTATTTATCTGATCACTACTGTAGTAGGGTTGGAAGGTTAGACAGGTTGTATGTATCTGATCACTACTGTAGTAGGGTTGGAAAGTTAGACAGGTGGTATGTATCTGATCACTACTGTAGTAGGGTTGGAAGGTTAGACAGGTTGTCTGTATCTGATCTCTACTGTAGTAGGGTTGGAAGGTTAGACAGGTTGTATGTATCTGATCTCTACTGTAGTAGGGTTGGAAGGTTAGACAGGTATCTGATCTCTACTGTAGTAGGGTTGGAAGGTTAGACAGGTGGTATGTATCTGATCTCTACTGTAGTAGGGTTGGAAGGTTAGACAGGTTGTATGTATCTGATCACTAAAGTAGTAGGGTTGGAAGGTTAGACAGGTTGTATGTATCTGATCACTACTGTAGTAGGATTGGACGGTTAGACAGGTTGTATGTATCTGATCACTACTGTAGTAGGGTTGGAAGGTTAGACAGGTATCTGATCACTACTGTAGTAGGGTTGGAAGGTAAGACAGGTGGTATGTATCTGATCACTACTGTAGTAGGGTTGCAAGGTTAGACAGGTTGTATGTATCTGATCACTACTGTAGTAGGGTTGGAAGGTTAGACAGGTGGTATGTATCTGATCACTACTGTAGTAGGGTTGGAAGGTTAAACAGGTGGTATGTATCTGATCACTACTGTAGTAGGGTTGGAAGGTTAGACAGGTGGTATGTATCTGATCACTACTGTAGTAGGGTTGGAAGGTTAGACAGGTTGTATGTCTCTGATCACTACTGTAGTAGGGTTGGAAGGTTAGACAGGTGGTATGTATCTGATCACTACTGTAGTAGGGTTGGAAGGTTAAACAGGTGGTATGTATCTGATCACTACTGTAGTAGGGTTGGAAGGTTAGACAGGTGGTATGTATCTGATCACTACTGTAGTAGGGTTGGAAGGTTAGACAGGTGGTATGTATCTGATCTCTACTGTAGTAGGGTTGGAAGGTTAGACAGGTGGTATGTATCTGATCTCTACTGAATTATGGTTGGAAGGTTAGACAGGTATCTGATCACTACTGTAGTAGGGTTGGAAGGTTAGACAGGTTGTATGTATCTGATCTCTACTGTAGTAGGGTTGGAAGGTTAGACAGGTGGTATTTATCTGATCACTACTGTAGTAGGGTTGGAAGGTTAGACAGGTTGTATGTATCTGATCACTACTGTAGTAGGGTTGGAAGGTTAGACAGGTTGTATGTATCTGATCTCTACTGTAGTAGGGTTGGAAGGTTAGACAGGTATCTGATCACTACTGTAGTAGGGTTGGAAGGTTAGACAGGTATCTGATCACTACTGTAGTAGGGTTGGAAGGTTAGACAGGTTGTATGTATCTGATCACTACTGTAGTAGGATTGGAAGGTTAGACAGGTTGTATGTATCTGATCACTACTGTAGTAGGGTTGGAAGGTTAGACAGGTGGTATTTATCTGATCACTACTGTAGTAGGGTTGGAAGGTTAGACAGGTTGTATGTATCTGATCACTACTGTAGTAGGGTTGGAAGGTTAGACAGGTTGTATGTATCTGATTTCTACTGTAGTAGGGTTGGAAGGTTAGACAGGTATCTGATCACTACTGTAGTATGGTTGGAAGGTTAGACAGGTATCTGATCACTACTGTAGTAGGGTTGGAAGGTTAGACAAGTTGTATGTATCTGATCACTACTCTAGTAGGATTGGAAGGTTAGACGGGTTGTATGTATCTGATCACTACTGTAGTAGGGTTGGAAGGGTAGACAGGTTGTATGTATCTGATCACTACTGTAGTAGGGTTGGAAGGTTAGACAGGTGGTATGTATCTGATCACTGCTGTAGTAGGGTTGGAAGGTTAGACAGGTATCTGATCACTACTGTAGTAGGGTTGGAAGGTTAGACAGGTGCTATGTATCTGATCACTATTGTAGTAGGGTTGGAAGGTTAAACAGGTGGTATGTATCTGATCACTACTGTAGTAGGTTTGGAAGGTTAGACAGGTGGTATGTATCTGATCACTACTGTAGTAGGGTTGGAAGGTTAGACAGGTGGTATGTATCTGATCTCTACTGTAGTAGGGTTGGAAGGTTAGACAGGTGGTATGTATCTGATCTCTACTGAATTATGGTTGGAAGGTTAGACAGGTATCTGATCACTACTGTAGTAGGGTTGGAAGGTTAGACAGGTTGTATGTATCTGATCTCTACTGTAGTAGGGTTGGAAGGTTAGACAGGTGGTATTTATCTGATCACTACTGTAGTAGGGTTGGAAGGTTAGACAGGTTGTATGTATCTGATCACTACTGTAGTAGGGTTGGAAGGTTAGACAGGTTGTATGTATCTGATCTCTACTGTAGTAGGGTTGGAAGGTTAGACAGGTATCTGATCACTACTGTAGTAGGGTTGGAAGGTTAGACAGGTATCTGATCACTACTGTAGTAGGGTTGGAAGGTTAGACAGGTTGTATGTATCTGATCACTACTGTAGTAGGATTGGAAGGTTAGACAGGTTGTATGTATCTGATCACTACTGTAGTAGGGTTGGAAGGTTAGACAGGTGGTATTTATCTGATCACTACTGTAGTAGGGTTGGAAGGTTAGACAGGTTGTATGTATCTGATCACTACTGTAGTAGGGTTGGAAGGTTAGACAGGTTGTATGTATCTGATTTCTACTGTAGTAGGGTTGGAAGGTTAGACAGGTATCTGATCACTACTGTAGTATGGTTGGAAGGTTAGACAGGTATCTGATCACTACTGTAGTAGGGTTGGAAGGTTAGACAAGTTGTATGTATCTGATCACTACTGTAGTAGGATTGGAAGGTTAGACGGGTTGTATGTATCTGATCACTACTGTAGTAGGGTTGGAAGGGTAGACAGGTTGTATGTATCTGATCACTACTGTAGTAGGGTTGGAAGGTTAGACAGGTGGTATGTATCTGATCACTGCTGTAGTAGGGTTGGAAGGTTAGACAGGTATCTGATCACTACTGTAGTAGGGTTGGAAGGTTAGACAGGTTGTATGTATCTGATCACTACTGTAGTAGGGTTGGAAGGTTAGACAGGTGGTATGTATCTGATCACTACTGTAGTAGGGTTGGAAGTTTAGACAGGTATCTGATCACTACTGTAGTAGGGTTGGAAGGTTAGACAGGTTGTATGTATCTGATCACTACTGTAGTAGGGTTGGAAGGTTAGACAGGTTGTATGTACATGATCTCTACTGTAGTAGGGTTGGAAGGTTAGACAGGTATCTGATCACTACTGTAGTAGGGTTGGAAGGTTAGACAGGTGGTATTTATCTGATCTCTACTGTGTTATGGTTGGAAGGTTAGACAGGTGGTATGTATCTGATCTCTACTGTAGTAGGGTTGGAAGGTTAGACAGGTTGTATGTATCTGATCTCTACTGTAGTAGGGTTGGAAGGTTAGACAGGTATCTGAATACTACTGTAGTAGGGTTGGAAGGTTAGACAGGTTGTATGTATCTGATCTCTACTGTAGTAGGGTTGGAAGGTTAGACAGGTGGTATTTATCTGATCACTACTGTAGTAGGGTTGGAAGGTTAGACAGGTTGTATGTATCTGATCTCTACTGTAGTAGGGTTGGAACGTTAGACAGGTGGTATTTATCTGATCACTACTGTAGTAGGGTTGGAAGGTTAGACAGGTTGTATGTATCTGATCACTACTGTAGTAGGGTTGGAAGGTTAGACAGGTTGTATGTATCTGATCTCTACTGTAGTAGGGTTGGAAGGTTAGACAGGTATCTGATCACTACTGTAGTAGGGTTGGAAGGTTAGACAGGTTGTATGTATCTGATCACTACTGTAGTAGGGTTGGAAGGTTAGACAGGTGGTATGTATCTGATCACTACTGTAGTAGGGTTGGAAGGTTAGACAGGTATCTGATCACTACTGTAGTAGGGTTGGAAGGTTAGACAGGTGGTATGTATCTGATCACTACTGTAGTAGGGTTGGAAGGTTAGACAGGTTGTATGTATCTGATAACTACTGTAGTAGGGTTGGAAGGTTAGACAGGTTGTATGTATCTGATCACTACTGTAGTAGGGTTGGAAGGTTAGACAGGTGGTATGTATCTGATCACTACTGTAGTAGGGTTGGAAGGTTAGACAGGTGGTATGTATCTGATCACTACTGTAGTAGGGTTGGAAGGTTAGACAGGTGGTATTTATCTGATCTCTACTGTGTTATGGTTGGAAGGTTAGACAGGTATCTGATCTCTACTGTAGTAGGGTTGGAAGGTTAGACAGGTTGTATGTATCTGATCTCTACTGTAGTAGGGTTGGAAGGTTAGACAGGTATCTGAATACTACTGTAGTAGGGTTGGAAGGTTAGACAGGTTGTATGTATCTGATCTCTACTGTAGTAGGGTTGGAACGTTAGACAGGTGGTATTTATCTGATCACTACTGTAGTAGGGTTGGAAGGTTAGACAGGTTGTATGTATCTGATCACTACTGTAGTAGGGTTGGAAGGTTAGACAGGTTGTATGTATCTGATCTCTACTGTAGTAGGGTTGGAAGGTTAGACAGGTATCTGATCACTACTGTAGTAGGGTTGGAAGGTTAGATAGGTTGTATGTATCTGATCACTACTGTAGTAGGGTTGGAAGGTTAGACAGGTATCTGATCACTACTGTAGTAGGGTTGGAAGGTTAGACAGGTGGTATGTATCTGATCTCTACTGTAGTAGGGTTGGAAGGTTAGACTGGTATCTGATCACTACTGTAGTAGGGTTGGAAGGTTAGACAGCTGGTATGTATCTGATCACTACTGTAGTAGGGTTGGAAGGTTAGACAGGTGGTATGTATCTGATCACTACTGTAGTAGTGTTGGAAGGTTAGACAGGTTGTATGTATCTGATCTCTACTGTAGTAGGGTTGGATGGTTAGACAGGTGGTATTTATCTGATCACTACTGTAGTAGGGTATGAAGGTTAGACAGGTTGTATGTATCTGATCACTACTGTAGTAGGGTTGGAAGGTTAGACAGGAATCTGATCTCTACTGTAGTAGGGTTGGAAGGTTAGACAGGTGGTATGTATCTGATCACTACTGTAGTAGGGTTGGAAGGGTAGAAAGGTATCTGATCACTACTGTAGTAGGGTTGGAAGGTTAGACAGGTGGTATGTATCTGATCACTACTCTAGTAGGGTTGGAAGGTTAGACAGGTGGTATGTATCTGATCACTACTGTAGTAGGGTTGGAAGGTTAGACAGGTGGTATGTATCTGATCACTACTGTAGTAGGGTTGGAAGGTTAGACAGGTGGTATGTATCTGATCACTACTGTAGTAGGGTTGGAAGGTTAGACAGGTGGTATGTATCTGATCACTACTCTAGTAGGGTTGGAAGGTTAGACAGGTGGTATGTATCTGATCACTACTGTAGTAGGGTTGGAAGGTTAGACAGGTGGTATGTATCTGATCACTACTGTAGTAGGGTTGGAAGGTTAGACAGGTGGTATGTATCTGATCACTACTGTAGTAGGGTTGGAAGGTTAGACAGGTGGTATTTATCTGATCACTACTGTAGTAGGGTAGGAAGGTTAGACAGGTTGTATGTATCTGATCTCTACTGTAGTAGGGTTGGAACGTTAGACAGGTGGTATTTATCTGATCACTACTGTAGTAGGGTTGGAAGGTTATACAGGTGGTATGTATCTGATCTCTACTGTAGTAGGGTTGGAAGGTTAGACAGGTGGTATTTATCTGATCACTACTGTAGTAGGGTTGGAAGGTTAGACAGGTTGTATGTATCTGATCACTACTGTAGTAGGGTTGGAAGGTTAGACAGGTTGTATGTATCTGATCACTACTGTAGTAGGGTTGGAAGGTTAGACAGGTTGTATGTACATGATCTCTACTGTAGTAGGGTTGGAAGGTTAGACAGGTATCTGATCACTACTGTAGTAGGGTTGGAAGGTTAGAGAGGTGGTATGTATCTGATCACTACTGTAGTAGGGTTGAAAGGTTAGACAGGTTGTATGTATCTGATCTCTACTGTAGTAGGGTTGGAAGGTTCGACAGGTGGTATGTATCTGATCTCTTCTGTAGTAGGGATGGAAGGTTAGACAGGTATCTGATCTCTACTGTAGTAGCTTTGGAAGGTTAGACAGGTTGTATGTATCTGATCACTACTGTAGTAGGGTTGGAAGGTTAGACAGGTGGTATGTATCTGATCTCTACTGTAGTAGGGATGGAAGGTTAGACAGGTTGTATGTATCTGATCTCTACTGTAGTAGGGTTGGAAGGTTAGACAGGTTGTATGTATCTGATCTCTACTGTAGTAGGGTTGGAAGGTTAGACAGGTGGTATGTATCTGATCTCTACTGTAGTATGGTTGGAAGGTTAGACAGGTGGTATGTATCTGATCTCTACTGTAGTAGGGTTGGAAGGTTAGACAGGTGGTATGTATCTGAATTCTACTGTAGTAGGTTTGGAAGGTTAGACAGGTTGTATGTATCTGATCTCTACTGTAGTAGGGTTGGAAGGTTAGACAGGTATCTGATCTCTACTGTAGTAGGGTTGGAAGGTTAGACAGGTGGTATGTATCTGATCTCTACTGTAGTAGGGTTGGAAGGTTAGACAGGTGGTATTTATCTGATCACTACTGTAGTAGGGTTGGAAGGTTAGACAGGTTGTATGTATCTGATCACTACTGTAGTAGGGTTGGAAGGTTAGACAGGTTGTATGTATCTGATCACTACTGTAGTAGGGTTGGAAGGTTAGACAGGTTGTATGTACATGATCTCTACTGTAGTAGGGTTGGAAGGTTAGACAGGTATCTGATCACTACTGTAGTAGGGTTGGAAGGTTAGACAGGTGGTATGTATCTGATCTCTACTGTAGTAGGGATGGAAGGTTAGACAGGTTGTATGTATCTGATCTCTACTGTAGTAGGGTTGGAAGGTTAGACAGGTTGTATGTATCTGATCTCTACTGTAGTAGGGTTGGAAGGTTAGACAGGTGGTATGTATCTGATCTCTACCTTAGTAGGGTTGGAAGGTTAGACAGGTGGTATGTATCTGATCTCTACTGTAGTAGGGTTGGAAGGTTAGACAGGTGGTATGTATCTGATCTCTACCTTAGTAGGGTTGGAAGGTTAGACAGGTTGTATGTATCTGATCACTACTGTAGTAGGGTTGGAAGGTTAGACAGGTATCTGATCACTACTGTAGTAGGGTTGGAATGTTAGACAGGTGGTATGTATCTGATCTCTACTGTAGTAGGGTTGGAAGGTTAGACAGGTATCTGATCACTACTGTAGTAGGGTTGGAAGGTTAGACAGGTGGTATGTATCTGATCTCTACTGTAGTAGGGTTGGAAGGTTAGACAGGTGGTATTTATCTGATCACTACTGTAGTAGGGTTGGAAGGTTAGACAGGTTGTATGTATCTGATCACTACTGTAGTAGGGTTGGAAGGTTAGACAGGTTGTATGTATCTGATCACTACTGTAGTAGGGTTGGAAGGTTAGACAGGTTGTATGTACATGATCTCTACTGTAGTAGGGTTGGAAGGTTAGACAGGTATCTGATCACTACTGTAGTAGGGTTGGAAGGTTAGACAGGTGGTATGTATCTGATCACTACTGTAGTAGGGTTGAAAGGTTAGACAGGTTGTATGTATCTGATCTCTACTGTAGTAGGGTTGGAAGGTTCGACAGGTGGTATGTATCTGATCTCTTCTGTAGTAGGGATGGAAGGTTAGACAGGTATCTGATCTCTACTGTAGTAGCTTTGGAAGGTTAGACAGGTTGTATGTATCTGATCACTACTGTAGTAGGGTTGGAAGGTTAGACAGGTGGTATGTATCTGATCACTACTGTAGTAGGGTTGGAAGGTTAGACAGGTTGTATGTATCTGATTTCTACTGTAGTAGGGTTGGAAGGTTAGACAGGTATCTGATCACTACTGTAGTATGGTTGGAAGGTTAGACAGGTATCTGATCACTACTGTAGTAGGGTTGGAAGGTTAGACAAGTTGTATGTATCTGATCACTACTGTAGTAGGATTGGAAGGTTAGACGGGTTGTATGTATCTGATCACTACTGTAGTAGGGTTGGAAGGGTAGACAGGTTGTATGTATCTGATCACTACTGTAGTAGGGTTGGAAGGTTAGACAGGTGGTATGTATCTGATCACTGCTGTAGTAGGGTTGGAAGGTTAGACAGGTATCTGATCACTACTGTAGTAGGGTTGGAAGGTTAGACAGGTGGTATGTATCTGATCACTATTGTAGTAGGGTTGGAAGGTTAAACAGGTGGTATGTATCTGATCACTACTGTAGTAGGGTTGGAAGGTTAGACAGGTGGTATGTATCTGATCACTACTGTAGTAGGGTTGGAAGGTTAGACAGGTGGTATGTATCTGATCTCTACTGTAGTAGGGTTGGAAGGTTAGACAGGTGGTATGTATCTGATCTCTACTGAATTATGGTTGGAAGGTTAGACAGGTATCTGATCACTACTGTAGTAGGGTTGGAAGGTTAGACAGGTTGTATGTATCTGATCTCTACTGTAGTAGGGTTGGAAGGTTAGACAGGTGGTATTTATCTGATCACTACTGTAGTAGGGTTGGAAGGTTAGACAGGTTGTATGTATCTGATCACTACTGTAGTAGGGTTGGAAGGTTAGACAGGTTGTATGTATCTGATCTCTACTGTAGTAGGGTTGGAAGGTTAGACAGGTATCTGATCACTACTGTAGTAGGGTTGGAAGGTTAGACAGGTATCTGATCACTACTGTAGTAGGGTTGGAAGGTTAGACAGGTTGTATGTATCTGATCACTACTGTAGTAGGATTGGAAGGTTAGACAGGTTGTATGTATCTGATCACTACTGTAGTAGGGTTGGAAGGTTAGACAGGTGGTATTTATCTGATCACTACTGTAGTAGGGTTGGAAGGTTAGACAGGTTGTATGTATCTGATCACTACTGTAGTAGGGTTGGAAGGTTAGACAGGTTGTATGTATCTGATTTCTACTGTAGTAGGGTTGGAAGGTTAGACAGGTATCTGATCACTACTGTAGTATGGTTGGAAGGTTAGACAGGTATCTGATCACTACTGTAGTAGGGTTGGAAGGTTAGACAAGTTGTATGTATCTGATCACTACTGTAGTAGGATTGGAAGGTTAGACGGGTTGTATGTATCTGATCACTACTGTAGTAGGGTTGGAAGGGTAGACAGGTTGTATGTATCTGATCACTACTGTAGTAGGGTTGGAAGGTTAGACAGGTGGTATGTATCTGATCACTGCTGTAGTAGGGTTGGAAGGTTAGACAGGTATCTGATCACTACTGTAGTAGGGTTGGAAGGTTAGACAGGTTGTATGTATCTGATCACTACTGTAGTAGGGTTGGAAGGTTAGACAGGTGGTATGTATCTGATCACTACTGTAGTAGGGTTGGAAGTTTAGACAGGTATCTGATCACTACTGTAGTAGGGTTGGAAGGTTAGACAGGTTGTATGTATCTGATCACTACTGTAGTAGGGTTGGAAGGTTAGACAGGTTGTATGTACATGATCTCTACTGTAGTAGGGTTGGAAGGTTAGACAGGTATCTGATCACTACTGTAGTAGGGTTGGAAGGTTAGACAGGTGGTATTTATCTGATCTCTACTGTGTTATGGTTGGAAGGTTAGACAGGTGGTATGTATCTGATCTCTACTGTAGTAGGGTTGGAAGGTTAGACAGGTTGTATGTATCTGATCTCTACTGTAGTAGGGTTGGAAGGTTAGACAGGTATCTGAATACTACTGTAGTAGGGTTGGAAGGTTAGACAGGTTGTATGTATCTGATCTCTACTGTAGTAGGGTTGGAAGGTTAGACAGGTGGTATTTATCTGATCACTACTGTAGTAGGGTTGGAAGGTTAGACAGGTTGTATGTATCTGATCTCTACTGTAGTAGGGTTGGAACGTTAGACAGGTGGTATTTATCTGATCACTACTGTAGTAGGGTTGGAAGGTTAGACAGGTTGTATGTATCTGATCACTACTGTAGTAGGGTTGGAAGGTTAGACAGGTTGTATGTATCTGATCTCTACTGTAGTAGGGTTGGAAGGTTAGACAGGTATCTGATCACTACTGTAGTAGGGTTGGAAGGTTAGACAGGTTGTATGTATCTGATCACTACTGTAGTAGGGTTGGAAGGTTAGACAGGTGGTATGTATCTGATCACTACTGTAGTAGGGTTGGAAGGTTAGACAGGTATCTGATCACTACTGTAGTAGGGTTGGAAGGTTAGACAGGTGGTATGTATCTGATCACTACTGTAGTAGGGTTGGAAGGTTAGACAGGTTGTATGTATCTGATAACTACTGTAGTAGGGTTGGAAGGTTAGACAGGTTGTATGTATCTGATCACTACTGTAGTAGGGTTGGAAGGTTAGACAGGTGGTATGTATCTGATCACTACTGTAGTAGGGTTGGAAGGTTAGACAGGTGGTATGTATCTGATCACTACTGTAGTAGGGTTGGAAGGTTAGACAGGTGGTATTTATCTGATCTCTACTGTGTTATGGTTGGAAGGTTAGACAGGTATCTGATCTCTACTGTAGTAGGGTTGGAAGGTTAGACAGGTTGTATGTATCTGATCTCTACTGTAGTAGGGTTGGAAGGTTAGACAGGTATCTGAATACTACTGTAGTAGGGTTGGAAGGTTAGACAGGTTGTATGTATCTGATCTCTACTGTAGTAGGGTTGGAACGTTAGACAGGTGGTATTTATCTGATCACTACTGTAGTAGGGTTGGAAGGTTAGACAGGTTGTATGTATCTGATCACTACTGTAGTAGGGTTGGAAGGTTAGACAGGTTGTATGTATCTGATCTCTACTGTAGTAGGGTTGGAAGGTTAGACAGGTATCTGATCACTACTGTAGTAGGGTTGGAAGGTTAGATAGGTTGTATGTATCTGATCACTACTGTAGTAGGGTTGGAAGGTTAGACAGGTATCTGATCACTACTGTAGTAGGGTTGGAAGGTTAGACAGGTGGTATGTATCTGATCTCTACTGTAGTAGGGTTGGAAGGTTAGACTGGTATCTGATCACTACTGTAGTAGGGTTGGAAGGTTAGACAGCTGGTATGTATCTGTTCACTACTGTAGTAGGGTTGGAAGGTTAGACAGGTGGTATGTATCTGATCACTACTGTAGTAGTGTTGGAAGGTTAGACAGGTTGTATGTATCTGATCTCTACTGTAGTAGGGTTGGATGGTTAGACAGGTGGTATTTATCTGATCACTACTGTAGTAGGGTATGAAGGTTAGACAGGTTGTATGTATCTGATCACTACTGTAGTAGGGTTGGAAGGTTAGACAGGAATCTGATCTCTACTGTAGTAGGGTTGGAAGGTTAGACAGGTGGTATGTATCTGATCACTACTGTAGTAGGGTTGGAAGGGTAGAAAGGTATCTGATCACTACTGTAGTAGGGTTGGAAGGTTAGACAGGTGGTATGTATCTGATCACTACTCTAGTAGGGTTGGAAGGTTAGACAGGTTGTATGTATCTGATCTCTACTGTAGTAGGGTTGGAACGTTAGACAGGTGGTATTTATCTGATCACTACTGTAGTAGGGTTGGAAGGTTAGACAGGTTGTATGTATCTGATCACTACTGTAGTAGGGTTGGAAGGTTAGACAGGTGGTATGTATCTGATCTCTACTGTAGTAGGGTTGGAAGGTTAGACAGGTGGTATGTATCTGATCACTACTGTAGTAGGGTTGGAAGGTTAGACAGGTGGTATGTATCTGATCACTACTGTAGTAGGGTTGGAAGGTTAGACAGGTGGTATGTATCTGATCACTACTGTAGTAGGGTTGGAAGGTTAGACAGGTGGTATTTATCTGATCACTACTGTAGTAGGGTAGGAAGGTTAGACAGGTTGTATGTATCTGATCTCTACTGTAGTAGGGTTGGAACGTTAGACAGGTGGTATTTATCTGATCACTACTGTAGTAGGGTTGGAAGGTTATACAGGTGGTATGTATCTGATCTCTACTGTAGTAGGGTTGGAAGGTTAGACAGGTGGTATTTATCTGATCACTACTGTAGTAGGGTTGGAAGGTTAGACAGGTTGTATGTATCTGATCACTACTGTAGTAGGGTTGGAAGGTTAGACAGGTTGTATGTATCTGATCACTACTGTAGTAGGGTTGGAAGGTTAGACAGGTTGTATGTACATGATCTCTACTGTAGTAGGGTTGGAAGGTTAGACAGGTATCTGATCACTACTGTAGTAGGGTTGGAAGGTTAGAGAGGTGGTATGTATCTGATCACTACTGTAGTAGGGTTGAAAGGTTAGACAGGTTGTATGTATCTGATCTCTACTGTAGTAGGGTTGGAAGGTTCGACAGGTGGTATGTATCTGATCTCTTCTGTAGTAGGGATGGAAGGTTAGACAGGTATCTGATCTCTACTGTAGTAGCTTTGGAAGGTTAGACAGGTTGTATGTATCTGATCACTACTGTAGTAGGGTTGGAAGGTTAGACAGGTGGTATGTATCTGATCTCTACTGTAGTAGGGATGGAAGGTTAGACAGGTTGTATGTATCTGATCTCTACTGTAGTAGGGTTGGAAGGTTAGACAGGTTGTATGTATCTGATCTCTACTGTAGTAGGGTTGGAAGGTTAGACAGGTGGTATGTATCTGATCTCTACTGTAGTATGGTTGGAAGGTTAGACAGGTGGTATGTATCTGATCTCTACTGTAGTAGGGTTGGAAGGTTAGACAGGTGGTATGTATCTGATCTCTACTGTAGTAGGTTTGGAAGGTTAGACAGGTTGTATGTATCTGATCTCTACTGTAGTAGGGTTGGAAGGTTAGACAGGTATCTGATCTCTACTGTAGTAGGGTTGGAAGGTTAGACAGGTGGTATGTATCTGATCTCTACTGTAGTAGGGTTGGAAGGTTAGACAGGTGGTATTTATCTGATCACTACTGTAGTAGGGTTGGAAGGTTAGACAGGTTGTATGTATCTGATCACTACTGTAGTAGGGTTGGAAGGTTAGACAGGTTGTATGTATCTGATCACTACTGTAGTAGGGTTGGAAGGTTAGACAGGTTGTATGTACATGATCTCTACTGTAGTAGGGTTGGAAGGTTAGACAGGTATCTGATCACTACTGTAGTAGGGTTGGAAGGTTAGACAGGTGGTATGTATCTGATCTCTACTGTAGTAGGGATGGAAGGTTAGACAGGTTGTATGTATCTGATCTCTACTGTAGTAGGGTTGGAAGGTTAGACAGGTTGTATGTATCTGATCTCTACTGTAGTAGGGTTGGAAGGTTAGACAGGTGGTATGTATCTGATCTCTACCTTAGTAGGGTTGGAAGGTTAGACAGGTGGTATGTATCTGATCTCTACTGTAGTAGGGTTGGAAGGTTAGACAGGTGGTATGTATCTGATCTCTACCTTAGTAGGGTTGGAAGGTTAGACAGGTTGTATGTATCTGATCACTACTGTAGTAGGGTTGGAAGGTTAGACAGGTATCTGATCACTACTGTAGTAGGGTTGGAATGTTAGACAGGTGGTATGTATCTGATCTCTACTGTAGTAGGGTTGGAAGGTTAGACAGGTATCTGATCACTACTGTAGTAGGGTTGGAAGGTTAGACAGGTGGTATGTATCTGATCTCTACTGTAGTAGGGTTGGAAGGTTAGACAGGTGGTATTTATCTGATCACTACTGTAGTAGGGTTGGAAGGTTAGACAGGTTGTATGTATCTGATCACTACTGTAGTAGGGTTGGAAGGTTAGACAGGTTGTATGTATCTGATCACTACTGTAGTAGGGTTGGAAGGTTAGACAGGTTGTATGTACATGATCTCTACTGTAGTAGGGTTGGAAGGTTAGACAGGTATCTGATCACTACTGTAGTAGGGTTGGAAGGTTAGACAGGTGGTATGTATCTGATCACTACTGTAGTAGGGTTGAAAGGTTAGACAGGTTGTATGTATCTGATCTCTACTGTAGTAGGGTTGGAAGGTTCGACAGGTGGTATGTATCTGATCTCTTCTGTAGTAGGGATGGAAGGTTAGACAGGTATCTGATCTCTACTGTAGTAGCTTTGGAAGGTTAGACAGGTTGTATGTATCTGATCACTACTGTAGTAGGGTTGGAAGGTTAGACAGGTGGTATGTATCTGATCTCTACTGTAGTAGGGATGGAAGGTTAGACAGGTTGTATGTATCTGATCTCTACTGTAGTAGGGTTGGAAGGTTAGACAGGTTGTATGTATCTGATCTCTACTGTAGTAGGGTTGGAAGGTTAGACAGGTGGTATGTATCTGATCTCTACTGTAGTATGGTTGGAAGGTTAGACAGGTGGTATGTATCTGATCTCTACTGTAGTAGGGTTGGAAGGTTAGACAGGTGGTATGTATCTGATCTCTACTGTAGTAGGGTTGGAAGGTTAGACAGGTGGTATGTATCTGATCTCTACTGTAGTAGGGTTGGAAGGTTAGACAGGTATCTGATCTCTACTGTAGTAGCTTTGGAAGGTTAGACAGGTGGTATGTATCTGATCTCTACTGTAGTAGGGTTGGAAGGTTAGACAGGTATCTGATCACTACTGTAGTAGGGTTGGAAGGTAAGACAGGTGGTATGTATCTGATCTCTACTGTAGTAGGGTTGGAAGGTTAGACAGGTGGTATTTATCTGATCACTACTGTAGTAGGGTTGGAAGGTTAGACAGGTTGTATGTATCTGATCACTACTGTAGTAGGGTTGGAAGGTTAGACAGGTTGTATGTATCTGATCACTACTGTAGTAGGGTTGGAAGGTTAGACAGGTTGTATGTACATGATCTCTACTGTAGTAGGGTTGGAAGGTTAGACAGGTATCTGATCACTACTGTAGTAGCGTTGGAAGGTTAGACAGGTGGTATGTATCTGATCACTACTGTAGTAGGGTTGAAAGGTTAGACAGGTTGTATGTATCTGATCTCTACTGTAGTAGGGTTGGAAGGTTCGACAGGTGGTATGTATCTGATCTCTTCTGTAGTAGGGTTGGAAGGTTAGACAGGTATCTGATCTCTACTGTAGTAGCTTTGGAAGGTTAGACAGGTTGTATGTATCTGATCACTACTGTAGTAGGGTTGGAAGGTTAGACAGGTGGTATGTATCTGATCTCTACTGTAGTAGGGATGGAAGGTTAGACAGGTTGTATGTATCTGATCTCTACTGTAGTAGGGTTGGAAGGTTAGACAGGTTGTATGTATCTGATCTCTACTGTAGTAGGGTTGGAAGGTTAGACAGGTGGTATGTATCTGATCTCTACCTTAGTAGGGTTGGAAGGTTAGACAGGTGGTATGTATCTGATCTCTACTGTAGTAGGGTTGGAAGGTTAGACAGGTGGTATGTATCTGATCTCTACTGTAGTAGGGTTGGAAGGTTAGACAGGTTGTATGTACATGATCTCTACTGTAGTAGGGTTGAAAGGTTAGACCGGTTGTATGTATCTGATCTCTACTGTAGTAGGGTTGGAAGGTTCGACAGGTGGTATGTATCTGACCTCTTCTGTAGTAGGGTTGGAAGGTTAGACAGGTATCTGATCTCTACTGTAGTAGCTTTGGAAGGTTAGACAGGTTGTATGTATCTGATCACTACTGTAGTAGGGTTGGAAGGTTAGACAGGTGGTATGTATCTGATCTCTACTGTAGTAGGGATGGAAGGTTAGACAGCTTGTATGTATCTGATCTCTACTGTAGTAGGGTTGGAAGGTTAGACAGGTTGTATGTATCTGATCTCTACTGTAGTAGGGTTGGAAGGTTAGACAGGTGGTATGTATCTGATCTCTACTGTAGTAGGGTTGGAAGGTTAGACAGGTGGTATGTATCTGATCTCTACTGTAGTAGGGTTGGAAGGTTAGACAGGTGGTATGTATCTGTTCTCTACTGTAGTAGGGTTGGAAGGTTAGACAGGTGGTATGTATCTGATCTCTACTGTAGTAGGGTTGGAAGGTTAGACAGGTATCTGATCTCTACTGTAGTAGCTTTGGAAGGTTAGACAGGTTGTATGTATCTGATCACTACTGTAGTAGGGTTGGAAGGTTAGACAGGTTGTATGTATCTGATCACTACTGTAGTAGGGTTGGAAGGTTAGACAGGTTGTATGTACATGATCTCTACTGTAGTAGGGTTGGAAGGTTAGACAGGTATCTGATCACTACTGTAGTAGGGTTGGAAGGTTAGACAGGTGGTATGTATCTGATCACTACTGTAGTAGGGTTGAAAGGTTAGACAGGTTGTATGTATCTGATCTCTACTGTAGTAGGGTTGGAAGGTTCGACAGGTGGTATGTATCTGATCTCTTCTGTAGTAGGGTTGGAAGGTTAGACAGGTATCTGATCTCTACTGTAGTAGCTTTGGAAGGTTAGACAGGTTGTATGTATCTGATCTCTACTGTAGTAGGGTTGGAAGGTTAGACAGGTGGTATTTATCTGATCACTACTGTAGTAGGGTTGGAAGGTTAGACAGGTTGTATGTATCTGATCACTACTGTAGTAGGGTTGGAAGGTTAGACAGGTTGTATGTATCTGATCACTACTGTAGTAGGGTTGGAAGGTTAGACAGGTTGTATGTACATGATCTCTACTGTAGTAGGGTTGGAAGGTTAGACAGGTATCTGATCACTACTGTAGTAGGGTTGGAAGGTTAGACAGGTGGTATGTATCTGATCACTACTGTAGTAGGGTTGAAAGGTTAGACAGGTTGTATGTATCTGATCTCTACTGTAGTAGGGTTGGAAGGTTCGACAGGTGGTATGTATCTGATCTCTTCTGTAGTAGGGTTGGAAGGTTAGACAGGTATCTGATCTCTACTGTAGTAGCTTTGGAAGGTTAGACAGGTTGTATGTATCTGATCACTACTGTAGTAGGGTTGGAAGGTTAGACAGGTTGTATGTATCTGATCACTACTGTAGTAGGGTTGGAAGGTTAGACAGGTTGTATGTATCTGATCACTACTGTAGTAGGGTTGGAAGGGTAGACAGGTTGTATGTATCTGATCTCCACTGTAGTAGGGTTGGAAGGTTAGACAGGTGGTATGTATCTGATCTCTACTGTAGTAGTGTTGGAAGGTTAGACAGGTGGTATGTATCTGATATCTACTGTAGTAGGGTTGGAAGGTTAGACAGGTGGTATGTATCTGATCTCTACTGTTGTAGGGTTGGAAGGTTAGACAGGTGGTATGTATCTGATCTCTACTGTAGTAGGTTTCTCTGATTACCATATTGTTACTGTTGAAATTCACTTGTCCTGTCCACGTAGGTACCTTATTGGTACTTCAATGTTAAATTGTTACTTGATGTTATGTTTTGTGAAACGTTTTTGTTGTTTTGGGGAAAATTGAGAGTAACAAAAGGGAATTTTGAGTCCTTGAGACAATGGTGGGAGGTTGGGAAGGCCCAAATACAATTGTTTTGTCAACAGTATCCTGCTCTGTCTAGTATTGAAGTTGAAGAGACTATCAGGGCCCTTGAACAGGACATCAAATCTATTGAATTGAAGTTGCTGACTCAGAACGATCCTGGATCAGTCATGAATTTACAGAGACAAGAGACATGAACTGAGGTTGTTTCTACATGAAAGAGTGAAGGGTGCCTTGATTAGGTCTCGTTTTTCTACCCTCAACGATATGGAGGCTCCTAGTGCTTTTTTCTATCCACTAGGACAGTGGACATTACAACGCAAACAGATGGTCTGCCTTCGTCTCCCTGATGGGAAGGTGACCACGGATGACAGTGAAATGCCCCAACATGCTGTGGATTTCTACTCTGCCCTCTATAAGGAGGAGGATTGTAATTCTCTGTGTACTGAACAGTTGTTACACGATCTTCCTCAATTGTGCCCTGACCAGAGAGCTGCTTTAGACTCTGTCATTACTCTGCAGGAGCTGTCCACAGCAGTTACACAGCTCTCATCAGGCCCCTGGCATCGGTGGTTTACCATCTGAGTTCTATAAGGCGAGGGGTGTCTGTTGGTGGGGGGATTTTTATGAAGTGGTCTGTGAATCATTTCACGAGGGTTCTCTTCCTGTTTCCTGTCAACGTGCTGTTCTTTCTTTATTGCCAAAAAAGGGGGGATTTGGCTCTTCTATTAAATCTACGACCTGTTCCATTGCTGTGTGCAGAATATAAAATGATCTCTATGTGTCTCTCAAACAGGTTGAAAGAATATCTGGGGCTGTTTGTCCACAAGGACCAGTCTTCCTGTTTACCTGACCGCTCTATTGTTGATCACTTGTTTCTAATAAGAGATGTTTTAGACATTTTGTAAACTGTCTGATGTGAATGTGGGTTTACTTTCTTTGGATCAGGAGAAGCCTTTTGACCGTGTGGACCACCAGTACTTATTCAAAACAATGAAAGCCTTTGGGTTTGGGGATGTTTTAGTCTTGAATGAGTTTACTGTATGCTGGGGCCTCATGTATGGTGAAGGTGGGTAGAGTTTCTCCATCCATAGGGGTGTCCATAGGGGTATTAGGCAGGGATGCCCAATTTCAGGGCAGTTATATTGTCTGGCACTTGAACCAATGCTTTGTTTTTTAAGAGCGAGGCTTACTGGTTTCTCTGTGCCAGGGGTTATGAAGGGTCCCACGATAGCACTGTCTGTGTATGCAGATGATGTGACCGTTTTTATTACAGGGGATGTTAAGGTTCTCTCAAACGCTCTAAAGGTGTATGAGGGGGCCTCCTCAGCTGGAGTCAATTGGGGAAAGAGTGAATCGCTGTGGGCAGGTCAGCTTCAGATAGGGTCCACTCCACGGTTACCAGGGGGATTCAGATAGGGTCCACTCCATGGTTACCAGGGGGGATTCAGATAGGGTCCACCCCACAGTTACCATGGGGGCTTCAGATAGGGTCCACTCCACGGTTACCAAGGGGGCTTCAGATAGGGTCCACCCCACGGTTACCAGGGGGGCTTCAGTGGGGCAGAGATGGGATGAAGACTTTGGGGGGTTTTCTAGGCTCTGATGTCTTTCAGAAAAATAACTGTGAGGATGTAGTGGAGAAAGTGTGTGCCAGATTGTCAAGGTGGAAATAGGTGCTACCCCAGCTGTCTTACAGAGGAAGGGTGCTGGTAGCCAATAATCTAGCTGCCTCTACCCTGTGGCACAGACTAATGATTTTACAGCCACCGAGGGGCCTGATACAAGAGCTTCAGAGGACCCTTGTCAATTTATTTTGGTCTGGACAACATTAGATTAAAGCTGCAGCCCTGTAGCTGCCCCTACACGAGGTGGACAAGGGCTGGAGGACATTTCATCCAGGATCATGGCTTTCTGGCTTCAAGCAGCCCAGAGACTGTTGTACAGTGACGGTTCTAGCTGGGTGGATACAGCCGACACAGTGATGAGGAGAGCGGGCTGTTTGGGCTTAGACAAGCACCTTTTCCTCTTAAAGCTGGAGGGGTGTGATTTGTCTGGCTTGACTCCATTTTATGAGTCTGTTAAGCAGGCTTGGAGAGTTTTTGTCATGTCCCGTAAGGCCGGCACGCCACCAGGGATGTGACTTTTTGAAGAGACTCTTTTTTACAACACTGCCATCCAGTCCCGTGCTCTGGGTTCAGCCAGCCTACGTTCATGCCTGTTAGTTGTGGGGTGTACCAAGCTGGGTCACCTGATGAGGAGCAGGAGCAGATTGTTGGAGGAGCTGGGAGACCTGGGAGACCTGGGAGACCTGGGAAACCCGGAAGACCAGGGAGACCTGGGAGACCTGGGAGACCTGGGAGATCTGGGAGATCTGGGAGACCTGGGAGACCTGGGAGACCTGGGAGACCTGGGAGACCTGGGAGACCTGAGAGATCTGGGAGACCTGGGAGACCTGGGATACCTGGGAGATCTGGGAGACCTGGGAGACCTGGGAGACCTGGGAGACCTGGGAGACCTGGGAGACCTGGGAGACCTGGGAGACCTGAGAGATCTGGGAGACCTGGGAGACCTGGGAGACCTGGGATACCTGGGAGATCTGGGAGACCTGGGAGACCTGCAGACCCGCGGATACGATCATCTCGCCTACTGAGGAAGGTCCTAGATGAGGTCTGTGATTCCTTGCCAGGACTTCATAGGCAGTATGTGACTGATACTTCCTGATTCTGATCGGTGGACGGAGGGTCTGATGATGTGTTCCCTGTGCTGAATGTTAGTGCTGCGGTGGGGGCATTAGAGGAGGACAGAAGGTCTGATGATGTGTTCCCTGTGCTGAATGTTAGTGCTGCGGTGGGGGCATTAGAGGAGGACAGTGGGTCTGATGATGTGTTCCCTGTGCTGAATGTTAGTGCTGCGGTGGGGGGCATTAGAGGAGGATGGAGGGTCTGGATGATGTGTTCCCTGTGCTGAATGTTAGTGCTGCTGCTGGGGCATTAGAGGAGGACAGAGGGTCTGTATGATGTTTTCCCTGTGCTGAATGTTAGTGCTGCGGTGGCGGCATTAGAGGAGGACAGTGGGTCTGATGATGTGTTCCCTGTGCTGAATGTTAGTGCTGCGGTGGGGGGCATTAGAGGAGGACGGAGGGTCTGGATGATGTGTTCCCTGTGCTGAATGTTAGTGCTGCGGTGGGGGCATTAGAGGAGGATGGAGGGTCTGGATGATGTGTTCCCTGTGCTGAACGTTAGTGCTGCAGTGGGGGCATTAGAGGAGGACGTGGGGATGCTGCTTTCCCTCCATACCCCGGAGCTGGGGGAGTTCAAGGCGGTGGGAAAGAAGGCCATGTACATAATATGTTTAAAAGTGTCCCGTGCTACTTCCCTGGAGAACGTCAAATTGACGAGGTGGTTGGGGGTTGTTTGGTCCAGGCGCCTCCCAAAAGGCTTTTGGCGGACTTTATACAAACTGCCTATTGAAAAGAGGACAGCTGACCTCTGATGGAGGATAATATATGGAGCCATAGCCACCAATATGCATCTGGTACTGCTGGACCCTCCTGTTGAGGAGGGGTGTCCATTCTGTGCTGAGTCTGACACTCTGGAACATATGTTCTTACAGTGTCCCAGGTTGGTCAGGATGATTGACCTGATCACTAGCTGGTTCTCAGCTCTGGGAGAGGTTTTCTCTTCACAACAGTTTATATTTGGGCTAAAGTACAGGTTTAGTCGAAGGGGTGTAGTTATTTTGCTTAATTTTGTGTCAGGGGGCAGCTAAATAAGCAATATGGAAGACATGAAAGAACAGTATTCGGGGAAAGGGGTCTGTTGATGTGCTGGGAATGCTGGAGGAAATGTTGGCAGCGAGACTGAGGGTTGTTTGCCTCTTACAAAATGGTTAATAATATTGATCTGTTCATGAGTATATGGGGTATTCAGAGGATGTTGTGTTTAGTTACTGTGGAGGAAGATTTGGTGTTGTGTTTTTAATTGATGTTTAACCATGGTTTTGTTTGAGTGTTTATCATTTTGTGGGGTCCCAGACCCAGTAAAGGTTATTTAAAACTCGAATTCTCTCTCTCTCTCTCTGTCTGTCTGTCTCTCTGTCTGTCTGTCTGTCTGTCTGTCTGTCTGTCTGTCTGTCTGTCTGTCTGTCTGTCTGTCTGTCTGTCTGTCTCGTCTGTCTGTCTGTCTGTCTCTCTGTCTCTCTGTCTCTCAAAAACATGTGAAATATTATTTTTATTCAGCTGATTGTACCTATCCCAGTCTCATCACTGAACTGGCTGTAGTCTTGAACTTGGTCTACAACAGGGAAGCTATAGTCTTGAGGCAGGTCTACAGCAGGGAAGCTATAGTCTTGAGGCAGGTCTACAACAGGGAAGCTGTAGTCTTGAGGCTGGTCTACAACAGGGAAGCTATAATCTTGAGGCAGGTCTACAACAGGGAAGCTGTAGTCTTGAGGCAGGTCTACAACAGGGAAGCTGTAGTCTTGAGGCTGGTCTACAACAGGGAAGATATAGTCTTGAGGCAGGTCTACAGCAGGGAAGCTATAATCTTGAGGCAGGTCTACAACAGGGAAGCTGTAGTCTTGAGGCAGGTCTACAACAGGGAAGCTGTAGTCTTGAGGCAGGTCTACAACAGGGAAGCTGTAGTCTTGAGGCTGGTCTACAACAGGGAAGCTATAATCTTGAGGCAGGTCTACAACAGGGAAGCTGTAGTCTTGAGGCAGGTCTACAACAGGGAAGCTGTAGTCTTGAGGCTGGTCTACAACAGGGAAGCTATAATCTTGAGGCAGGTCTACAACAGGGAAGCTATAGTCTTGAGGCTGGTCTACAACAGGGAAGCTATAGTCTTGAGGCAGGTCTACAGCAGGGAAGCTGTGGTCTTGAGGCAGGTCTACAGCAGGGAGGCTGTGGTCTTAAGGCTGGTCTACAGCAGGGAAGCTGTAGTCTTAAGGCTGGTCTACAGCAGGGAAGCTGTAGTCTTAAGGCTGGTCTACAGCAGGGAAGCTGTGGTCTTAAGGCTGGTCTACAACAGGGAAGCAGTGGTCTTAAGGCTGGTCTACAGCAGGGAAGCTGTAGTCTTGAAGTAGGTCTACAGCAGGGAAGCTGTAGTCTTGAGGCAGGTCTACAGCAGGGAAGCTATCATCCCTAAATGAAGATGCCGTGATCAATGGAACAGAACCATCTTGAGCTACTTAGCCATTATTTGGCCGTTCTGGATGTTATTAAAGACGTTGTCCCAAATGGCACTCTATTCGTTATATGGTGCACTACGTTGGACCAGAGCCCTATGGGGACCTGGTAAAAGGTAGTGCACTACATAGGGAATAGGGTGCCATATTGGGATGCACAATAGTGTCCTTTAGTCGTTTACCGCAGGGTTCAAACTGATGATATTTATATTAGGGTGTGTAATGGACGATCTCTTTTACTACCGTACGATGATAACACTTTATAACACACCACAGATGCATTCATTCACTGCTGATTTCACAAAGACAACACACACACACACACACACACACACACACACACACACACACACACACACACACACACACACACACACACACACACACACACACACACACACACACACACACACACACACAAAACGCTACCAACCATGTCAAGGACATGAGAAGCACTCAGAGAAAGAGAGAAGGAGCGAAAAACGGAGAGATAGTTGAGAGGAGAGAAAGAGAGACACACAGGAGAGGGGAGGGAGGGTGACAGAGAGGGAGAGAGGGAGGGAGAGAGAGAGAGAGAGAGAGAGAGAGAGAGAGAGACGAGAAAATCATAGAGAGGGGAGGGAGAGTGAGGAAGAGAGGGAGAGAGAGGGAGAGAAAGAGAGACACACAGGAGAGGGAGGGAGAGTGACAGAGAGGAGAGAGGAGAGGGGGGAGAGAGGGAGAGAGAGAGGAGAGAGAAGAGAGCAGAGAGGGAGAGGGAGAGGGAGCGAGAGAGGGAGAGAGAGAGGGGAGAGAGGGAGAGAGGGAGAGGGAGAGAGGGAGAGAGGAAGAGAGGGAGAGAGGGGGAGCGAGAGACGGAGAGAGGAGAAAGGAGAAAGGGAGAGAGGGAGAGAAAAGGAGACGGAGAGAGAGGAGAGAGGGAGCGAGAGATGGAGAGAGAGGGAGAGAGAGCGAGAGAGAGGTAGAGAGGGAGAGAAAGGGAGAGAGAGGGAGAGAGGGAGAGGGAGCGAAAGGGAGCGAGAGGGAGAGGGAGAGAGAGGGACAGGGAGAGAAAGAGAGAGAGGGAGAAAGAGAGGGTGAGAGGGAGAGGGAGCAAGAGGGAGAGGGAGAGAGAGAGAGACTGTCATGAACCACCCTTCATTCTGCTGCTAGCAGTGTGTGGAGAGTATTTTGTGTGTGTGTGTGTGTGTGTGTGTGTGTGTGTGTGTGTGTGTGTGTGTGTGTGTGTGTGTGTGTGTGTGTGTGTGTGTGTGTGTGTGTGTGTGTGTGTGTGTGTGTGTGTGTGTGTGTGTGTGTGTGTGTGTGTGTGTGTGTGGTGTGCAGAGGGTAGTGTTTAGACTAGAATGCAGTGTGTAGAAGGTAGCATGTACAGGGTAGAGTGTAGAGGGTAGTGTGTAGAGGGTAGTGTGTAGACTAGAGGGTAGTGTGTAGAGGGTAGTGTGTAGACTAGAGGGTAGTGTGTAGAGGGTAGTGTGTAGACTAGAGGGTAGAGTGTAGAGGGTAGTGTGTAGACTAGAGGGTAGTGTCTAGAGGGTAGTGTGTAGAGGGTAGTGTGTAGACTAGAGGGTAGTGTCTAGAGGGTAGTGTGAAGAGGGTAGTGTGAAGAGGGTAGTGTGTAGAGGGTAGTGTGTAGACTAGTGGGTAGTGTGTAGAGGGTAGTGTGTAGAGGGTAGTGTGTAGAGGGTAGTGTGTAGACTAGAGGGTAGTGTGTAGAGGGTAGTGTGTAGAGGGTAGTGTGTAGACTAGAGGGTAGAGTGTAGAGGGTAGTGTGTAGACTAGAGGGTAGTGTGTAGAGGGTAGTGTGTAGAGGGTAGTGTGTAGACTAGAGGGTAGAGTGTAGAGGGTAGTGTGTAGACTAGAGGGTAGTGTGTAGACTAGAGGGTAGTGTGTAGAGGGTAGTGTGTAGACTAGAGGGTAGTGTGTAGAGGGTAGTGTGTAGAGGGTAGTGTGTAGACTAGAGGGTAGTGTGTAGAGGGTAGTGTGTAGAGGGTAGTGTGTAGACTAGAGGGTAGAGTGTAGAGGGTAGTGTGTAGACTAGAGGGTAGTGTGTAGACTAGAGGGTAGTGTGTAGAGGGTAGTGTGTAGAGGGTAGTGTGGAGACTAGAGGGTAGTGTGTAGAGGGTAGTGTGTAGAGGGTAGTGTGTAGAGGGTAGTGTGTAGAGGGTAGTGTGTAGACTAGAGGGTAGTGTGTAGAGGGTAGTGTGTAGAGGGTAGTGTGTAGAGGGTAGTGTGTAGACTAGAGGGTAGAGTGTAGAGGGTAGTGTGTAGACTAGAGGGTAGTGTATAGACAAGAGGGTAGTGTGTAGAGTGTAGTGTGTAGAGGGTAGTGTGTAGAAGGTAGTGTGTAGAGTGTAGTGTGTAGAGGGTAGTGTGTTGACTAGAGGGTAGAGTGTAGAGGGTAGTGTGTAGAGGGTAGTGTGTAGACTAGAGAGTAGTGTGTAGAGGGTAGTGTGTAGAGGGTAGTGTGTAGACTAGAGGGAAGTGTGTAGAGGGTAGTGTGTAGAGGGTAGTGTATAGAGGGAAGTGTGTAGAGGGTAGTGTGTAGAGGGTAGTGTGTAGAGGGTAGTGTGTAGAGGGTAGTGTGTAGAGGGTAGTGTGTAGAGGGTAGTGTGTAGATGGTAGTGTGTAGAGGGTAGTGTATAGATGGTAGTGTGTAGAGGGTAGTGTGTAGAGGGTAGTGTGTAGAGTGTAGTGAATAGAGGGTAGTGTGTAAAGGATAGTGTGTAGAGGGTAGTGAATAGAGGGTAGTGTGTAGAGGGTAGTGTGTAGAGGGTAGTGAGTAGAGGGTAGTGTGTAGTGGGTAGTGTGTAAAGGATAGTGTGTAGAGGGTAGTGAGTAGAGGGTAGTGTGTAGTGGGTAGTGTGTAGACTAGAGGATAGTGTGTAGAGTGTAGTGTGTAGAGTGTAGTGTGTAGAGGGTAGTGGTTGAGGGTAGTGTGTAGAGGGTAGTGTGTAGACTAGAGGGTAGTGTGTAGAGGGTAGTGTGTAGAGTGTAGTGTGTAGAGGGTAGTGTGTAGAGGGTAGTGTGTAGACTAGAGAGTAGTGTGTAGAGGGTAGTGTTTAGAGGGTAGTGTGAAGACTAGAGGGAAGTGTGTAGAGGGTAGTGTGTAGAGGGTAGTGTATAGAGGGTAGTGTGTAGACTAGAGGGTAGTGAGTAGAGGGTAGTGTGTAGACTAGAGGATAGTGTGTAGAGGGTAGTGTGTAGACTAGAGGGTAGTGTGTAGAGGGTAGTGTGTAGACTAGAGGGTAGTGTGTAGAGGGTTGTGTGTAGAGATGAACAGCAGAACATAAGGTGACATTGACACAATGGGCAGGAGGGTGTGTGTGTGTGTGTGTGTGTGTGTGTGTGTGTGTGTGTGTGTGTGTGTGTGTGTGTGTGTGTGTGTGTGTGTGTGTGTGTGTGTGTGTGTGTGTGTGTCTTCATGGGGCTGATGACCTCAGAGGAGTGTCTTGTCTCCTGAACAAGGTCCAGTACAGCAGGGGACGCATGAGATCAATCCCTGTCTCCTGTCTCCTGTCTCTATCCCTGTCTCCTGTCTCCTGTCTCCTGTCTCTATCCCTGTCTCCTGTCTCTATCTCCTGTCTCAATACCTGTCTCTATCTCTGTCTCCTGTCTCTATCCCTGTCTCTATCACTGTCTCCTGTCTCCATCCCTGTCTCCTGTCTCTATCTCTGTCTCCTGTCTCCTGTATCCTGTCTCCTGTCTCTATCCCTGTCTCCTGTCTCTATCTCTGTCTCCTGTCTCAATACCTGTCTCTATCTCTGTCTCCTGTCTCTATCCCTGTCTCTATCCCTGTCTCCTGTCTCTATCACTGTCTCCTGTCTCTGACCCTGTCTCTATCCCTGTCTCCTGTCTCTATCTCTGTCTCCTGTCTCAATCCCTGTCTCTATCCCTGTCTCCTGTCTCTATCTCTGTCTCCTGTCTCTATCTCTGTCTCCTGTCTCTGTCTCTGTCTCTGTCTCCTGTCTCCTGTCTCTGTCTCTGTCTCCTGTCTCTGTCTCTGTCTCCTGTCTCTATCCCTGTCTCCTGTCTCAATCCCTGTCTCCTGTTTCCTGTCTCAATCCCTGTCCCCTGTCTCTATTCCTGTCTCCTGTCTCTATCACTGTCTCCTGTCTCTATCCCTGTCTCCTGTCTCTGTCTCTGTCTCCTGTCTCTATTCCTGTCTTCTGTCTCTATCCCTGTCTCTATCCCTGTCTCCTGTCTCTATCCCTGTCTCCTGTCTCTATCCCTGTCTCCTGTCTCTATCTCTTTCTCCTGTCTCTATTCCTGTCTCCTGTCTCTATCCCTGTCTCTATCACTGTCTCCTGTCTCAATCCCTGTCTCCTGTCTCCTGTCTCCATCTCTGTCTCCTGTCTCCTGTCTCCATCTCTGTCTCCTGTCTCCTGTCTCCATCTCTGTCTCCTGTATCTGTCCCTGTTTCCTGTCTCTATCCCTGTCTCCTGTCTCTATCTCTGTCTCCTGTCTCTGTCCCTGTTTCCTGTCTCTGTCCCTGTCTCCTGTCTCTATCCCTGTCTCCTGTCTCTATCTCTGTCTTGTGTCTCTATTTTTATTTTATTTTATTTTATTTATTTCACCTTTATTTAACCAGGTAGGCAAGTTGAGAACAAGGTCTCATTTACAATTGCGACCTGGCCAAGATAAAGCAAAGCAGTTCGACAACATACAAAAACACAGAGTTACACATGGAGTAAAACAACATACAATCAATGATGCAGTAGAAAAAAAAAATAAAAAAAAATAAGACTATATACAATGTGAGCAAATGATGTGAGATAAGGGAGGTAAAGGCAAAAAAATGCCATGGTGGAAAAGTAAATAAAGTATAGCAAGAAAAACACTGGAATGGTAGATTTGTAGTTTGAAGAAAGTTCAGAGATAAAATATAAATAATATGGTGCAAAGGAGCAAAATAAATAAATACAGTAGGGGAAGAGGTAGTAGTTTGGGCTAAATTATAGATGGGCTATGTACAGGTGCAGTGATCTGGGAGCTGCTCTGACAGCTGGTGCTTAAAGCTAGTGAGGGAGATAAGTGTTTCCAGTTTCAGAGATTTTTGTAGTTCGTTCCAGTCATTGGCAGCAGAGAACTGGAAGGAGAGACGACCAAAGGAGGAGTTGGCTTTAGGGGTGACCAGAGAGATATACCTGCTGGAGCGCGTGCTACAGGTGGGTGCTGCTATGGTGACCAGTGAGCGGAGATAAGGGGGGACTTTACCTAGCAGGGTCTTGTAGATGACCTGGAGCCAATGTGTTTGGCGACGATTATGAAGCGAAGGCCAGCCAACGAGAGCGTACAGGTCGCAGTGGTGGGTAGTATATGGGGCTTTGGTGACAAAACGGATGGCACTGTGATAGACTGCATCCAGCTTGTTGAGTAGGGTATTGGAAGCTATTTTGTAAATGACATCGCCGAAGTCGAGGATTGGTAGGATGGTCAGTTTTACGAGGGTATGTTTGGCAGCATGAGTGAAGGATGCTTTGTTGCGAAATAGGAAGCCAATTCGAGATATCACTTTGGATTGGAGATGATTGATGTGAGTCTGGAAGGAGAGTTGACAGTCTAACCAGACACCTAGGTATTTGTAGTTGTCCACAAATTCTAAGGTAGAACCGTCCAGAGAAGTGATGCTGGACAGGCGGGCAGGTGCAGGCAGCGATCGGTTGAAGAGCATGCATTTAGTTTTACTTGTGTCTCTATCTCTGTCTCCAGTCTCCCGTCTCTATCCCTTTCTCTTGTCTCTATCCCTGTCTTCTGTCTCCTGTCTCTACCTCTGTCTCCTGTCTCTATCCCTGTGTCCTGTCACACACACACACACACACACACACACACACACACACACACACACACACACACACACACACACACACACACACACACACACACACACACACACACACACACACACACACACACACACACACACAGTCCATTCATCACTCAACAGACACAAAGCATAAAGATATAGGGTTATTCAGCAGTTACAACACATTGTTATTGATGATTGGTGTATACCTCTCAACCTGGGGTAGGGGGCAGGGAGAGAGAGAGAGAGGGAGAGATAGAGAGGGTAGGAGGGAGAGAGAGAGAGAGAGAGAGAGACAGAGAGACAGAGAGAGAGGGAGAGATAGAGAGAGACAGAGAGACAGATAGAGAGAAGGAGAGAGAGAGAGAGATGGGAGAGACAGAGAGAGAGAGATTGGGGGGTGGAAGGTAGAGATGGATGTTATAATGAACCATGTAACAACACAAACCTCCCTGTTATAATGAACCATGTAGCAACACAAACCTCTCTGTTATAATGAACCATGTACCATCACAAACCTCCCTGGTATAATGAACCATGTAGCAATACAAACCTCCCTGTTATAATGAACCATGTAACAACACAAACCTCCCTGTTATAATGAACCATGTAACAACACAAACCTCACTGTTATAATGAACCATGTAACAACACAAACCCCCCTGTTATAATGAACCATGTAGAAACACAAACCTCCCTGTTATAATGAACCATGTAGAAACACAAACCTCCCTGTTATAATGAACCATGTAGCAACACAAACCTGCCTGTTATAATGAACCATGTAACAACACAAACCTCCCTGTTATAAGAAACCATGTAACACAAACCTCCCTGTTATAATGAACCATGTAACAACACAAAACTCCCTGTTATAATGAACCATTTAACAACACAAACCTCCCTGTTATAATGAACCATGTAGCAACACAAACCTCCCTGTTATAATGAACCATGTAGCAACACAAACCTCCCTGTTATAATAAACCATGTAGCAACACAAACCTCCTTGTTATAATGAACCATGTAACAACACAAACCTCCCTGTTATAATGAACCATGTAACAACACAAACCTCCCTGTTATAAT
This sequence comes from Salmo salar, assembly GCF_965601325.2. Classification (NCBI taxonomy): domain Eukaryota; kingdom Metazoa; phylum Chordata; class Actinopteri; order Salmoniformes; family Salmonidae; genus Salmo; species Salmo salar. Next base: position 91,310,755 of record NC_138306.1, on the reverse strand, counting down.
GAACCATGTCACAACACAAACCTCCCTGTTATAATGAACCATGTAGCAACACAAACCTCCCTGTTATAATGAACCATGTAACAACACAAACCTCCCTGTTATAATGAACCATGTAACAACACAAACCTCCCTGTTATAATGAACCAAGTAACAACACAAACCTCCCTGTTATAATGAACCATGTAACAACACAAACCTCCCTGTTATAGTGAACCATGTAAAAACACAAACCTCCCTGTTATAATGAACCATGTAGCAACACAAACCTCCCTGTTATAATGAACCATGTAACAACACAAACCTCCCTGTTATAATGAACCATGTAACAACACAAACCTCCCTGTTATAATGAACCATGTAACAACACAAACCTCCCTGTTATAATGAACCATGTAACAACACAAACCTCCCTGTTATAATGAACCATGTAACAACACAAACCTCCCTGTTATAATGAACCATGTAATAACACAAAACTCCCTGTTATAATGAACCATGTAACAACATAAACCTCCCTGTTATAATGAACCATGTAACAACACAAACCTCCCTGTTATAATGAACCATGTAACAACGCAAACCTCCCTGTTATAATGAACCATGTAACAACACAAACCTCCCTGTTATAATGAACCATGTAACAACACAAACCTCCCAGTTATAATGAACCATGTAACAACACAAACCTCCCTGTTATAATGAACCATGTAGCAACACAAACCTCCCTGTTATAATGAACCATGTACCATCACAAACCTCCCTGTTATAATGAACCATGTAGCAATACAAACCTCCCTGTTATAATGAACCATGTAACAACACAAACCTCCCTGTTATAATGAACCATGTAGCAACACAAACCTCCCTGTTATAATGAACCATGTACCATCACAAACCTCCCTGTTATAATGAACCATGTAGCAATACAAACCTCCCTGTTATAATGAACCATGTAACAACACAAACCTCCCTGTTATAATGAACCATGTAACAACACAAACCTCCCTGTTATAATGAACCATGTAACAACACAAACCTCCCTGTTATAATGAACCATGTAACAACACAAACCTCCCTGTTATAATGAACCATGTAACAACACAAACCTCCCTGTTATAATGAACCATGTAACAACACAAACCTCCCTGTTATAATGAACCATGTAGCAACACAAACCTTCCTGTTATAATGAACCATGTAACAACACAAACCTCCCTGTTATAATGAACCATGTAACAACACAAACCTCCCTGTTATAATGAACCATGTAACAACACAAAACTCCCTGTTATAATGAACCATGTAACAACATAAACCTCCCTGTTATAATGAACCATGTAACAACACAAACCTCCCTGTTATAATGAACCATGTAACAACACAAACCTCCCTGTTATAATGAACCATGTAACAACACAAACCTCCCTGTTATAATGAACCAAGTAACAACACAAACCTCCCTGTTATAATGAACCATGTAACAACACTAACCTCCCTGTTATAGTGAACCATGTAACAACACAAACCTCCCTGTTATAATGAACCATGTAGCAACACAAATCTCCCTGTTATAATGAACCATGTAACAACACAAACCTCCCTGTTAACCTGTTTAGGATAGGGGGCAGTATTGACACGGCTGGATAAAAAACATACCCGATTTAATCTGGTTACCACTCCTACCCAGTAACTAGAATATGCATATACTTATTACATATGGATAGAAAACACCCTAAATTTTCTAAAACTGTTTTGAATGGTGTCTGTGAGTATAACAGAACTCAAATGACAGGTCAAAACCTGAGAGATTCCTTTACAGGAAGTGGCCTGTCTGACCATTTCTTGAACTTGTTTTCCATCTCTATCATTTACTAAGGATCTCTGCTCTAACGTGACACTTCCCACATCGTCCATAGGCGCTCAGAGCCCGGGAAAAAACAGAATGTCGTCATTCCAGCCCCAGGCTGAAACACATTATCGCCTTTCTCAAGTGGCCGATCAAGGGACACTGGCTTATGCGCGTGACCCCGACCGCCCCTGCCTTTGGGATTTTTTCCTCTGTTTGCCGAAAAGGAGATTCCCTGTCGGAATATTATCGCTTTTCTACGAGAAAAATGTCGTAAAAATTGATTTTAAACAGCGGTTGACATGCTTCGAAGTACGGTAATGGAATACTTAGAATTTTATTGTCACGAATTGCGCCATGCGCGCGACACTTCTTTACTATTTCGGATAGTGTCTGGAACGCACGAACAAAACGCCGCTATTCGGATATAACGATGGATTATTTTGGACCAAACCAACATTTGTTATTGAAGTAGCAGTCCTGGGTGTGCATTCTGACGAAGACAACAAAAGGTAATCAAACTTTTATAATAGTAAATATGATTATGGTGAGTGATAAACTTGCCGGGTGTCTAAATAGCGAGCCCGTGATGCCTGGGCTATGTACTTAGAATATTGCAAAATGTGCTTTCACCAAAAAGCTATTTTAAAATCGGACATATCGAGTGCATAGAGGAGGTCTGTATCTATAATTCTTTAAATAATTGTTATGCTTTTTGTGAACGTTTATCGTGAGTAATTTAGTAAAATGTTAGCGAATTCCCCGGAAGTTTGCGGGGGGTATGCTAGTTCTGAACGTCACATGCTAATGTAAAAAGCTGGTTTTTGATATAAATATGAACTTGATTGAACAAAACATGCATGTATTGTATAACATAATGTCCTAGGGTTGTCATCTGATGAAGATCATCAAAGGTGAGTGCTGCATTTAGCTGTCTTCTGGGTTTTGGTGACATTATATGCTGGCTTGAAAAATGGGTGTCTGATTATTTCTGGCTTGGTACTCTGCTGACATAATCTAATGTTTTGCTTTCGTTGTAAAGCCTTTTTGAAATCGGACAGTGTGGTTAGATTAACCTCTCTAGGCTAGGCGGGACGAATTCGTCCCACCTACGTAACAGCCACGGCTATCCTGTGGCGCGATTTTCAAAACCTTAAAAATCCTATTACTTCAATTTCTCAAACATATGACTATTTTACAGCCATTTAAAGATAAGACTCTCGTTAATCTAACCACACTGTCCGATTTCAAAAAGGCTTTACAACGAAAGCAAAACATTAGATTATGTCAGCAGAGTACCAAGCCAGAAATAATCAGACACCCATTTTTCAAGCCAGCATATAATGTCACCAAAACCCAGAAGACAGCTAAATGCAGCACTCACCTTTGATGATCTTCATCAGATGACAACCCTAGGACATTATGTTATACAATACATGCATGTTTTGTTCAATCAAGTTCATATTTATATCAAAAACCAGCTTTTTACATTAGCATGTGACGTTCAGAACTAGCATACCCCCCGCAAACTTCCGGGGAATTCGCTAACATTTTACTAAATTACTCACGATAAACGTTCACAAAAAGCATAACAATTATTTTAAGAATTATAGATACAGACCTCCTCTATGCACTCGATATGTCCGATTTTAAAATAGCTTTTTGGTGAAAGCACATTTTGCAATATTCTAAGTACATAGCCCAGGCATCACGGGCTCGCTATTTAGACACCCGGCAAGTTTAGCACTCACCATAATCATATTTACTATTATAAAAATGTCATTACCTTTTGTTGTCTTCGTCAGAATACACACCCAGGACAGCTACTTCAATAACAAATGTTGGTTTGGTCCAAAATAATCCATCGTTATATCCGAATAGCGGCGTTTTGTTCGTGCGTTCCAGACACTATCCGAAATAGTAAAGAAGTGTCACGCGCTTGGCGCAATTCGTGACAATAAAATTCTAAGTATTCCATTACAGTACTTCGCAGCATGTCAACCGCTGTTTAAAATCAATTTTTACGACATTTTTCTCGTAGAAAAGCGATAATATTCCGACAGGGAATATCCTTTTCGGCAAACAGAGGAAAAAATCCCAAAGGCGGGGGCGGTCGGGGTCACGCGCATAAGCTAGTGTCTCTTGATGGGCCACTTGAGAAAGGCGATAATGTGTTTCAGCCTGGGGCTGGAATGACGACATTCTGTTTTTTCCCGGGCTCTGAGCGCCTATGGACGACGTGGGAAGTGCCACGTTAGAGCAGAGATCCTTAGTAAATGATAGAGATGGAAAAGAAGTTCAACAAATGGTCAGACAGGCCACTTCCTGTAAAGGAATCTCTCAGGTTTTGACCTGCCATTTGAGTTATGTTATACTCACAGACACCATTCAAACAGTTTTAGAAAATTTAGGGTGTTTTCTATCGATATGTAATAAGTATATGCATATTCTAGTTACTGAGTAGGAGTGGTAACCAGATTAAATCGGGTATGTTTTTTATCCAGCCGTGTCAATGCTGCCCCCTAGCCCTAACAGGTTAACGAGAGTCTTGTCTTTAAATGGCTGTAAAATAGTCATATGTTTGAGAAATTGAAGTAATAGGATTTTTAAGGTTTTGAAAATCGCGCCACAGGATAGCAGTGGCTGTTACGTAGGTGGGACGAATTCGTCCCGCCTAGCCTAAAGAGGTTAAAATAAACTTGGTAGCAAAACAAACCTCCCTGTTATAATGAACCATGTAACAACACAAACCTCCCTGTTATAATGAACCATGTAACAACACAAACCTCCCTGTTATAATGAACCATGTAGCAACACAAACCTCCCTGTTATAATGAACCATGTAACAACACAAACCTCCCTGTTATAATGAACCATGTAATAACACAAACCTCCCTGTTATAATGAACCAAGTAACAACACAAACCTCCCTGTTATAATGAACCATGTAATAACACAAACCTCCCTGTTATAATGAACCATGTAACAACACAAACCTCCCTGTTATAATGAACCATGTAGCAACACAAACCTCCCTGTTATAATGAACCATGTAGCAACACAAACCTCCCTGTTATAATGAACCATGTAACAACACAAACCTCCCTGTTATAATGAACCATGTAACAACACAAACCTCCCTGTTATAATGAACCATGTAGCAACACAAACCTCCCTGTTATAATGAACCATGTAACAACATAAACCTCCCTGTTATAATGAACCATGTAACAACACAAACCTCCCTGTTATAATGAACCATGTAACAACATAAACCTCCCTGTTATAATGAACCATGTAACAACACAAACCTCCCAGTTATAATGAACCATGTAACAACACAAACCTCCCTGTTATAATGAACCATGTAGCAACACAAACCTCCCTGTTATAATGAACTATGTACCATCACAAACCTCCCTGTTATAATGAACCATGTAGCAATACAAACCTCCCTGTTATAATGAACCATGTAACAACACAAACCTCCCTGTTATTGTGAACCATGTAACAACACAAACCTCCCTGTTATAATGAACCATGTAGCAACACAAACCTCCCTGTTATAATGAACCATGTAGCAACACAAACCTCCCTGTTATAATGAACCATGTAACAACACAAACCTCCCTGTTATAATGAACCATGTAACAACACAAACCTCCCTGTTATAATGAACTATGTACCATCACAAACCTCACTGTTATAATGAACCATGTAACAACATAAACCTCCCTGTTTAATGAACCATGTAACAACACAAAACTCCCTGTTATAATGAACCATGTAACAACATAAACCTCCCTGTTATAATGAACCATGTAACAACACAAACCTCCCTGTTATAATGAACCATTTAACAACACAAACCTCCCTGTTATAATGAACCATGTAACAACATAAACCTCCCTGTTATAATGAACCAAGTAACAACACAAACCTCCCAGTTATAATGAACCATGTAACAACACAAACCTCCCTGTTATAATGAACCATGTAGCAACACAAACCTCCCTGTTATAATGAACCATGTAACAACACAAACCTCCCTGTTATAATGAACCATGTAACAACACAAACCTCCCTGTTATAATGAACCATGTAGCAACACAAACCTCCCTGTTATAATGAACCATGTAACAACACAAACCTCCCTGTTATAATGAACCATGTAATAACACAAACCTCCCTGTTATAATGAACAATGTAACAACACAAACCTCCCTATTATAATGAACCATTTTGCACCATCACACACACGTTTGCGTTTCTCCCCCACTGTGCAGTCTACATGACCCTGACGCCAGCGACTCAAACACAATGTCAGATATAATTGAGTCAAAAGGCTGTTTTCACAAGCAATTACAGTGGGGTGAGGTGTGTGTGTGGTGTGATGTGTGTGTGGTGTGGTGAGTGTGTCCATGCGTGCGTACGACGGCTGGCCGGTGTGTGTGTGTGTGTGTGTGTGTGTGTGTGTGTGTGTGTGTGTGTGTGTGTGTGTGTGTGTGTGTGTGTGTGTGTGTGTGTGTGTGTGACGGCTGGCTTGTGTGTGTGTGTGTGTGTGTGTGGGGGGGGGGGGGGGGGGGGGCTGCGCTGTCAATAACAGCCCATTAAAATGAACACAGCATAATTACTGGCCCTATTATCCTTCATGGGACCAACAGAGACTGGTTACTTCCCAAATGGCACCCTCTTCACCCATAGGGCCCTGGTCAAAAGTAGTGCACTATATAGGGAATAGGGGACCGTTTGGGAGGCGGACTGTAATTGGCTCCCTAACTACCCAGATGTGCAGATAGCCAATAGAATTGATTGTCCTTGCTGAGTGGAGTGGGAGTAAGGAGGTGTTTTGATTTAAACAGGGTTCCATCTAAACCTATAGGAAGTTCCATGTTCAATCGATTCCCCGAGGTGTTTTAATGAGTGTACTGTCGGCTTTACTGCAAGCCTCTGACCTTCACATCTCTGATCCTGTTTCAGTTCCTATTCTGTGGTGATGTGTAGTGTTCAGGTTCAGTCAATTCCAAGGTGTTCCGACGCTCACTGTCATTGTCCTGACCGACGCACAAAACTGCTGTGGTCACTTTTCAAACAATGTACTGAGTGCTGACGTACTAATGTATATTCTGACTGAAATAAACCACACACCAGATCATTTCTAAACTTGTTCTGATCTAATCCTATTCTGATCTAATCTGATTCTGATCAAACCTATTCTGATCTATTCTGATTCTGATCAAACCTATTCTGATCTAATCCTATTCTGATCAAACCTATTCTGATCTAATCTGATTCTGATCAAAACTATTCTGATCAAACAAATTCTGATCAAAACCTAATCTGATCAAAACCTATTCTGATCTAAACCTATTCTGATCTAAACCTATTCTGATCTAAACCTATTCTGGAACCTATTCTGATCTAAACCTATTCTGATCTAAACCTATTCTGATCTAAACCTATTCTGATCTAAACCTATTCTGATCTAAACCTATTCTGGAACCTATTCTGATCTAAACCTATTCTGATCTAAACCTATTCTGGAACCTATTCTGATATAATCGTATTCTGATCTCAACCTATTCTGATCTAAGCCTATTCTTATCTAATCCTATTCTTATCTAATCCTATTCTGATATAATCTTATTCTGATCTAATCCTATTCTGATCTAATCCTATTATGGTACCTATTCTGATCTAATCCTATTCTGATCTAATCCTAATCTGATATTCTGTGGTGCCATCTCTAAAACAGTAATGGTTTCTGGAGGCAGATGTAGAGTCTGCTGTCCTGGCAGTTCTAGCTATCTGCTGGAGTGGCACGTGACCTGTGTGTGTGTGTGTGTGTGTGTGTGTGTCTGTGTGTGTGTGTGTGTGTGTGTGTGTGTGTGTGTGTGTGTGTGTGTGTGTGTGTGTGTGTGTGTGTGTGTGTGGTGAGGTGACTAGTGACGTACTGTATGGTACAGTAGGAGCAGTATTTATACCTATATGTTGACTCATTATTTCTGTTCTAAACTCACTGTCAACATCTACAGAGGAAGTGTGATAAATGACACAGTTTTCCCTGTATAGGACACTACTTCTGACCTGAGCCCCATGGGTGACAAACGTCATGACCCTGGTCATCGTTCTAAACATGGAGACACATCAACCAGGCTCCGTATAATACAGAGGTCATGACCCTGGTCATCGTTCTAAACATGGAGACACATCAACCAGGCTCCGTATAATACAGAGGTCATGACCCTGGTCATCGTTCTAAACATGGAGACACATCAACCAGGCTCCGTATAATACAGAGGTCATGACCCTGGTCATCGTTCTAAACATGGAGACACATCAACCAGGCTCCGTATAATACAGAGGTCATGACCCTGGTCATCGTTCTAAACATGGAGACACATCAACCAGGCTCCGTATAATACAGAGGTCATGACCCTGGTCGTTCCGTGGTCGTTCCGTGGTCGTCCGTGGTCGTTCCGTGGTCTTTCAGTGGTCTTTCCGTGGTCTTTCGGTGGTCTTTCCGTGGTCTTTCCGTGGTCTTTCGGTGGACTTTCCGTGGTCGTTCCGTGGTCGTTCCGTGGTCGTTCCGTGGTGTTTCAGTGGTCGTTCCGTGGTCTTTCAGTGGTCTTTCCGTGGTCTCTGTCCCGTGGTCTTTCCGTGGTCGTTCCGTGGTCTTTCCGTGGTCGTTCCGTGGTCTTTCCGTGGTCGTTCCGTGGTCTTTCCGTGGTCGTTCCGTGGTCTTTCCGTGGTCTTTCCGTGGTCTTTCCGTGGTCGTTCCGTGGTCTTTCGGTGGTCTTTCCGTGGTCTTTCCGTGGTCGTTCCGTGGTCGTTCCGTGGTCTTTCCGTGGTCGTTCCGTGGTCGTTCCGTGGTCTTTCCGTGGTCTTTCCGTGGTCGTTCCGTGGTCTTTCCGTGGTCTTTCCGTGGTCGTTCCGTGGTCGTTCCGTGGTCTTTCCGTGGTCTTAATGTGGTATGGCGCTCAGTGCACGCCGTCAGTATAGCACATGTACTGTAAGCTGCTGTATAGAGGCTTAGCAGTTTCAACATCTTAACGTTGCAAATGATTCTACCTGAAAGCCTGTTAGTCTCACCACTCTGAGGTAGCACGCTAGCAGCCGCCACACAAACAATAGAAAAGAGATTACAGGAGTAATGCTTTTATGGTTGAAGAGGAGAGGGTTGTGTCCAAAATGGAACCCTATTACCTGCTTAGTGCACTACTTTTGACCAGGGCCCTGTAGTAGTGCACTTTATAGGGACATAGAGCGCCATTTGGGACTTAGCCTTAGTGTTGTCTCTCTGACACTGGTGTTCAACACCCGGAGAGAATGAACAGATTAGAGAAGGTAAGGACGCGTTAATACTTTCATCTCATAAAGGGAATGAGTGTTGACCTTGATGAAGACAGGGAGCTAAATGAGTAGAGGATTAATAAAGGAGAAGTGACAGGATGTAGATCTGTGGTTCCTCTCCTCTGCTGCCCCTGATCCTTCCTGTCTCTCTGTCTCTCTGTCTCTCTGTCTGTCTGTCTGTCTGTCTGTCTGTCTGTCTGTCTGTCTGTCTGTCTGTCTGTCTGTCTGTCTGTCTGTCTGTCTGTTTGTTTCTCTCTCTGTGTCTCACTCTCTCTGTCTCACTCTCTCTGTCTCTCTCTCTGTGTCTCTCTCTCTCTCTCTCTCTCTCTGTCACTCTCTCTCTCTCTGTCTCTCTCTGTCGCTCTCTCTGTCTCTCTGTCTCTCTCTCTCTCTCTCTGTGTCTCTCTCTGACTCTCTCTCTCTGTCTCTCTCTCTCTGTCTCTCTCTCTCTGTCTCTATCTCTGTCTCTCTCTCTCTGTGTCTCTCTCTGACTCTCTCTCTCTGTCTCTCTCTCTCTGTCTCTTTCTCTCTCTGTGTCTCTGTCTCTCTCTCTCTGTGTCTCTGTCTCTCTGTGTCTCTGTCTCTCTCTCTCTGTGTCTCTCTCTCTTTCTTTCTTATGTTTCTGGAACAGTACAGTGATTATGTGTGTTAACTGTGTTAAATTGATCAGTGGATTATATCAGGATTCAGGGTCCGGCAGTGAAATTGGCCATCATATCAACGAAACCCTGTTAATGTTACTTTCGTGACACACTTTGATCAGACCACAAATCCAGCTACAAAACTAGGCCAAACCCTCCTTAAAGATTTGGGACTCTTTTGGCAACAAAAATATATATTCTGAAATGTTTTATTTTTCCGAAGTCCCTCTTCATAACTTTATCTCCTAAACCTCAAAACATACATATAAAAATCCCCTTTTGACTATCTATATATATATATACTGTATATATATCAATCTTATTCTTGTTTTTTCTTTCAGTGTTTTTCCCATTCTTTCACCATACATGATCTTTAACTCAGTCATTCCACCAATTAGGTGCCTTTTGAGAAGTGTAGCTTGATAAAACAAAACTATTGATTTCACCAAATGTTAACATTCTGTCATAAACAGCACATGTTCAACTTAATAAAATAACATGTTTCCATCTCAAGAGGTTAAACCCTACTGCTGGGCCAACCTCAGTCCCTCACTGTAAAACCCTACTGCTTGGTCCAACCTCAGTCCCTCACTGTTAAACCCTACTGCTGGGCCAACCTCAGTCCCTCACTGTTAAACCCTACCGCTGGGCCAACCTCAGTCCCTCACTGTTAAACCCTACTGCTGGGCCAACCTCAGTCCCTCACTGTTAAACCCTACCGCTGGGCCAACCTCTCTCCCTCACTGTAAAACCCTACCGCTGGGCCAACCTCAGTCCCTCACTGTTAAACCCTACTGCTGGGCCAACCTCAGTCCTTCACTGTAAAACCCTACTGCTGGGCCAACCTCAGTCCCTCACTGTAAAACCCTACTGCTGGGCCAACCTCAGTCCCTCACTGTAAAACCCTACCGCTGGGCCAACCTCAGTCCCTCACTGTAAAACCCTACTGCTGGGCCAACCTCAGTCCCTCACTGTAAAACCCTACTGTTGGGCCAACCTCAGTCCCTCACTGTTAAACCCTACCGCTGGGTCAACCTCAGTCCCTCACTGTAAAACACTACCACTGGGTCAATCTCAGTCCCTCACTGTTAAACCCTACCGCTGGGCCAACCTCAGTCCCTCACTGTAAAACCCTACCGCTGGGCCAACATCAGTCCCTCACTGTTAAACCCTACTGCTGGGCCAACCTCAGTCCCTCACTGTTAAACCCTACTGCTGGGCCAACCTCAGTCCCTCACTGTTAAACCCTACCGTTGGGCCAACCTCAGTCCCTCACTGTTAAACCCTACCGCTGGGTCAACCTCAGTCCCTCACTGTAAAACCCTACCGCTGGGCCAACATCAGTCCTTCACTGTAAAATCCTACCGCTGGGCCAACCTCAGTCCCTCACTGTAAAACCCTACTGCTGGGCCAACCTCAGTCCCTCACTGTAAAACCTTACCGCTGGGCCAACCTCAGTCCCTCACTGTAAAACCCTACTGCTGGGCCAACCTCAGTCCCTCACTGTTAAACCCTACCACTGGGTCAACATCAGTCCCTCACTGTTAAACCCTACCGCTGGGCCAACATCAGTCCCTCACTGTTAAACCCTACTGCTGGGCCAACCTCAGTCCCTCATTGTAAAACCCTACCGCTGGGTCAACATCAGTCCCTCACTGTTAAACCCTATCGCTGGGCCAACATCAGTCCCTCACTGTAAAACCCTACTGCTGGGCCAACATCAGTCCCTCACTGTTAAACTCTACCGCTGGGTCAACATCAGTCCCCTCACTGTTAAACCCTACTGCTGGGCCAACCTCAGTCCCTCACTGTTAAACCCTACTGCTGGGCCAACCTCAGTCCCTCACTGTTAAACCCTACTGCTCGGCCAACCTCAGTCCCTCACTGTTAAACCCTACTGTTGGGCCAACCTCAGTCCCTCACTGTTAAACCCTACCGCTGGGTCAACCTCAGTCCCTCACTGTAAAACACTACCACTGGGTCAATCTCAGTCCCTCACTGTTAAACCCTACCGCTGGGCCAACATCAGTCCCTCACTGTTAAACCCTACTGCTGGGCCAACCTCAGTCCCTCATTGTAAAACCCTACCGCTGGGTCAACATCAGTCCCTCACTGTTAAACCCTATCGCTGGGCCAACATCAGTCCCTCACTGTAAAACCCTACTGCTGGGCCAACATCAGTCCCTCACTGTTAAACTCTACCGCTGGGTCAACATCAGTCCCCTCACTGTTAAACCCTACTGCTGGGCCAACCTCAGTCCCTCACTGTTAAACCCTACTGCTGGGCCAACCTCAGTCCCTCACTGTTAAACCCTACTGCTGGGCCAACCTCAGTCCCTCACTGTTAAACCCTACCATTGGGCCAACCTCAGTCCCTCACTGTTAAACCCTACCGCTGGGTCAACCTCAGTCCCTCACTGTAAAACACTACCACTGGGTCAATCTCAGTCCCTCACTGTTAAACCCTACCGCTGGGCCAACCTCAGTCCCTCACTGTAAAACCCTACCGCTGGGCCAACATCAGTCCCTCACTGTTAAACCCTACTGCTGGGTCAACCTCAGTCCCTCACTGTTAAACCCTACCGCTGGGTCAACCTCAGTCCCTCACTGTTAAACCCTACTGCTGGGCCAATCTCAGTCCCTCACTGTTAAACCCTACCACTGGGTCAACATCAGTCCCTCACTGTAAAACCCTACCGCTGGGTCAACCTCACAGTGTCTCACTGTTAAACCCTACTGCTGGGTCAACATCACAGTGTCTCACTGTAAAACCCTACCACTGGGTCAACATCACAGTGTCTCACTGTAAAACCCTACCACTGGGTCAACATCACAGTGTGTCACTGTTAAACCCTACCACTGGGTCAACATCACAGTGTCTCACTGTAAAACCCTACCACTGGGTCAACATCACAGTGTCTCACTGTTAAACCCTACCGCATACAGTATTTTAGTTTTTCAAGATTATGAAAATTCAAAAACACTAGCAGCTTGAAGTTGTGATGTTTGAGATAACCCAAATAATGTCCAAGACTTTGGATTGTAGCCTAGCAACAGAATAATAATCCAAGGTTTATATCACAAGGAATATTATGAGACAGGATCAGCTTGGAATGGAACCATCAGAGAATCAGAGCAGTTTCACCAAATTATTTCGGTTTGCGTCCCTTTTATATTTCAAGTCGAAATTTTGCACCAATATTGAGTTTTAAAAGCTTGTTATATCAAATGAATTGCCCTTTAATATTGACCAAATGGAGAATTCAATAAATATATATATTTATATATATATATGAATAAAGACATGCTAAAGAGCCGACTCTGCATTGTGAGCCTCTGTGTTCCCTCTCAGACTTGAAGGAAGATTTTAACTCAACCGCAAACTTTCTCCAGGTTTTTTGCCGTCCTTGTGAAGCCTAAGTTATTTTTGTTGCTTTACCAAAGTCATTTCTGTAGGTGATGATTTATGTCATGTGATTCATAGTGAATCATTTACGTCTGTCCCTGATATTAAGGTCCAACACTGTTACGTGAACTGAACTCTCGTTTCAATGTGGTGAAACTATTTCTTTTGAAATATTTACATTTCAAAAGATACAATTGAACACCAAATAGTCAAGTCAGAGTCAAGTCAGAGTCAAGTCAGAGTCAAGTCAGAGTCAAGTCAGAGTCAAGTGAGAGTCAATTCAGAGTCAAGTCAGAGCAGGTGAGCTTGTTCTACTCTTGTTTGCCATTTCCTGGTGTTGTGTGGTGGGAAACTGTGTGGGTCAAGCATAACACGTGCACCATGTTACCCATAGATAGACACTCCATGTTTACCACAACAAGCTTCCATTCCCCCGTCACAACGGGATTTATGGCTGGTTTAACAGTGAGGGACTGAGGTTGGCCCAGCGGTAGGGTTTAACAGTGAGGGACTGAGGTTGGCCCAGCAGTAGGGTTTTACAGTGAGGGACTGATGTTGGCCCAGCGGTAGGGTTTAACAGTGAGGGACTGAGGTTGACCCAGCAGTAGGGTTTTACAGTGAGGGACTGATGTTGGCCCAGCAGTAGGGTTTTACAGTGAGGGACTGAGGTTGACCCAGCGGTAGGGTTTTACAGTGAGGGACTGAGGTTGGCCCAGCGGTAGGGTTTAACAGTGAGGGACTGAGGTTGACCCAGCGGTAGGGTTTTACAGTGAGGGACTGAGGTTGGCCCAGTGGTAGGGTTTTACAGTGAGGAACTGAGGTTGACCCAGCGGTAGGGTTTAACAGTGAGGGACTGAGGTTGACCCAGCAGTAGGGTTTAACAGTGAGGGACTGAGGTTGACCCAGCGGTAGGGTTTAACAGTGAGGGACTGAGGTTGACCCAGCGGTAGGGTTTTACAGTGAGGGACAGAGGTTGGCCCAGCGGTAGGGTTTAACAGTGAGGGACTGAGGTTGACCCAGCGGTAGGTTTTTACAGTGAGGGACTGAGGTTGGCCCAGCGGTAGGGTTTTACAGTGAGGAACTGAGGTTGACCCAGCGGTAGGGTTTAACAGCGAGGGACTGAGGTTGACCCAGCGGTAAGGTTTTACAGTGAGGGACTGAGGTTGGCCCAGCGGTAGGGTTTAACAGTGAGGGACTGAGGTTGACCCAGCGGTAGGGTTTTACAGTGAGGGACTGAGGTTGGCCCAGCGGTAGGGTTTTACAGTGAGGAACTGAGGTTGACCCAGCGGTAGGGTTTAACAGTGAGGGACTGAGGTTGACCCAGCGGTAGGGTTTTACAGTGAGGGACTGAGGTTGGCCCAGCGGTAGGGTTTAACAGTGAGGGACTGAGGTTGACCCAGCGGTAGGGTTTAACAGTGAGGGACTGATGTTGGCCCAGCAGTAGGGTTTAACAGTGAGGGACTGATGTTGGCCCAGCAGTAGGGTTTAACAGTGAGGGACTGATGTTGACCCAGCGGTAGGGTTTTACAGTGAGGGACTGATGTTGACCCAGCGGTAGGGTTTAACAGTGAGGGACTGATGTTGGCCCAGCAGTAGGGTTTAACAGTGAGGGACTGATGTTGGCCCAGCAGTAGGGTTTAACAGTGAGGGACTGATGTTGACCCAGCGGTAGGGTTTTACAGTGAGGGACTGATGTTGACCCAGCGGTAGGGTTTTACAGTGAGGGACTGAGGTTGACCCAGCGTTAGGGTTTTACAGTGAGGGACTGAGGTTGACCCAGCGGTAGGGTTTTACAGTGAGGGACTGAGGTTGACCCAGCAGTAGGGTTTTACAGTGAGGGACTAAGGTTGACCCAGCAGTAGGGTTTTACAGTGAGGGACTGATGTTGACCCAGCGGTAGGGTTTAACAGTGAGGGACTGATGTTGACCCAGCGGTAGGGTTTAACAGTGAGGGACTGATGTTGACCCAGCGGTAGGGTTTAACAGTGAGGGACTGATGTTGGCCCAGCAGTAGGGTTTTACAGTGAGGGACTGATGTTGGCCCAGCAGTAGGGTTTAACAGTGAGGGACTGAGGTTGGCCCAGCGGTAGGGTTTAACAGTGAGGGACTGAGGTTGACCAAGCGGTAGGGTTTAACAGTGAGGAACTGATGTTGACCCAGCGGTAGGGTTTAACAGTGAGGAACTGAGGTTGACCCAGCAGTAGGGTTTAACAGTGAAGGACTGATGTTGACCCAGCGGTAGGGTTTAACAGTGAGGGACTGAGGTTGACCCAGCGGTAGGGTTTAACAGTGAGGGACTGATGTTGACCCAGCGGTAGGGTTTAACAGTGAGGGGGAAACAATGCAGAACAGATTGTTCTTGTCCAGAGGGAGGCCTTTTCTTTACAAGTGGAGAATAAAGAGCCGGTGAAATGTACGTTTGTTTACAAAAGAAAATAAACTTCACATAGCAACAAGGAACATAAGCTAAATCAACTACAAACATGTTCAAAAGCAAACATAGCATCATACCTGAAAAACCCAGCATCATACCTGAAAAACCCAGCATCATACCTGAAAAACCCAGCATCATGCCTGAAAAACCCAGCATCATACCTGAAAAACCCAGCATCATGCCTGAAAAACCCAGCATCATACCTGAAAAACCCAGCATCATACCTGGAAAACCCAGCATCATACCTGAAAAACCCAGCATCATGCCTGAAAAACCCAGCATCATACCTGAAAACCCAGCATCATACCTGAAAAACCCAGCATCATACCTGAAAAACCCAGCATCATGCCTGAAAAACCCAGCATCATACCTGAAAACCCAGCATCATACCTGAAAAACCCAGCATCATGCCTGAAAAACCCAGCATCATGCCTGAAAAACCCAGCATCATACCTGAAAACCCAGCATCATACCTGAAAAACCCAGCATCATACCTGAAAAACCCAGCATCATGCCTGAAAAACCCAGCATCATGCCTGAAAAACCCAGCATCATACCTGAAAAACCCAGCATCATACCTGAAAACCCAGCATCATACCTGAAAAACCCAGCATCATGCCTGAAAAACCCAGCATAATACCTGAAAACCCCGCATCATGCCTGAAAACCCAGCATCATACCTGAAAACCCCGCATCATGCCTGAAAAATCCAGCATCATGCCTGAAAAACCCAGCATCATGCCTGAAAACCCCGCATCATACCTGAAAACCCAGCATCATACCTGAAAACCCAGCATCGCACCTGAAAACCATCAAAGGACCGAGATTTAAATGTCCTATGCATACCACCCTGCATCCCACTGCTGGCTTGCTTCTGAAGCTAAGCAGGGTTGGTCCTGGTCAGTCCCTGGATGGGAGACTACATGCTGCAGGAAGTGGTGTTGGAGGGCCAGTAGGAGGCACTCTTTCCTCTGGGCTAAAAATATCCCAATACACCAAGGCAGTGATTTGGGACACTGCCCTGTGTAGGGTGCTGTCTTTTGGATGGGACGTTAAATGGGTGTCCTGACTCTCTGAGGTCATTAAAGATCCCATGGTACTTATCATAAGAGTAGGGGTTTTAACCCTGGTGTCCTGGCTAAATTCCCAATCTGTCCCTCATACCATCATGGCCACCTAATCATCCCCAGGCTCATTCAACCCCTTCTCTCCCCTGAAACTATTCCCCAGGTTGTTGCTGTAAATGAGAATGTGTTCTCAGTCAACTTACCTGGTAAAATAATTGACCAATGGGAAACGCTTACACATATCTGGTCAATTATCATTCAACACATATGAAATGCTGTGCATACATACAGATAATACATATTTATACCAGCACAAATGTAACTCTGTTAACCTGTTGGGGCTAGGGGGCAGTATTGAGAATTTTGAAAAAAATATGTGCCCATTTTTAACTGCCTCCTACACCAACTCAGAAGCTAGGATATGCATATTATTACCAGATTTGGATAGAAAACACTCTGAATTTTCTAAAACTGTTTGAATGGTGTCTGTAAGTATAACAAAACTCATATGGCAGGCAAAAACCTGAGAAAAAAATTATAATTTTGTGGCTGTACTATTTTTTTGGAGTCATTGTTAATAGATACCACAGTGAGAAAGGATTCATTTCACACTTCCTACGGCTTCCACTAGATGTCAACGATCTTTATAAAGTTGTTTGAAGCGTCTATGATGAACAGAGACCGGATGACAAGGAAGAGAAGTTGACCTCCCTGGGATGTCGTCACTTCATTATTGGCTGCACCTGCGCAATCATGTGATGCGATACATTTTTCAAATACGTTTTTCAAGACACAGGAGAGGTCGGGTTGAAACATTACTGATGTTTCACGTTAAAAATGGCTCTAAAGATTGATGCTAAACAACGTTTGACATGTTTGAACGAACGTAAATAGATAATTTTTTTTACTTTTCGCCGTGACTTCCCCCCCCGCGCTACTTTTTAGTAGCCTACCGAAGCGCTAACAACTTGGAGTTATTTGGACATCAATTATGAACTTTGTTGAAAGAAACCACATTTGTTGTGGACATGGGATTCCTGGAAGTGCCAATGGATGAAAATAATCAAAGGTAAGGGATTATTGACAATAGTAATTTTGATATTACATGGTTACAAGATGGTGCTAACCTGTATAGCCTAGCCTATTGTTCTTAGCACAGCATCCGGTTTATTGCAAATTGTGATATCCCAGTAAAGTTATTTTGAAATCTGGCAATGCAGTAGCATTTACGAAATGTTAAACTATGAATATTTGAATGACAATATTATAATTTACCAATGTTTTCGAATAGTAATTTTGTAATTTGTAACGTTGTTCACCGGAAGCATTTGAGAGAAAAAAAAAATCTGAATTTCACCACTACTGTAAAATGCTGTTTTTGGATATAAATATGAACTTGATGGAACAAAAAATACATGTATTGTATAACATAATGTCTTAGGAGTGTCATCTGAGGAAGATTGTCAAAGGTTAGTGCATAATTCTAGCTGGTTATCCGCTTTTGGTGACGCCTGTCTTTGAATTGACAAAACATTACACACAGCTATTTTCAATGTACTCTCCTAACATAACCTAACTTTATGCTTTCGCCGTAAAGCCTCTTTGAAATCGGACAATGTGGTTGGATTTAGGAGATGTTTATCTTTCAAATTGTGAGAAATAGTTGATTGTTTGAGAAATTGAAATGATTAGATTCTTGCAGTTTTGAATTTCCCGCCATGGTCTCTTGACAATGAATCCATGCTTTAGAGCATACTATCTGGGATAAGAACATAGATACCATCTGGGATATAAACACGTCTATCCTCCGGGATAAGAACATAGATACCATCTGGGATGTAAACACGTCTATCCTCCGGGATAACATTTTACATTTTAGTCATTTAGCAGACGCTCTTATCCAGAGCGACTTACAGTTGTGAATGCATACATTTCATACATTTTTTTTCAATCTCCCACTGCGGGCGGCGATACTCCCCAGCTTGAGCCCATGGTCCTGCCCCGTCCAAAATTTCCTCCCTAGTCCAGGAGTCCATAATGCTCCTCTCCTGGTGCTGCTCCTTCCTCCGCTGCTTGGTCCGTTGTTGGTGGGTGAATCTGTAACGGCCGTCGTCAGAATGAGACCAAGGTGCAGCGGAGGATGTGTTCATCTTACAAGATTTTAATAACTAAATGAACACTATACAAAAAGAACCAAAAAACGACCAGCAACAGTTCTGTCAGGAACAAACTAAACAGAAAACATTCACCCACAAACCCCAAAGGAAAAACAGGCTGCCTATGTATGACTCTCAATCAGCAACAACAATCTACACCTGTTCCTGATTGAGAGCCATACACGGGCGAAACAAAGAAAACCACCAACATAGAAAAAGAAACCTAGAACGCCCACCCATGTCACACCCTGGCCTAACCAAAAATAGAGAACAAAAAACTCTCTCTATGGCTAGGGCGTTACAGTACCATTCATTAAGGAGGGGAAAGGGGGATATCTAGCCTGTTGCATATTCAACTGAAATGTGTCTTCTGCATTTTAACCTCCAACCCCTCTGAACTACGCTCTCGAACACTCCCCATTTATCTGACCAGGAAATGAACTGAACCCTGTTCAGTAATGGAGGAATACAAGGTAATCATACACATGTCTGATCATCTACCTTCATCTTTTAAATATTATATATATTCATCAGGAGAAGAACATCAAAAGGTTTTAGCACCAAACCAATGACCAGTGCTCCCAACTCAAACTCTTAAAGTTTCTCATCATTTACAGGTGACGAGCGACAATCAAGAGGACATCTCTAACCCACATTATTATCAGTAAATAAATGTGCTTCTCCTCAAGTATAAATCAAGTCTGGTCCATTTATAAAAGGCTTATGAGGATATGAAGACAACCGTCACAGCGATGTGCCTGTACTGTAGTATTGTGGACATTATTACTGAGGTATATAACGATGTAGCATTGTGGACCTCATTACTGAGGTACATAACGATATAGTATTGTGGACATAATACCTTCGGTATATAACGATGTAGCATTGTGGATCTCATTACTGAGGTATATAACAATGTAGTATTGTGGACGTTATTACTGAGGTATATAACGATGCAGCATTGTGGACCATATTACTGAGGTACATAACGATGTAGCATTGTGGATCTCAATACTGAGGTATGTAACGATGTAGCATTGTGGACCATATTACTGAGGTACATAACGATGCAGCATTGTGGACCTCATTACTGAGGTACATTACGATGTAGTATTGTGGACCACATTACTGAGGTACATAACAATGCAGCAATGTGGACCTCATTACTGAGGTACATAACAATGTAGCATTGTGGACCATATTACTGAGGTGCATAACGATGTAGCATTGTGGACCTCATTACTGAGGTACATAACGATGTAGCATTGTGGACCATATTACTGAGGTAAATAACGATGCAGCATTGTGGACCTCATTATTGAGGTACATAACGATGTAGCATTGTGGACCTCATTACTGAGGTACATAACGATGTAGCATTATTCAATACAGTGTTCATCCTGTCTCCCTTCTCATTCAGACTACAGTATTCATCCTGTCTCTCTTCACAATCAGACTACAGTATTCATCCTGTCTCCCTTCACATTCAGACTACAGTATTCATCCTGTCTCTCTTCACAATCAGACTACAGTATTCATCCTGTCTCCCTTTTCATTCAGACTACAGTATTCATCCTGTCTCCTTCACATTCAGACTACAGTATTCATCCTGTCTCTCTTCACAATCAGACTACAGTATTCATCCTGTCTCCCTTTTCATTCAGACTACAGTATTCATCCTGTCTCCTTCACATTCAGACTACAGTATTCATCCTGTCTCCCTTCACATTCAGACTACAGTATTCATCCTGTCTCCTTCACATTCAGACTACAGTATTCATCCTGTCTCCCTTCACATTCAGACTACAGTATTCATCCTGTCTCCCTGCTCATTCAGACTACAGTATTCATCCTGTCTCCCTTCACATTCAGACTACAGTATTCATCCTGTCTCCCTTCACATTCAGACTACAGTATTCATCCTGTCTCACTGCTCATTCTGCGCCGTGTGTGTGTTTGGGGTCATCCTTCTCTCAGCCCTGTCTCAGAAACACACCTGAACTGATGTGGGCATGTGACTGATTCCCGACCGCGTGTGTGTGTGTGTGTGTGTGTGTGTGTGTGTGTGTGTGTGTGTGTGTGTGTGTGTGTGTGTGTGTGGTGTGTGTGTGTGTGAGCAGCAGTGTACGACTCCCTACTCCCCACCGCTGGGAAGAGGATGGGTGTGAGGATTGGTCCTGTTAATTTAAATTGATGGCCTATGTGACAGACAGTGTTTGAAATGTGTAAACCTTTCCAAAGCACCAGCTCTCTCCCAAGCGCTCACATGACTCATTTCACTATTAGCTA
The DNA here is from genome assembly GCF_965601325.2 of Salmo salar. Classification (NCBI taxonomy): domain Eukaryota; kingdom Metazoa; phylum Chordata; class Actinopteri; order Salmoniformes; family Salmonidae; genus Salmo; species Salmo salar. The sequence goes on along the minus strand of NC_138306.1, from coordinate 91,289,563 downwards.
TACCAGCCCTAACAGCTTCTATCTATCTGCTATAGCCGAAGGTGGTGCTGTAAAATGTGGAATTATAATGTTGTACTTTAGAGGATTTACAGTGCATTCTGGGAAGTATTCAGACCCTTTGACTTTTTCCAAATTTTCTTATGTTACAGTCTTATTCTAAAATGGATTAAATACATATTTTTCCTCCTCAATTGACACACAATACCCCATGATGACATCACAATACCCCATGATGACATCACAATACCACATGATGACATCACAATACCCCATGATGACATCACAATACCCCATGATGACATCACAATACCCCATGATGACATCACAATACCCCATGATGACATCACAATACCTCATGATGACATCACAATACCACCTGATGACATCACAATACCCCATGATGACATCACAATACCACATGATGACATCACAATAACCCATGATGACATCACAATACCACATGATGACATCACAATACCCCATAATGACAATCTTTTTTACAATTTCACAGTATTATTCTAGCCTCATGTTGTGGAAATATAAACAAAACACAGGAAAATTCACATTTTTGACTGGGCCTTTTACTATGCATGAATGTGTATGTGAGTTTGAGTGTGTGAGTGAAGGTGTGTATCTGAGTGTCCATGAGTTCCTGTGTGCATGCATTCGTTAGTGTGTGTGCATGTGCGCGCGTGTGTGCGTGTCTGTGTGAGTGTGTGAGTGTGTGTGTGTGTGTGCGTGTGCGTGTCCGTGTGAGTGTGTGTGCGTGTCCGTGTGAGTGTGTGTGTGTCCGTGTGAGTGTGCGTGTCTGTGTGTGTGTCCGTATGAGTGTGCGTGTGCGTTTGCGTGTGTGTGTGTGTGTGTGTGTGTGTGTGTGTGTGTGTGTGTGTGTGTGTGTGTGTGTGTGTGGTGTTTAAAGCTCACCTATGGAGTGATACTCTCATTAATGATCCAGATGTAGATGCATGGAGCTGCAGAGAGAAACACACAGCTTGCTGAGATTTCATTTACACCATGAACAAAAAGTCCAAAAAATGTAGGATATTTTTTGGATGAGTATGGATGATGATTCAACTGTAACTGACTTATCAAGACACACCAATGGGATGTGTTGTCTGTTACCAAGACACACCAATGGGATGTGTTGTCTGTTACCAATACACACCAATGGGATGTGTTGTCTGTTACCAAGACACACCAATGGGATGTGTTGTCTGTTACCAAGACACACCAATGGGATGTGTTGTCTGTTACCAAGACACACCAATGGGATGTGTTGTCTGTTATCAAGACACACCAATGGGATGTGTTGTCTGTTATCAAGACACACCAATGGGATGTGTTGTCTGTTACCAAGACACACCAATGGGATGTGTTGTCTGTTACCAAGACACACCAATGGGATGTGTTGTATCTGTTATCAATACACACCAATGGGATGTGTTGTCTGTTACCAAGACACACCAATGGGATGTGTTGTCTGTTACCAAGACACACCAATGGGATGTGTTGTCTGTTATCAAGACACACCAATGGGATGTGTTGTCTGTTACCAAGACACACCAATGGGATGTGTTGTCTGTTACCAAGACACACCAATGGGATGTGTTGTGTCTGTTACCAAGACACACCAATGGGATGTGTTGTGTCTGTTACCAAGATACACCAATGGGATGTGTTGTGTCGAAATGTTGGTGAGACAAAGATTGTATAAGGAAGGATGGAATTAAACCAACGGAGAGCGATTGGGAGAGAGAGATGGAGGGCGAGAGAGAGAGAGAGAGAGGGGAGATAGAGAGAGGGAGAGAGGAAGAGAGAGGGAGAGTGAGGAAGAGAGAATTAAGGAGAGGGAGAAAGAGGTAAAGATGAAAGAGGAGGGAGAGGGAGAGATGAAGAGAGAGAGAGAGATAGAGAGGTGGAGGGAGAGGAGAGAGAGAGGGGGAGGGAGAGGAGAGAGAGAGAATAGACATTGTGGTGTTTATTGATGTTTGATGACCGATGTGATTTCTCATGGTGAGAGGTGCTTCTTCTCACGCCACGTTTGAATGTTTAACACTAAACATCTGTCTTTGTTAACTAACATATCTTTGTTATTCTGTGGTGGAGCCCAGCATTACATCTCAATGGACAACAGTACAACACTGTACAACACAGTAGCCAACAATACAACACTGTACAACACAGTAGACAACAGTACAACACTATACAACACAGTAGACAACAGTACAACACTATACAACACAGTAGACAACAGTACAACACAGTAGACAACAGTACAACACTGTACAACACAGTAGACAACAATACAACACTGTACAACACAGTAGACAACAGTACAACACTATACAACACAGTAGACAACAGTACAACACTATACAACACAGTAGACAACAGTACAACACAGTAGACAACAGTACAACACTGTACAACACAGTAGACAACAATACAACACTGTACAACACAGTAGACAACAATACAACACTGTACAACACAGTAGACAACAATACAACACTGTACAACACAGTAGCCAACAGTACAACACTGTACAACACAGTAGACAACAGTACAACACAGTAGACAACAGTACAACACTGTACAACACAGTAGACAACAGTACAACACTATACAACACAGTAGACAACAGTACAACACTATACAACACAGTAGACAACAGTACAACACAGTAGACAACAGTACAACACTGTACAACACAGTAGACAACAATACAACACTGTACAACACAGTAGACAACAATACAACACTATACAACACAGTAGACAACAGTACAACACTGTACAACACAGTAGACAACCTTACAACACAGTAGACAACAGTACAACACTGTACAACACAGTAGACAACAATACAACACTGTACAACACAGTAGACAACAGTACAACACTGTACAACACAGTAGACAACAGTACAACACTGTACAACACAGTAGACAACAATACAACACTGTACAACACAGTAGACAACAATACAACACTGTACAACACAGTAGACAACAGTACATAACTATACAACACAGTAGACAACAGTACAACACAGTAGACAACAGTACAACACTGTACAACACAGTAGACAACAATACAACACTGTACAACACAGTAGACAACAATACAACACTGTACAACACAGTAGACAACAGTACAACACTGTACAACACAGTAGACAACAGTACAACACAGTAGACAACAGTACAACACTATACAACACAGTAGACAACAGTACAACACAGTAGACAACAGTACAACACTGTACAACACAGTAGACAACAATACAACACTGTACAACACAGTAGACAACAGTACAACACTGTACAACACAGTAGACAACAGTACAACACTGTACAACACAGTAGACAACAATACAACACTGTACAACACAGTAGACAACAATACAACACTGTACAACACAGTAGACAACAGTACAACACAGTACAACACAGTAGACAACAATACAACACTGTAAAACACAGTAGACAACAATACAACACTGTACAACACAGTAGACAACAGTACAACACAGTAGACAACAGTACAACACTGTAAAACACAGTAGCCAACAGTACAACACAGTAGACAACAATACAACACTGTACAACACATTAGACAACAGTACAACACCGTACAACACAGTAGCCAACAATACAACACTGTACAACACAGTAGACAACAGTACAACACAGTAGACAACAGTACAACACTGTAAAACACAGTAGCCAACAGTACAACACAGTAGACAACAGCACAACACTGTACAACACGGTAGACAGCAGAACAACACTGTACAACACAGTAGACAACAGTACAACACTGTACAACACCAGTAGCCAACAATACAACACTGTACAACACAGTAGACAACAGTACAACACAGTAGACAACAGTACAACACTGTACAACACAGTAGCCAACAATACAACACTGTACAACACAGTAGACAACAATACAACACTGTACAACACAGTAGACAACAATACAACACTATACAACACAGTAGACAACAGTACAACACTATACAACACAGTAGACAACAATACAACACTGTACAACACAGTAGCCAACAGTACAACACTGTACAACACAGTAGACAACAGTACAACACTATACAACACAGTAGACAACAGTACAACACTATACAACACAGTAGACAACAGTACAACACTGAACAACACTGTGTGTCTCAATAACATCTGTCCCCCAACATAACAGCACAGAAACATCTCCATCTCTCCACCAGCTGTCAGCCAGGGGGGACACCTCAGCCTTTCACATTAATTGGATCCTTTCAAATAAATTGTAACCCTGTGCAGTCATTTCAATCAATCCTTGTAATTACTAATTGTGTGTGGCACAATGAAGATTTGTGATGTGTGTGTCATGACTGGCTGACTCTCGTCTCTCTCCGCTGCTCGACGGACGTTGTGTGATGAATGGTTGTTTTGCTAGTGTCACAGCCAGCTAGTATAGTCCTTCAGTTCACTGTGCTGTGTACCTGACCAGGGAGAGAAGGTGATGGAGACATATAAACAGGGATAATAGCTGACCAGTGTAC
>NC_138306.1:91277500-91280000 GCF_965601325.2 Salmo salar | reverse complement strand
CTCGTTACGGTTCTGATCCTCGTTACTGTTCGGATCCTCGTTACGGTTCTGATCCTCGTTACTGTTTGAATCCTCGTTACTGTTCTGATCCTCGTTACGGTTCTGATCCTCGTTACTGTTCTGATCCTCGTTACTGTTCTGATCCTCGTTACGGTTCTGATCCTCGTTACGGTTCTGATCCTCGTTACTGTTCTGATCCTCATAACTATTCTGATCCTCGTTACTGTTCTGATCCTCGTTACTGTTCTGATCCTCATTACTGTTCTGACCCTCATTACTGTTCTGATCCTCGTTCTAGCTCTTCTCTTAGCACGGATGGACCCAGAACTTAATCAAGCCGCTGACCAATATCGTGAGACTTTAGTTCCGAGTTCCAGAGATGAGATGCACCCCACCTTGAGCACAGCGTTAGAGAAGACCCCCTGGGATTGACTTAGTCCAGCTAATACTTTCACTTCAGCAAACTAACTAGCTATAGTAGCCACCTCTCTGGATTATAATGAGCTGCTGTTGTATCCACTGGATTTAAGATTAAATCTGGGTCTTTCCATGTGATTTCAACAAGCCATGACACCCATGACCTCAGATTGTATATTTTGTTGAAAGACAATTTGAATTCTGAGAAATTAAAGATAATTGATTGCACCCAAATTGACCATTTCAATTCATAGGATTCATATAATATTAAATAAATATAAACAACATCGGATTTGCACTAACACCTCTCCTTAACAACGATTTAAGATGTCAGGAATCACCGCAGGTGGCCGAACGCCCCCCACACCCAATGCCAATCCCACCCCAACAACCAGTCTACAGTAGCTGTCATGCCTGCTCCCGCTCTCCCTCTCTGCCTTTCATTATGCACACCTGTCCCCTTCATTACGCGCCCTAGCGCCTCATTGGACCCACCTGAACTCCATCATTCTTTGATGGCCTCCTCTTTATTTGTCTGTTTCCTCTCTGTCAGCATTGATGTCGTTATTTTGTCCCCATGTCCAGACGCTGTTCATGTCCTGTTTCATGTCCGTAGTTTCTTAAATGTTCTCCCTGTACCTGCTTCCTGTCTCCGGCGTCGATCCTCACAGTATCACCTCTCTATAGCTGTATTCCAATACTCATAGTAACCACACTAACTCTACTGTTTGTGACGTAAATTGTGTATGTTGTATGCTTATTGGTCATAGTATGAATATAGTTAGTATGCCAAAAGTTCCCAGATGTCGTACTGAATTCACCACAATACAAAGTATACAAACAGTGTACACTATTTACGTGCTATTAGGGCCCATAATGCAATTCTTCAGAAAATGGGCGTGGCTTCACAACGTTTTAAGATTTGAAGAAAATGGCTGAAAATATGCAGCCGAAGTCCGACGAGAGCACATACAAATGCATTGCTTTAACTAATTATGACAAATTAGTACTACTACTACTACTACTACTACTACTACTACTACTACTACTACTACTACCACCACTACTATATCATCAATACTACTACTACCAGTACTACTACAACCACTATATCATCAATACTACTACTACTACTACTACCAGTACTACTACTACCACTATATCATCGATACTACTGCCATTACCATTATCAATACGACTACTACAACTACTACCACTGCCATCAATACTACTACAACTACTACTATATCATCAATACCACCACTACTACTACTACCCCTATATCATCAATACTACTACTACTACCACTATATCATCAATACTACTACTACTATATCATCAATGCTAATACTACTACCACTATATCATCAATACTAATACTACTACTACTACCACTATATCATCAATACTAATACTACTACTACCACTATATCATCAATACCACCGCTACTGCTACTACCTGTAACAGTGCCTCTCGTAAGAGGGGGGTGTGTAGGAAATCAGGAGCAGGAGAGCAGATACGTTCCAGTGTAATACAACGTTTATTCAGGCGGTCCCGAAAGCACAACACAAACACAATGGGAAAAGAACCGCACTAACGTCGTCGCCACCCACAGGGAAGGAATTGCGCACACGGAGGAGAAACCTCGACTCCGCAAACTAAAGCGCAAAATGCGCACGGTAAACATATACCGTAAGAAACAAATGAAATCCCGTGGTGGAGGCACGCACCCCTTACAAGCACAATACACAGCAATATTCCCGCACACAGCCTAGCCTGCAGCGGGGTGTAATAAACCCACCGAAATCAACTAAACTAAACACAGGTGTGAAAAACAGACAGAACTAAACGAAAAGGAAAATGGGATCGGTGGCAGCTAGTAGGCCGGCGACGACGACCGCCGAGCACCGCCCGAACAGGGAGAGGAGCCACCTTCGGTGGAAGTCGTGACACTACCAGTATATCATCAATACTACTACTACTACTACTACAACCACTATATCATCAATACTACTACTACTACTACTACTACAACCACTATATCATCAATACTACTACTACTACCACTATATCATCAATACT
>NC_138306.1:91272500-91275000 GCF_965601325.2 Salmo salar | reverse complement strand
ACTACTATCATCAATACTACTACTACTGCTACTACTACTACTACTATATCATCAATACTACCACAACTACTATATCATCAATATAACTACTACTGCTATTGCATCATCAATACTACTACTACTATATCATCAATACTACTACTACTACTACTACTACTACTACTACTACTACTACTACCACTATATCGACAATACTACTACTACTACTACTACTACTACTACTACTACATCATCATCAATACTACTACTACTACTACTACTACTACTATTACTACTACTACCACTATATCATCAACACTACTACTACTTCCACTATATAATCAATACTACTACCACTATATCATCAATACTAATACTACTACCTCTACTATATCATCAATACTACTACTACCACTTTATCATCAATACTACTACCACTATATCATCAATACTTCTACTACTACTACTACTACCACTATATCATCAATACTAATACTACTACTACTACTATATCATCAATACTACTACTACTACTACTATATCATCAATACTATTTCTACTACCACTATATCATCAATACTTCTACTACAACTACTACGACTACTACTACTATATCATCAATACTACTACTACCACTTTATCATCAATTTTACTACCACTATATCATCAATACTAATACTACTACTACTACTACTACTACCGCTATATCATCAATACTACTACTACTACTACCACTATATCATCAATACTACTACTACTACTACTACTACTACTACTACCGCTATATCATCAATACTACTACTACTACTACCACTATATCATCAATACTACTACTACTACTACCACTTTATTATCAATACTACTACCACTATATCATCAATACTACTACTACTACTACTACTACTACTACTACTATATCATCAATACTACTACCACTATAACATCAATACTAATACTACTACTACTACTACTACTATATCATCAATACTACTACTACTACTACTACCACTATATTATCTATACTACTACTACTACTACTACTACAACTATATCATCAATACTACTTCTGCTACTACTACTACCACTATATCATCAATACTACTACTACTATATCATCAATACTACTACTACGACTTTATCATCAATACTACTACTACTATATCATCAATACTACTACTACTACCACTATATCATCAATACTAATACTACTACTACTACTATATCATCAATACTACTACTACTACTACTACTACTACCACTATATCATCAATACCACTACTACTACTACTACCACTATATCATCAATACTACTACTACTACCACTACTACTGCTAATACTACTATATCATCAATACTACTACTACTACTACTACTACTACTACCACTATATCATCAATATAACTACTACTACTACTACTACTACTACTACTACTACTATATCATCAATACTACTACTACTACTACTATATCATTAATACTACTACTACTACTATATCATCAACACTACTACTACTATATCATCAATACTACTACTACTACTACTACCACCACCACAATATCAACAATACTACTACTACTACTACTACTACTACTACTACTACTACTGCTTCTACTATATCATCAATACTACTACTTCTACTATTACTACTACTACCACTATATCATCAATACTACTACCACTATATCATCAATACTACTACTACTACTACCACTATATCATTAATACCACTACTACTACTACTACCACTATATCATCAATACTACTACTACTACCACTATATTATCAATACTACTACAACTGCTACTACTATATCATCAATATAACTACTACTACTACTATATCATCAATACTACTTCTACTACTAATACTATTTCATCAATTTATCTACTGCTTTTACTACTATATCATCAATATAACTACTACTACTACTACTACTACTACTACTACTACTACTACTATATCATCAATACTACTACTACTATATCATCAATACTACTACTACTACTATATCATTAATACTACTACTACTACTACTATATCATCAATACTACTACTAGTACTACTACTACTACCACTATATCATCAATACTACTACACATACTACTATCATCAATACTACTACTACTAATACTATATCATCAATACTGCTACTACTACTACTATATCATCAACACTTCTACTACTGATTCATCAATACTACTACTAGTACTACTACTAATATATCATCAATACTACCACTACTACTATGTCATCAATACTAACTACTACTACTATTACATTATCAATACTACTACTGCTATATCATCAATACTACTACTACTTCTATATCATCAATATAACTACTACTACTACTACTACCATCATTAAACAACTATAATACCATCACCCCTACAACCCATATCACTACTATGTGGAATAATAATCACGACAATAATAATAATAAGTAACTGTTTACTCTACAGATGGTATTATTCAGTGTCCCTCAGGCTATGGCAGGCAAGTACATATTTGGCTGCAATG
>NC_138306.1:91185000-91267500 GCF_965601325.2 Salmo salar | reverse complement strand
TAGCCAGGGTTCGTGAAGATAGCCAAGAATTTACAACTTTCATTATGAGACTGAAAATAAGATAAGGGTTAATATTGACTGCTATCGATGTAAAATATTACTAAGTATTTTAAGAGTTTATTCGGAAGATAACGGCTCTATAAACGTTCTTCCGTGGTGCCCCGACTTTCTAGTTAATTACATTTACATTATTAGCTTAATCAGGTAATATTAATTACAGAGAAATAATTTTATAGGTTAGCATGTCATATCACTTAATCCGGCATAGCCAAAGACACGACAGACTTTACTGTAATATTTAACCCAATATTGTCTCACACTGACTTTACTGTAATATTCTACACCATATTGTCTCACACTGACTTTACTGTAATATTCTACACATTTACATTACATTTAAGTCATTTAGCAGACGCTCTTATCCAGAGCGACTTACAAATTGGTGCATTCACCTTATGATATCCAGTGGAACAACCACTTTACAATAGTGCATCTAAATCTTTTAAGGGGGGGGGGGGGTTAGAAGGATTACTTTATCCTATCCTAGGTATTCCTTAAAGAGGTGTGGTTTCAGGTGTCTCCAGAAGGTGGTGATTGACTCCGCTGTCCTGGCGTCGTGAGGGAGCTTGTTCCACCATTGGGGTGCCAGAGCAGCGAACAGTTTTGACTGGGCTGAGCGGGAACTGTGCTTCCTCAGAGGCAGGGGGGCCAGCAGGCCAGAGGTGGATGAACGCAGTGCCCTTGTTTGGGTGTAGGGCCTGATCAGAGCCTGAAGGTATGGAGGTGCCGTTCCCTTCACAGCTCCGTAAGCAATCACCATGGTCTTGTAGCGGATGCGAGCTTCAACTGGAAGCCAGTGGAGAGAGCGGAGGAGCGGGGTGACGTGAGAGAACTTGGGAAGGTTGAACACCAGACGGGCTGCGGCGTTCTGGATGAGTTGTAGGGGTTTAATGGCACAGGCAGGGAGCCCAGCCAACAGCGAGTTGCAGTAATCCAGACGGGAGATGACAAGTGCCTGGATTAGGACCTGCGCCGCTTCCTGTGTGATGCAGGGTCGTACTCTGCGAATGTTGTAGAGCATGAACCTACAGGATCGGGTCACCGCCTTGATGTTAGTGGAGAACGACAGGGTGTTGTCCAGGATCACGCCAAGGTTCTTAGCACTCTGGGAGGAGGACATACGGGAGTTGTCAACCGTGACGGCGAGATCATGGAACGGGCAGTCCTTCCCCGGGAGGAAGAGCAGCTCCGTCTTGCCGAGGTTCAGCTTGAGGTGGTGATCCGTCATCCACACTGATATGTCTGACAGACATGCAGAGATGCGATTCGCCGCCTGGTTATCAGAAGGGGGAAAGGAGAAGATTAATTGTGTGTCGTCTGCATAGCAATGATAGGAGAGACCATGTGAGGATATGACAGAGCTAAGTGACTTGGTGTATAGCGAGAATAGGAGAGGGCCTAGAACAGAGCCCTGGGGGACACCAGTGGTGAGAGCGCATGGAGCGGAGACAGATTCTCGCCACGCCACCTGGTAGGAGCGACCTGTCAGCTAGGACACAATCCAAGCGTGGGCCGCGCCGGAGATGCCCAACTCGGAGAGGGTGGAAGGAGGATCTGATGGTTCACAGTATCAAAGGCAGCAGATAGGTCTAGAAGGATGAGAGCAGAGGAGAGAGAGTTAGCTTTAGCAGTGCGGAGAGCCTCCGTGACACAGAGAAGAGCAGTCTCAGTTGAATGCCCAGTCTTGAAACCTGACTGATTAGGATCAAGAAGGTCATTCTGAGAGAGATAGCAGGAGAGCTGGCCAAGGACGGCACGTTCAAGAGTTTTGGAGAGAAAAGAAAGAAGGGATACTGGTCTGTAGTTGTTGACATCGGAGGGATCGAGTGTAGGTTTTTTCAGAAGGGGTGCAACTCTCGCTCTCTTGAAGACGGAAGGGACGTAGCCAGCGGTCAAGGATGAGTTGATGAGCGAGGTGAGGAAGGGGAGAAGGTCTCCGGAAATGGTCTGGAGAAGAGAGGAGGGGATAGGGCCAAGTGTGCAGGTTGTTGGGCGGCCGGCCGTCACAAGACGCGAGATTTTATCTGGAGAGAGAGGGGAGAAAGAGGTCAAAGCACAGGGTAGGGCAGTGTGAGCAGGACCAGCGGTGTCGTTTGACTTATCAAACGAGGATCGGATATCGTCAACCTTCTTTTCAAAATGGTTGACGAAGTCATCCGCAGAGAGGGAGGGGGGGGGGAGGGGGAGGAGGATTCAGGAGGGAGGAGAAGGTAGCAAAGAGCTTCCTAGGGTTAGAGGCAGATGCTTGGAATTTAGAGTGGTAGAAAGTGGCTTTAGCAGCAGAGACAGAAGAGGAGAATGTAGAGAGGAGGGAGTGAAAGGATGCCAGGTCCGCAGGGAGGCGAGTTTTCCTCCATTTCCGCTCGGCTGCCCGGAGCCCTGTTCTGTGAGCTCGTAGTGAGTCGTCGAGCCACGGAGCAGGAGGGGAGGACCGAGCCGGCCTGGAGGATAGGGGACAGAGAAAATCAAAGGATGCAGAAAGGGAGGAGAGGAGGGTTGAGGAGGCAGAATCAGGAGATAGGTTGGAGAAGGTTTGAGCAGAGGGAAGAGATGATAGGATGGAAGAGGAGAGAGTAGCGGGAGAGAGAGAGCGAAGGTTGGGACGGCGCAATACCATCCGAGTAGGGGCAGAGTGAGAAGTGTTGGATGAGAGCAAGAGGGAAAAGGATACAAGGTAGTGGTCGGAGATTTGGAGGGGAGTTGCAATGAGATTAGTGGAAGAACAGCATCTAGTAAAGATGAGGTCAAGCATATTGCCTGCCTTGTGAGTAGGGGGGGAAGGTGAGAGGGCACACTACACCATAGTGTTTTCACACTGACTTTACTTATCACATCCTGACCAGTAAAGGGGTTATTTGTTATTATAGTTTGGTCAGGACGTGGCAGGGGGTATTTGTTTTATATGGTTTTGAGTGTGTGTTTATGTAGAGGGGCGTTTTATTTATGTTTCCGGGGTTTTTGGTTTAGTTCTATGTTGCACAGTTCTATGTCTGTTTCTAGGGTGTTTATTTCTATGTTTAGTATTTGCGATTGGGGCCTTCAGTTGGAGGCAGCTGGTTATCGTTGCCTCTGATTGAAGGTCCTATAATTAGGAGTTTGTTTGTTTTGGGGATTGTGGGAGATTGTTCTTTGTATTGCTGTGTGAGCCTACAAGACTGTTTGTCATCCGTTCTTCGATTTCTTGTTTTGTTTCGTGTTTAATAAAAATGAGCATTCACATACCCGCTGCGCCTTGGTCCAATTCATACGACGGCTGTGACATTACTGTAATAATCTACACCATAGTGTCATCACACTGACTTTACAGTAATAATCTACACCATAGTGTCCTCACACTGACTTTACTGTAATAATCTACACCATAGTGTTTTCACACTGACTTTACTGTAATAATCTACACCACAGTGTCATCACACTGACTTTACAGTAATATTCTAGACCATAGTGTTTTCACACTGACTTTACTGTAATAATCTACACCATAGTGTCCTCACACTGACTTTACAGTAATATTCTAGACCATAGTGTTTTCACACTGACTTTACTGTAATAATCTACACCATAGTGTTTTCACACTGACTTTACTGTAATATTCTACACCATAGTGTTTTCACACTGACTTTACAGTAATATTCTAGACCATAGTGTTTTCACACTGACTTTACTGTAATAATCTACACCATAGTGTTTTCACACTGACTTTACTGTAATATTCTACACCATAGTGTCTCACACTGACTTTACTGTAATATTTAACACCTTAAAATGCTGCCGGTTAATTTCTGTAAAACTTAAAAATAGTAATTTAAATTTAATAAATGACAAATGTTTTGACGAAGAGATACTGAGTCAATATATTCACTTCAACAAACAAACGATGAACATACTTGGTGATGACGTCTGTATTCAGACAGAACTGTTGTCTTCCCTCCTTGGTGATGACATCTGTATTCAGACAGCACTGTTGTCTTCCCTCCTTGGTGATGACATCTGTATTCAGACAGAACTGTTGTCTTCCCTCCTTGGTGATGACATCTGTATTCAGACAGAACTGTTGTCTTCCCTCCTTGGTGATGATATCTGTATTCAGACAGAACTGCTGTCTTCCCTCCTTGGGGATGACATCTGTATTCAGACAGAACTGTTGTCTTCCCTCCTTGGTGATGACATCTGTATTCAGACAGAACTGTTGTCTTCCCTCCTTGGTGATGACATCTGTATTCAGACAGAACTGCTGTCTTCCCTCCTTGGGGATGACATCTGTATTCAGACAGAACTGTTGTCTTCCCTCCTTGGTGATGACATCTGTATTCAGACAGAACTGTTGTCTTCCCTCCTTGGTGATGATATCTGTATTCAGACAGAACTGTTGTCTTCCCTCCTTGGTGATGACATCTGTATTCAGAAGAACTGTTGTCTTCCCTCCTTGGTGATGACATCTGTATTCAGACAGAACTGTTGTCTTCCCTCCTTGGTGATGACATCTGTATTCAGACAGAACTGTTGTCTTCCCTCCTTGGTGATGACATCTGTATTCAGACAGAACTGTTGTCTTCCCTCCTTGGTGATGACATCTGTATTCAGACAGAACTGTTGTCTTCCCTCCTTGGTGATGACATCTGTATTCAGACAGAACTGTTGTCTTCCCTCCTTGGTGATGACATTTGTATTCAGAAGAACTGTTGTCTTCCCTCCTTGGTGATGACATCTGTATTCAGACAGAACTGTTGTCTTCCCTCCTTGGTGATGACATCTGTATTCAGACAGAACTGTTGTCTTCCCTCCTTGGTGATGACATCTGTATTCAGACAGAACTGTTGTCTTCCCTCCTTGGTGATGACATCTGTATTCAGACAGAACTGTTGTCTTCCCTCCTTGGTGATGACATCTGTATTCAGACAGAACTGCTGTCTTCCCTCCTTGGGGATGACATCTGTATTCAGACAGAACTGTTGTCTTCCCTCCTTGGTGATGACATCTGTATTCAGACAGAACTGTTGTCTTCCCTCCTTGGTGATGACATCTGTATTCAGAAGAACTGTTGTCTTCCCTCCTTGGTGATGACATTTGTATTCAGACAGAACTGTTGTCTTCCCTCCTTGGTGATGACATCTGTATTCAGACAGAACTGTTGTCTTCCCTCCTTGGTGATGACATCTGTATTCAGACAGAACTGTTGTCTTCCCTCCTTGGTGATGACATCTGTATTCAGACAGAACTGTTGTCTTCCCTCCTTGGTGATGACATCTGTATTCAGACAGAACTGTTGTCTTCCCTCCTTGGTGATGACATCTGTATTCAGACAGAACTGTTGTCTTCCCTCCTTGGTGATGACATCTGTATTCAGACAGAACTGTTGTCTTCCCTCCTTGGTGATGACATCTGTATTCAGACAGAACTGTTGTCTTCCCTCCTTGGTGATGACATCTGTATTCAGACAGAACTGTTGTCTTCCCTCCTTGGTGATGACATTTGTATTCAGAAGAACTGTTGTCTTCCCTCCTTGGTGATGACATCTGTATTCAGACAGAACTGTTGTCTTTCCTCCTTGGTGATGACATCTGTATTCAGACAGAACTGTTGTCTTCCCTCCTTGGTGATGACATCTGTATTCAGACAGAACTGTTGTCTTCCCTCCTTGGTGATGACATCTGTATTCAGACTGAACTGTTGTCTTCCCTCCTTGGTGATGACATCTGTATTCAGACAGAACTGCTGTCTTCCCTCCTTGGGGATGACATCTGTATTCAGACAGAACTGTTGTCTTCCCTCCTTGGTGATGACATTTGTATTCAGACAGAACTGTTGTCTTCCCTCCTTGGTGATGACATCTGTATTCAGAAGAACTGTTGTCTTCCATCCTTGGTGATGACATTTGTATTCAGACAGAACTGTTGTCTTCCCTCCTTGGTGATGACATCTGTATTCAGACAGAACTGTTGTCTTCCCTCCTTGGTGATGACATCTGTATTCAGACAGAACTGTTGTCTTCCCTCCTTGGTGATGACATCTGTATTCAGACAGAACTGTTGTCTTCCCTCCTTGGTGATGACATCTGTATTCAGACAGAACTGTTGTCTTCCCTCCTTGGTGATGACATCTGTATTCAGACAGAACTGTTGTCTTCCCTCCTTGGTGATGACATCTGTATTCAGACAGAACTGTTGTCTTCCCTCCTTGGTGATGACATCTGTATTCAGACAGAACTGTTGTCTTCCCTCCTTGGTGATGACATCTGTATTCAGACAGAACTGTTGTCTTCCTTCCTTGGTGATGACATCTGTATTCAGACAGAACTGTTGTCTTCCCTCCTTGGTGATGACATCTGTATTCAGACAGAACTGTTGTCTTCCCTCCTTGGGGATGACATCTGTATTCAGACAGAACTGTTGTCTTCCCTCCTTGGTGATGACATCTGTATTCAGAAGAACTGTTGTCTTCCCTCCTTGCGTTATACTCACTCACACGTCACTGTTCATATTGTACAATGCCTTACATAGCTTGTGTGTGTGTGTGTGTTTGTGTGTGTGTGTGTGTGTGTGTGTTTGATTCGCCAGCAGTCTTTGTGTGTGTGTGCCTGTCTGTTTGTGTGTGTTGTGTGTGTATAATTCAGCAGCAGTATGACTGCCACCAGAGAAGGCCTGTCAACTCTTTAAACCCCACGGGCAAGTCTAAATGGAGCCTGTTGTTTTGTGTGTGTAAGACGTGCAGACTCGATATGTAGGAGTGAGGCTGAGGAGGCTTGATATGTAGGTGTGAGGCTGAGGAAGTTTGATATGCAGGAGTGAGGCTAAGGAGGTTTGATATGTAGGAGTGAGGCTGAGGAGGTTTGATATGCAGGAGTGAGGCTGAGGAGGTTTGATATGTAGGAGTGAGGCTGAAGAGGTTTGATATGCAGGAGTGAGGCTGAGGAGGTTTGATATGTAGGACTGAGACTGAAGAGGCTTGATATGCAGGAGTGAGGCTGAGGAGGTTTGATATGTAGGAGTGAGGCTGAGGAGGTTTGATATGTAGGTGCGAGGCTGAGGAGGTTTGATATGTAGGAGTGAGGCTGAGGAGGTTTGATATGTAGGAGGGAGGCTGAGGAGGTTTGATATGTAGGAGTGAAGCTCAGGAGGTTTGATATGTAGGAGGGAGGCTGAGGAGGTTTGATATGTAGGAGGGAGGCTGAAGTTGTGCTCCTGTATGTTTTTGCCTCCGTCTCATAAGGTTCATTACACCGACTGGCTGCAGATCCAGAAAGCAGGTAGTAAGATTACAGGGGTAGTAAGAGATTCAGACAAAAGAACATAAAACAATCTATGGCTATATATCAATAATGAATAGACCAAATTCCCGAAATGTACATACGAATATCAGATTGCCCCATTATTGAACATCTGAGTGTGTGTGTGTGTGTGTGTGTGTGTGTGTGTATGTGTGTGTATGTGTGTATGTGTGTCTGTGTGTCTGTGTGTATGTGTGTCTGTGTGTCTGTGTGTGTGTGTGTGTGTGTGTGTGTGTGTGTGTGTGTGTGTGTGTGTGTGTGTGTGTGTGTGTGTGTGTGTGTGTGTGTGTGTGTGTGTGTGTGTGTGTGTGTGGACTGGCCAGCCCAGCTGAATTGTTGCTCCACCAGTACCAGTTAGTTAGGTCCCAAGAGCTCTGAATGTGTCTGAATAGTCTAATAGGGAATCTTCTGCCAAACCGTATGGGTTGGAGGGGTAAGCCTGGGGATAGACAGGTGAAGGAGGGAGGAATGTGGTCGGGAGGGGTTGCCCAGGAGACTGTTAGCTCTGCTAAGGGCAGTGTATTATCTTAGCCCAGGAGGCTGTTAGCTCTGCTAAGGGCAGTGTATTATCTTAGCCCAGGAGGCTGTTAGCTCTGCTAAGGGCAGTGTATTATCTTAGCCCAGGAGGCTGTTAGCTCTGCTAAGGGCAGTGTTTTATCTTAGCCCAGGAGGCTGTTAGCTCTGCTAAGGGCAGTGTATTATCTTAGCCCAGGAGGCTGTTAGCTCTGCTAAGGGCAGTGTATTATCTTAGCCCAGGAGACTGTTAGCTCTGCTAAGGGCAGTGTATTATCTTAGCCCAGGAGGCTGTTAGCTCTGCTAAGGGCAGTGTATTATCTTAGCCCAGGAGGCTGTTAGCTCTGCTAAGGGCAGTGTATTATCTTAGCCCAGGAGGCTGTTAGCTCTGCTAAGGGCAGTGTTTTATCTTAGCCCAGGAGGCTGTTAGCTCTGCTAAGGGCAGTGTATTATCTTAGCCCAGGAGGCTGTTAGCTCTGCTAAGGGCAGTGTATTATCTTAGCCCAGGAGACTGTTAGCTCTGCTAAGGGCAGTGTATTATCTTAGCCCAGGAGACTGTTAGCTCTGCTAAGGGCAGTGTATTATCTTAGCCCAGGAGGCTGTTAGCTCTGCTAAGGGCAGTGTATTATCTTAGCCCAGGAGGCTGTTAGCTCTGCTAAGAGTAGTATGAAAGCAGAGGGAGTAGGGCTCAAGGGGTGAGGGGGTTGTGATTTTGATGCCCCGCAATGTCCAGCTGGACTGGTCACTGGGTAGTCTGGATTCACAAGGTAGAATTAGATTCAGAGTAGAACTCCAGGACTGAAGCTCGCCACAAAGATATGACTTATTTGGTGAGAAGACGCACCCCAATTTGAGGAGATAAACCTGATTAGAGACACTGTGACTTTGTCCTAAGCCCGTGTTACACATTATTACTTTGACCCTACAATGGAAGACATCTCTGTGGATGAACGTCTCTGTCCTTCTTCCATGCAGAGCCTCCTTTCCTCATCTGATTGAGTCTTCAGACACTGTGTGTGTGTGTGTGTGTGTGTGTGTGTGTGTGTGTGTGTGTGTGTGTGTGTGTGTGTGTGTGTGTGTGTGTGTGTGTGTGTGTGTGTGTGTGTGTGTGTGTGTGTGTGTGTGTGTGTGTGTGTGTATGTGTGTGTGTGTGTGTGTGTGTGTGTGTGTGTGTGTGTGTGTGTGTGTGTGTGTGTGTGTGTGGCTGTTTTCAGCCACTTTACAACTGATGCATGGCAACATCAGATCGTCAGAAATTCAATATCCTCGTCCAGCTTGATATTCACCACTTGTCCCTGAAACAAACTCATTCCCTATCCTTCACTATTGTTAATGGAAAATGGACTTGTTTTGTCAAAACCTGAACCATGTGTAGGCCTTTCCTTTTGTACACACACACACACACACACACACACACACACACACACACACACACACACACACACACACACACACACACACACACACACACACACACACACACACACACACACACACACACCCACAAATTCAATCCCTTTAAGACAACTCCCTGAACAAAAAAACTTGGCAATAGAAATTCTTAACAGTATATTTGACCTTTCAGCTTCCTTATCAAATCTAAAAATTCCAAGCAGACAACCTAACAAAATTAATAACAATGACAAATGGTTTGATGAAGAATGCAAACACCTTAGAAATAAATTGAGAAACCTATCCAAACAACAACATGAAGAGATATCTATCCAAAATGGAGATGTCTGGTTAAACCACTTTCCAATCTATTTGGCCCGATACCTAAGAATAAACAGAAAAAACATATACATGATCAAATACAAATCTTAGAATCAACTATTAAAGACTACCAGAACCCACTGGATTCTCCAATTACCTTGAATGAACTACAGCACAAAATACAAACCCTCCAAACCAAAAGGCCTGTGGTGTTGATGGTATCCTGAATGAAATAATAAAATATACAGACCACAAATTCCAATTGGATATACGTGAACTCTTTAACATCATCCTCAGCTCTGGCATATTCCCCAGTATTTGGAACCAAGGACTGATCAGCCCAATCCACAAAAGTGGAGACAAATTTGACCCCATTAACTACCGGGGGATATGCGTCAACAGCAACTTTGGGAAAATCCTCTGCGTATATCATTAACAGCAGACTCGTACATTTCCTCAGTGAGAACAATGTACTGAGCAAATATCATATTGGCTTTTTACCAAATTACCGTACAACAGACCATGTATTCACCCTGCACACCCTAATTGACAAAGAAACAAACCGAAACAAAGGCAAAGTCTTCTCATGCTTTTTTGATTTTAACAAAGTGTTTGACTCAATTTGGTACGAGGGTCTGCTATACAAATTGATGGAAAGCGGTGTTGGGAGAAAAACTTACAACATTATAAAATCCATGTACACAAACAACAAGTGTGCAGTTAAAATTGTAAAATAAACACACATTTCTTCCACAGGACAGTGGGGTGAGTCAGGGATGCAGCTTAAGCCCCACCCTCTTCAACATATATATATCAACAACTTGGCGAGGGCTCTAGAACAGTCTGCAGCACCCGGCCTCACCCTACTAGACTCTGAAGTCAAATGTCTACTGTTTGCTGATGATCTGGTGCTTCTGTCCTCAACCAAGGAGGACCTACAGCAGCACATAGACCTTCTGCACAGATTCTCTCATACCTGGGACACTGACAGACCTGGGACCCTGACAGACCTGGGACCCTGACAGTAAATCTCAGTAAGACACACAAATAATGGTGTTTGAAGAAAAAGGTCCAGGTCCCAGGACCACAAATACAAATTCCATCTAGACACCGTTGCCCTTGGGCAGTGTTCCCCAAACACAAACACCTGGGTGCACGTTTTGGTTTCTGCTCTAGCACTACACCGCTGATTCAAATAATCAACTAATCATCCAGCTTTGATCATTTAAATCAGCTGTGTAGTTCTTGGGCAAAAAACAAAACAATAACCCCTTGTGGTCCAGAGGACTGAGTTTGGGAAACACTGCTCTAGAGCACACAAAAAAACTATACATACCTCGACCTAAACATCACCGCCACAGGTAACTTCCACAAAGCTGTGAACGAGCTGAGAGACAAGGCAAGAAGGGCCTTCTACGCCATCAAAAGGAACATTATTTGATGACCAATTAGGATCTGGCTAAAAATACTTGAATTAATTATAGAACCCATTGCCCTTTATGGTTGTGAGGTCTGGGGTCTGCTCACCAACCAAGAACTCACAAAAGCTGGTCCTGAGACTCTGTTCACAAGCCCAAACAGACCCCACATAGAGCCCCAGGACAGTACCATCAACACAATTAGGCAACACGATTAGACCCAATGAAATAATGAGAAAACAAAAAGATAATTACTTGACACATTGGAAAGAATTAACAAAAAAACAGAGCAGACTAGAATGCTATTTGGCCCTAAACAGAGAGTACACAGAAGCAGAATACTTGACCACTGTGACTGACCCAAACTTAAGGAAAGCTTCAACTATGTACAGACTCAGTGAGCATGGCCTTACAATTGAGAAAGGCAGCCGTAGGCAGAACTGGCTCTCTCTCGAGAGAGAAGACAGGCTATGTGCAACACTGCCCACAAAATGAGGTGGAAACTGAGCTGCACTTCCTAACCTCCTGCCAAAGGTATGACCATATTATAGACTTATATTTCCCTCAGATTACACAGACCCAGAAATAATTTAAAATCAAATCCAATGTTGATAAACTCCCATATCTACTGGGTGAAACACCACAGTGTTCCATCACAGCAGAAATGTTTGTGATCTGTTGCCACAAGAAAAGGTCAACCAGTTAAGATCAACACAATTGTAAATACAACCCATATTTATGTTTATTTATTTTCCCTTGTTAGATTCTAACTATCAGAGTAAGAACTCGACACTATGAAAGTTTAAACCAAGTTTATTCATCCCAAAGCATCGAACAGCTGAACCGATATAGTCACACATGCACTGATATTTAACCCTTTCTCCTGTGCTGAGTCTCCTCCTACCCATCTGAACAGCCAATGCATCTCTGTTGCTAGACACAACCTTAGTGATATCTGTTCTTCCTCAATTCATCTGACCTGACCTCTCACCCCAAAGTGCTCACTCCTCCCCAACTCCCGGCGGTCATGGTGACGGGTACCAGACTGTGTCTCTTCTCCCAGAGGATCCCTCCCTCAGGATCCCTGATGGCTAACAATAACATATTCTGACAGAATGTAAACTTTATACATTACCCTCTCTCCCTCAGTGACATGAATAAGTACATTTCGTGATTTCATAAGTCAAGAAATCCAAACCCATCACCCTTTTGTACTTTAACTATTTACACATCATTACAACACTGTATATAGACATAATATGACATTTGAACTGTCTCTGTCTCTCTGATGCATTTGTGAGTGTAATGTTTATTGTTCAGCTTTGATTGTTTATTTCACTTTTGTTCATTATCTATTTCACTTGGTTAGGCATTGTAAATATATGTTTCTAATAATGCCCTTTGAATTGAATTAAATTGAGAGAGAGAGAGGCCGAAGAGACCTGAAGCCAGAGAGACAGAAAGGGAAACTACGCCTTGCAAACAAATGCTGAATTATTAAGTGTGTTTGTTGTCTGATTGACCTTCCACGTGCTCTAGGGGAGGAAACGTGTGTGTGTTCAGGGCGTAAAACAAAACCCACTCTAGCATTTGTCTTTTCCCACTATCTCTGCCTTTCCTGATAACTTCTTTACTAAGGCAAAATGTACCCACTATGACTGTGACATGTGGTTGTCCCACCTAGCTATCTGAATATAAATACAGTAACTGTAAGTCTCTTTGGATAAGAGTGTTTGATAAATGACTCAATTGTATATGCAAAATGTATGTCTGTGATTCATCGCAAAGCCCAGATCTAGAAGTGGAAGCCTTAGCGTCATACCCAAGAAGACACAAGGCTGTAATCACTGCCAAAGGCGCTTCAACAAACTATTGACTAAAGGTTTGAAATACTTGTGAATGTGTAATTTCAGATTAAAATAACATTTTAATTATCAAACATTTCTACAAACTTGTTTTTGCTTTGTCATTATGGGGTATTGTGATGTCATTATGGGGTATTGTGATGTCATTATGGGGTATTGTGATGTCATTATGGGGTATTGTGTGTAGATTGATGAGGGAAAAAAACAATTTAATCAATTTTAGAATAAGGCTGTAATGTAACAAAATGTGGAAAAAGTCAAAGGGTCTGAATACTTTCCGAAGGCACCGTAGGTGTGTAGGTGTGAAGCCCACCAAAAACCTTCACTCCTCCCCAGCACACACACACACACACACACACACACACACACACACACACACACACACACACACACACACACACACACACGCACACACACCGATGCATTTGTCATTAACGTGAGATATATGTATGACTGTAAGGTAATACACATCATCAATATGTCAACACATCATCAATACATCATCACAAATCATCACACATCATCACACATCATCACACATCATCATCACACATCATCACACATCATCAATACATCATCACACATCATCACACATCATCACATCATCACACATCATCAGACATCATCAATACATCATCACATCATCACATCAACACACATCATCACATCATCACATCAACACATCGTCAATACATCATCACACATCATCACACATCATCACACATCATCATCACACATCATCACACATCATCACACATCATCAATACATCATCACACATCATCACATCATCACACATCATCACACATCATCAATACATCATCACATCATCACATCATCACACATCATCACACATCATCAATACATCATCACATCATCATCACATCATCATCACATCATCACACATCATCACATCATCACATCAACACACATCATCACACATCATCATCACATCATCACACATCATCACACATCATCAATACATCATCACATCATCATCACATCATCACCCATCATTACACATCATCACACATCATCAATACATCATCAAATCAACACACATCAACACACATCATCACATCATCAATACATCATCACACATCATCACATCATCACATCATCACATCAACACACATCATCACATCATCACATCAACACATCATCAATACATCATCACACATCATCACACATCATCACATCACACATCATCACATCAACACACATCATCACACATCATCACATCATCACACATCATCACACATCATCATCACACATCATCACACATCACACATCATCATCACACATCATCACATCATCACACATCATCATCACATCATCACACATCATCACACATCATCAATACATCATCACATCATCACACATCATCACACATCATCAATACATCATCACATCAACACACATCAACACATATCATCACATCATCAATACATCATCATCACATCATCACATCATCACACATCATCACACATCATCAATACATCATCACACATCATCACATCATCACATCAACACATCATCAATACATCATCACACATCATCACACATCATCACATCACACATCATCACACATCATCACATCATCACATCAACACACATCATCACACATCATCACATCATCACACATCATCACACATCATCATCACACATCATCACATCAACACACATCACACATCATCATCACACAGCATCACATCATCACACATCATCACACATCATCACACATCATCACACATCATCAATACATCATCACATATCAACACACATCATCACATCATCAATACATCATCACACATCATCACATCATCACACATCATCACACATCATCACACATCATCACATCAACACACATCATCACACATCATCATCACACATCATCACATCAACACACATCATCACACATCATCACACATCATCACATCAACACATATTTACACAATAGAGTACTAAAACTCAGTATGCCCACACCAGCAATGTCATCACAACTCTACTCAGAATCTCCTAGAAGACAAATACAGTGAAATAACACACTGGTGCTTCTCATTCTTACAGTGACACGGAGACTGTATAGCAACTGTTATTAGAGCAACACAATAGCAGATTTCGTGCATGTTAACATTAGAAGCCTCCTCCCTAAGTTTGTTTTATTCACTGCTTTAGCACACTCCGCCAACCCGGATGTCCTAGCTGTGTCTGAATCTTGGCTTAGGAAGTCCACCAAAAACTCTGAAATCTTCATCCCTAACTACAACGTTTTCAGACAAGACAGAACGACCAAAGGGGGCGGTGTTGCAATCTACTGCAGAGATAGCCTGCAGAGTTCTGTCCTGCTATCCAGGTCTGTACCCAAACAATTTGAACTTCTACTTTTAAAAATCCACCTCTCCAAAAACAAGTCTCTCACCGTTGCCGCCTGCTATAGACCCCCCTCGGCCCCTAGTTGTGCTCTGGACACCATATGTGAACTGATTGCCCCCCATCTATCTTCAGAGCTCGTGCTACTAGGTGACCTAAACTGGGACATGCTTAACACCCCAGCAATCCTACAATCCAAGCTTGATGCCCTCAATCTCACACAAATTATTAATGAACCCACCAGGTACAACCCCAAAGCCGCAAACACTGGCACCCTCATAGATATCATCCTAACCAACGTGCCCTCTAAATACACTTCTGCTGTTTTCAACCAAGATCTCAGCGATCACTGCCTCATTGCCTGCACCCGTAATGGGTCAGCGGTCAAACGACCTCCACTCATCACTGTCAAACGCTCCCTGAAACATTTCAACGAGCAAGCCTTTCTAATCGACCTGGCCCTGGTATCCTGGAAGGATATTGACCTCATCCCGTCAGTAGAGGATGCCTGGTTATTTTTTTTAAATGCCTTCCTCTCCATCTTAAATAAGCATGCCCCTTTCAAGAAATTTAGAACCAGGAACAGATATAGCCCTTGGTTCTCCCCAGACCTGACTGCCCTTAACCAACACAAAAATATCCTGTGGCGTTCTGCATTAGCATCGAACTGCCCCCGCGATATGCAACTTTTTAGGGAAGTTAGAAACCAATACACACAGGCAGTTAGAAACGCCAAGGCTAGCTTTTTCAAACAGAAATTCGCTTCGTGCAACTCCAACTCTAAAAAGTTCTGGGACATTGTAAAGTCCATGGAGAATAAGAACACCTCCTCCCAACTGCCCACTGCACTGAGGATAGGAAACTCTGTCACCACCGATAAGCCCACTATAATTGAGAATTTCAATAAGCATTTTTCTACGGCTGGCCATGCTTTCCACCTAACTACCCCTACTGCATTCAACAGCACTGCACCCCCCACAGCTACTCGCCCAAGCCTCCCCCATTTCTCCTTCTCCCAAATCCATTCAGCTGATGTTCTGAAAGAGCTGCAAAATCTGGACCCCTACAAATCAGCTGGGCTTGACAATCTGGACCCTTTCTTTCTAAAATTATCTGCCGAAATTATTGCAACCCCTATTACTAGCCTGTTCAACCTCTCTTTCGTGTCGTCTGAGATTCCCATAGATTGGAAAGCAGCTGCTGTCATCCCCCTCTTCAAAGGAGGTGACACTCTTGACCCTAATTGCTACAGACCTATATCCATCCTACCCTGCCTTTCTAAGGTCTTCGAAAGCCAAGTCAACAAACAGATTACCGACCATTTCGAATCCCACCGCACCCTCTCCGCTATGCAATCTGGTTTCAGAGCTGGTCATGGGTGCACCTCAGCCACGCTCAAGGTCCTAAACGACATCGTAACCGCCATCGATAAGAAACAATACTGTGCTGCCGTATTCATTGACCTGGCCAAAGCTTTTGACTCTGTTAATCACCACATCCTCATCGGCAGACTCAGTAGCCTTGGTTTCTCAAACGATTGCGTCGCCTGGTTCACCAACTACTTCTCTGACAGAGTTCAGTGTGTCAAATCGGAGGGCCTCCTGTCTGGACCTCTGGCAGTCTCTATGGGGGTACCACAGGGTTCAATTCTTGGGCCAACTCTTTTCTCTGTATACATAAATGATGTCGCTCTTGCTGCTGGTGAATCTCTGATCCACCTCTACGCAGACGACACCATTCTGTACACTTCTGGCCCTTCTTTGGACACTGTGTTAACAACCCTCCAGACGAGCTTCAATGCCATTCAACTCTCCTTCCGTGGTCTCCAACTGCTCCTAAACACAAGTAAAACTAAATGCATGCTCTTCAACCGATCGCTGCCTGCACCTGCCCGCCTGTCCAGCATCACTTCTCTGGACGGTTCTAACTTAGAATTTGTGGACAACTACAAATACCTAGGTGTCTGGTTAGACTGTAAACTCTCCTTCCAGACTCACATCAATCATCTCCAATCCAAAGTGAAATCTCGAATTGGCTTCCTATTTCGCAACAAAGCATCCTTCACTCATGCTGCCAAACATACCCTCGTAAAACTGACCATCCTACCAATCCTCGACTTCGGCGATGTCATTTACAAAATAGCTTCCAATACCCTACTCAACAAGCTGGATGCAGTCTATCACAGTGCCATCCGTTTTGTCACCAAAGCCCCATATACTACCCACCACTGCGACCTGTACGCACTCGTTGGCTGGCCTTCGCTTCATAATCGTCGCCAAACACATTGGCTCCAGGTCATCTACAAGACCCTGCTAGGTAAAGTCCCCCCTTATCTCCGCTCACTGGTCACCATAGCAGCACCCACCTGTAGCACGCGCTCCAGCAGGTATATCTCTCTGGTCACCCCTAAAGCCAACTCCTCCTTTGGTCGTCTCTCCTTCCAGTTCTCTGCTGCCAATGACTGGAACGAACTACAAAAATCTCTGAAACTGGAAACACTTATCTCCCTCACTAGCTTTAAGCACCAGCTGTCAGAGCAGCTCACAGATCACTGCACCTGTACATAGCCCATCTATAATTTAGCCCAAACTACTACCTCTTCCCCTACTGTATTTATTTATTTTATTTATTTTGCTCCTTTGCACCATATTATTTATATTTTATCTTTGAACTTTCTTCAAACTACAAATCTACCATTCCAGTGTTTTTCTTGCTATACTTTATTTACTTTGCCACCATGGCATTTTTTTTGCCTTTACCTCCCTTATCTCACATCATTTGCTCACATTGTATATAGTCTTATTTTTTTTTTTTATTATTTTTTTTCTTCTACTGCATCATTGATTGTATGTTGTTTTACTCCATGTGTAACTCTGTGTTTTTGTATGTTGTCGAACTGCTTTGCTTTATCTTGGCCAGGTCGCAATTGTAAATGAGAACTTGTTCTCAACTTGCCTACCTGGTTAAATAAAGGTGAAATAAAATAAAAATAAAAATAAAGACTTGAAGAGCGCTCTCAATAACATTCTTTTCAACCACTTCTGTACAACATTGACTTCTCTGGCTGGTCCAGGAAGAGGCGTTTCCACAGTGTGAATGTGTGTGTGTGTGTGTGTGTGTGTGTGTGTGTGTGTGTGTGTGTGTGTGTGTGTGTATGTGTGGGTGTGTGTCTTTGAGAGAAAGAGAGAATGTTCTTTGTCAAAGATTCTTGACTCTGGTATAAAGACAGAGAGGTTAAATGACTTGCCTTCAAGACAAGGAGGAAGACATTGCATCAGTCAGTATAATGAAGGTAAAGGATGAGGAGAAAATTCTCTCTCTCTGTGTGTGTGTGTGTGTGTGTGTGTGTGTGTGTGTGTGTGTGTGTGTGTGTGTGTGTGTGTGTGTGTGTGTGTGTGTGTGTGTGTGTGTGTGTGTGTGTGTGTGTGTGTGTGTGTGTGTGTGTGTGTGTGTGTGTGTGTGTGTGTGTGTAATTGATAGCCCCCAGAACCATATTATTCTGATGGTTTCATAAAAAAAGAGAGAGAATATAAGTATTTGGTTATGAAATTAAAATGAGGCGATGCAATATAGATGGTAGGTATTGACAACGAGAGATAATTGACCTTGTCTTGATATTGTGGATGTGAATTATACAGAGGTTGATTTCGATCTAGCTCCGATTTCCCAAGAACCTCTCTGCTAAGTCTACACCATGGTAAATGCCACCCTACTACCCGTATAGTAGTGCACTACTTTTGACATAAGGCCCTGGTTAAAAGTAGTGCACTATATAGGGAATAGGGTGCTATTTGGGACTCAATACTGGCTGAACAGAAATGTCGTAACATAATATAAAGACTCTAAGGATATTGTCAGTAGCCATGAATCCATCCTTACGTTACTGTATAGCATTAGCCCGTCTATTTTCTACGATACATAACTCCACATGTAAATACCATGGTTGCGTCTCAAATGGCATTGGTTCTGGTCAAAAGTAGTGCACTATATATAGGGAAAGGGGGTGCCATTTTGGGACACTACCCATAGCTGTTAGCCCTGTGGTCTGGAGACTGGTAAATAATGATGCAATAACGATGAAAAGACTGATATTGTCAATACCCCTGAAACCATCCATGAATTATTAGCATTAGCCTCGAGGTGTTGCCTTTCTGGACTCATGTAGTTACTATTAATGTTTAGCCTGTGGGATAGCAATAGTCTGAACGGATAGGCAACTGTAGTCTTACAGCTAATCTTCTCACCATAGACATCCCATTATGCATTAGCATCAATGCTAACCGCTAATTATGAGGAGTTGCCATTCTGGACCTATGCAGTTCATATTATTCATGTTCAGCCTGTGGGAAACTGTATGTCAACCTGGCAGTAGTCTGAATAGATAGGCAGCTGTAGCTTTAAAGCTAATCTTCTCACCATAGGCATCCCATTATGCTTTAGCATTGACGCTAAATATACCTGTGTCCCAAATGCCACCCTATTCCCAATATAGGGCAATAGTTTAGTACAGAGCCCGGAGTCATTCGGGATGCATCCATACAATAGATCTATCAGTGGTGGTAAACCACATACCATGTCTCTATAGTGTCTGTAGGACCCATGACATCATCACACCATGTCTCTATAGTGTCTGTAGGACCCATGACATCATCACACCGTGTCTCTATAGTGTCTGTAGGACCCATGACATCATCACACCGTGTCTCTATAGTGTCTGTAGGACCCATGACATCATCACACCGTGTCTCTATAGTGTCTGTAGGACCCATGACATCATCACACCGTGTCTCTATAGTGTCTGTAGGACCCATGACATCATCACACCGTGTCTCTATAGTGTCTGTAGGACCCATGACATCATCACACCGTGTCTCTATAGTGTCTGTAGGACCCATGACATCATCACACCGTGTCTCTATAGTGTCTGTAGGACCCATGACATCATCACACCGTGTCTCTATAGTGTCTGTAGGACCCATGACATCATCACACCGTGTCTCTATAGTGTCTGTAGGACCCATGACATCATCACACCATGTCTCTATAGTGTCTGTAGGACCCATGACATCATCACACCATGTCTCTATAGTGTCTGTAGGACCCATGACATCATCACACCATGTCTCTATAGTGTCTGTAGTAAACATGACATCATCACACCATGTCTCTATAGTGTCTGTAGGACCCATGACATCATCACACCATGTCTCTATAGTGTCTGTAGGACCCATGACATCATCACACCATGTCTCTATAGTGTCTGTAGGACCCATGACATCATCACACCATGTCTCTATAGTGTCTGTAGGACCCATGACATCATCACACCATGTCTCTATAGTGTCTGTAGGACCCATGACATCATCACACCATGTCTCTATAGTGTCTGTAGGACCCATTACATCATTACATTGTCTGTAGAGTTCCCTCCTTCAACAGACACTATCTCTCCATATAATTCACACGAGACAGTATCTGCTGTAAAAACAGTTTTCATTGTATGGAGACCAGTGGTCTGCCCCCCCCCCTGATACCAGAAACATTAACAGAAACATTAACTCATGCTCTGCAATGCGGTATCACCCAAAGACATGGTAAATCTCCCAGAGGTCCATCCTCAGTAGAACACACACAGACGAGCGTTCTAACAACCCCTTATTCTGTTGTAATAAAACAACCGTTTGATGCAATAAAAGTATTAGAACATAATCTTGCAATTTTGCTCTCACAGGCGTTCCCTCCTTCAACAGACACTATCTCTCCATCCCTGCTGGGCGGTGTACCCTCATTCAACAGACACTATCTCTCCATCCCTGCTGGGCGGCGTTCCCTCCTTCAACAGACACTATCTCTCCATCCCTGCTGGGCGGTGTACCCTCAGTCAACAGACACTATCTCTCCATCCCTGCTGGGCGGCGTTCCCTCCTTCAACAGACACTATCTCTCCATCCCTGCTGGGCGGCGTTCCCTCCTTCAAAAGACACTATCTCCCCATCCCTGCTGGGCGGCGTTCCCTCCTTCAACAGACACTATCTCCCCATCCCTGCTGGGCGGCGTTCCCTCCTTCAACAGACACTATCTCTCCATCCCTGCTGGGCGGCGTTCCCTCCTTCAACAGACACTATCTCTCCATCCCTGCTGGGCGGCGTTCCCTCCTTCAACAGACACTATCTCCCCATCCCTGCTGGGCGGCGTTCCCTCCTTCAACAGACGCTATCTCTCCATCCCTGCTGGGCGGCGTTCCCTCCTTCAACAGACACTATCTCTCCATCCCTGCTGGGCGGCGTTCCCTCATTCAACAGACACTATCTCTCCATCCCTGCTGGGCGGTGTACCCTCCTTCAACAGACACTATCTCTCCATCCCTGCTGGGCGGCGTTCCCTACTTCAACAGACACTATCTCTCCATCCCTGCTGGGCGGCGTTCCCTCCTTCAACAGACACTATCTCTCCATCCCTGCTGGGCGGCGTACCCTCATTCAACAGACACTATCTCTCCATCCCTGCTGGGCGGCGTTCCCTCCTTCAACAGACACTATCTCTCCATCCCTGCTGGGCGGCGTACCCTCATTCAACAGACACTATCTCTCCATCCCTGCTGGGCGGCGTTCCCTCATTAAACAGACACTATCTCTCCATCCCTGCTGGGCGGCGTTCCCTCCTTCAACAGACACTATCTCTCCATCCCTGCTGGGCGGCGTTCCCTCCTTCAACAGACACTATCTCTCCATCCCTGCTGGGCGGCGTACCCTCATTGAAAAGACACTATCTCTCCATCCCTGCTGGGCGGCGTTCCCTCCTTCAACAGACACTATCTCTCCATCCCTGCTGGGCGGCGTACCCTCATTCAACAGACACTATCTCTCCATCCCTGCTGGGCGGCGTTCCCTCATTCAACAGACACTATATCTCCATCCCTGCTGGGCGGCGTTCCCTCCTTCAACAGACACTATCTCTCCATCACTGCTAGGCGGCGTTCCCTCCTTCAACAGACACTATCTCTCCATCCCTGCTGGGCGGCGTTCCCTCCTTCAACAGACACTATCTCTCCATCCCTGCTGGGCGGTGTACCCTCATTCAACAGACACTATCTCTCAATCCCTGCTGGGTGGCGTTCCCTCCTTCAACAGACACTATCTCTCCATCCCTGCTGGGCGGTGTACCCTCATTCAACAGACACTATCTCTCCATCCCTGCTGGGCGGCGTTCCCTCCTTCAACAGACACTATCTCTCCATCCCTGCTGGGCGGCGTTCCCTCCTTCAACAGACACTATCTACCCATCCCTGCTGGGCGGCGTTCCCTCCTTCAACAGACACTATCTCCCCATCCCTGCTGGGCGGCGTTCCCTCCTTCAACAGACACTATCTCTCCATCCCTGCTGGGCGGCGTTCCCTCCTTCAACAGACACTATCTCTCCATCCCTGCTGGGCGGCGTTCCCTCCTTCAACAGACACTATCTCCCCATCCCTGCTGGGCGGCGTTCCCTCCTTCAACAGACACTATCTCCCCATCCCTGCTGGGCGGCGTTCCCTCCTTCAACAGACACTATCTCTCCATCCCTGCTGGGCGGCGTTCCCTCCTTCAACAGACACTATCTCTCCATCCCTGCTGGGCGGCGTTCCCTCCTTCAACAGACGCTATCTCTCCATCCCTGCTGGGCGGCGTTCCCTCCTTCAACAGACACTATCTCTCCATCCCTGCTGGGCGGCGTTCCCTCATTCAACAGACACTATCTCTCCATCCCTGCTGGGCGGTGTACCCTCCTTCAACAGACACTATCTCTCCATCCCTGCTGGGCGGCGTTCCCTACTTCAACAGACACTATCTCTCCATCCTTGCTGGGCGGTTTTCCCTCCTTCAACAGACACTATCTCTCCATCCCTGCTGGGCGGCGTTCCCTCCTTCAACAGACACTATCTCTCCATCCCTGCTGGGCGGCGTACCCTCATTCAACAGACACTATCTCTCCATCCCTGCTGGGCGGCGTTCCCTCATTCAACAGACACTATATCTCCATCCCTGCTGGGCGGCGTTCCCTCCTTCAACAGACACTATCTCTCCATCACTGCTAGGCGGCGTTCCCTCCTTCAACAGACACTATCTCTCCATCCCTGCTGGGCGGTGTTCCCTCCTTCAACAGACACTATCTCTCCATCCCTGCTGGGCGGCGTTCCCTCCTTCAACAGACACTATCTCTCCATCCCTGCTGGGCGGTGTACCCTCATTCAACAGACACTATCTCTCAATCCCTGCTGGGTGGCGTTCCCTCCTTCAACAGACACTATCTCTCCATCCCTGCTGGGCGGTGTACCCTCATTCAACAGACACTATCTCTCCATCCCTGCTGGGCGGCGTTCCC
This sequence comes from Salmo salar, assembly GCF_965601325.2. Classification (NCBI taxonomy): domain Eukaryota; kingdom Metazoa; phylum Chordata; class Actinopteri; order Salmoniformes; family Salmonidae; genus Salmo; species Salmo salar. The sequence goes on along the minus strand of NC_138306.1, from coordinate 91,243,932 downwards.
TCCTTCAACAGACACTATCTCTCCATCCCTGCTGGGCGGCGTTCCCTCCTTCAACAGACACTATCTCCCCATCCCTGCTGGGCGGCGTTCCCTCCTTCAACAGACACTATCTCCCCATCCCTGCTGGGCGGCGTTCCCTCCTTCAACAGACACTATCTCTCCATCCCTGCTGGGCGGCGTTCCCTCCTTCAACAGACACTATCTCTCCATCCCTGCTGGGCGGCGTTCCCTCCTTCAACAGACACTATCTCCCCATCGCTGCTGGGCGGCGTTCCCTCCTTCAACAGACACTATCTCCCCATCCCTGCTGGGCGGCGTTCCCTCCTTCAACAGACACTATCTCTCCATCCCTGCTGGGCGGCATTCCCTCCTTCAACAGACACTATCTCTCCATCCCTGCTGGGCGGCGTTCCCTCCTTCAACAGACGCTATCTCTCCATCCCTGCTGGGCGGCGTTCCCTCCTTCAACAGACACTATCTCTCCATCCCTGCTGGGCGGCGTTCCCTCATTCAACAGACACTATCTCTCCATCCCTGCTGGGCGGTGTACCCTCCTTCAACAGACACTATCTCTCCATCCCTGCTGGGCGGCGTTCCCTACTTCAACAGACACTATCTCTCCATCCTTGCTGGGCGGCGTTCCCTCCTTCAACAGACACTACCTCTCCATCCCTGCTGGGCGGTGTACCCTCCTTCAACAGACACTATCTCTCCATCCCTGCTGGGCGGCGTTCCCTACTTCAACAGACACTATCTCTCCATCCCTGCTGGGCGGCGTTCCCTCCTTCAACAGACACTATCTCTCCATCCCTGCTGGGCGGCGTACCCTCCTTCAACAGACACTATCTCTCCCTCCATGCTGGGCGGCGTTCCCTCCTTCAACAGACACTATCTCTCCATCCCTGCTGGGCGGCGTACCCTCATTCAACAGACACTATCTCTCCATCCCTGCTGGGCGGCGTTCCCTCATTCAACAGACACTATCTCTCTATCCCTGCTGGGCGGCGTTCCCTCCTTCAACAGACACTATCTCTCCATCCCTGCTGGGCGGCGTTCCCTCCTTCAACAGACGCTATCTCTCCATCCCTGCTGGGCGGCGTTCCCTCCTTCAACAGACACTATCTCTCCATCCCTGCTGGGCGGCGTTCCCTCATTCAACAGACACTATCTCTCCATCCCTGCTGGGCGGTGTACCCTCCTTCAACAGACACTATCTCTCCATCCCTGCTGGGCGGCGTTCCCTACTTCAACAGACACTATCTCTCCATCCCTGCTGGGCGGCGTTCCCTCCTTCAACAGACACTATCTCTCCATCCCTGCTGGGCGGTTTACCCTCCTTCAACAGACACTATCTCTCCATCCCTGCTGGGCGGCGTTCCCTACTTCAACAGACACTATCTCTCCATCCCTGCTGGGCGGCGTACCCTCATTCAACAGACACTATCTCTCCATCCCTGCTGGGCGGCGTTCCCTCATTCAACAGACACTATCTCTCTATCCCTGCTGGGCGGCGTTCCCTCCTTCAACAGACACTATCTCTCCATCCCTGCTGGGCGGCGTTCCCTCCTTCAACAGACACTATCTCTCCATCCCTGCTGGGCGGCGTACCCTCATTGAAAAGACACTGTCTCTCCATCCCTGCTGGGCGGCATTCCCTCCTTCAACAGACACTATCTCTCCATCCCTGCTTGGCGGCGTACCCTCATTCAACAGACACTATCTCTCCATCCCTGCTGGGCGGCGTTCCCTCATTCAACAGACACTATCTCTCCATCCCTGCTGGGCGGCGTTCCCTAATTCAACAGACACTATCTCTCCATCACTGCTAGGCGGCGTTCCTTCCTTCAACAGACACTATCTCTCCATCCCTGCTGGGCGGTGTTCCCTCCTTCAACAGACACTATCTCTCCATCCCTGCTGGGCGGCGTTCCCGCCTTCAACAGACACTATCTCTCCATCCCTGCTGGGCGGTGTACCCTCATTCAACAGACACTATCTCTCTATCCCTGCTGGGTGGCGTTCCCTCCTTCAACAGACACTATCTCTCCATCCCTGCTGGGTGGCGTTCCCTCCTTCAACAGACAATATCTCCCCATCCCTGCTGGGCGGCGTTCCCTCCTTCAACAGACACTATCTCCCCATCCCTGCTGGGCGGCGTTCCCTCCTTCAACAGACACTATCTCTCCATCCCTGCTGGGCGGCGTTCCCTCCTTCAACAGACACTATCTCTCCATCCCTGCTGGGCGGCGTACCCTCATTCAACAGACACTATCTCTCCATCCATGCTGGGCGGCGTTCCCTCCTTCAACAGACACTATCTCTCCATCCCTGCTGGGCGGCGTACCCTCATTCAACAGACACTATCTCTCCATCCCTGCTGGGCGGCGTTCCCTCATTCAACAGACACTATCTCTCTATCCCTGCTGGGCGGCGTTCCCTCCTTCAACAGACACTATCTCTCCATCCCTGCTGGGCGGCGTTCCCTCCTTCAACAGACACTATCTCTCCATCCCTGCTGAGTGGCGTACCCTCATTGAAAAGACACTGTCTCTCCATCCCTGCTGGGCGGCATTCCCTCCTTCAACAGACACTATCTCTCCATCCCTGCTGGGCGGCGTACCCTCATTCAACAGACACTATCTCTCCATCCCTGCTGGGCGGCGTTCCCTCATTCAACAGACACTATCTCTCCATCCCTGCTGGGCGGCGTTCCCTAATTCAACAGACACTATCTCTCCATCCCTGCTGGGCGGCGTTCCCTCCTTCAACAGACACTATCTCTCCATCCCTGCTGGGCGGCGTTCCCTCCTTCAACAGACACTATCTCCCCATCCCTGCTGGGCGGCGTTCCCTCCTTCAACAGACACTATCTCTCCATCCCTGCTGGGCGGCGTTCCCTCCTTCAACAGACACTATCTCTCCATCCCTGCTGGGCGGTGTACCCTCATTCAACAGACACTATCTCTCAATCCCTGCTGGGTGGCGTTCCCTCCTTCAACAGACACTATCTCTCCATCCCTGCTGGGCGGTGTACCCTCATTCAACAGACACTATCTCTCCATCCCTGCTGGGCGGCGTTCCCTCCTTCAACAGACACTATCTCTCCATCCCTGCTGGGCGGCGTTCCCTCCTTCAACAGACACTATCTACCCATCCCTGCTGGGCGGCGTTCCCTCCTTCAACAGACACTATCTCCCCATCCCTGCTGGGCGGCGTTCCCTCCTTCAACAGACACTATCTCTCCATCCCTGCTGGGCGGCGTTCCCTCCTTCAACAGACACTATCTCTCCATCCCTGCTGGGCGGCGTTCCCTCCTTCAACAGACACTATCTCCCCATCCCTGCTGGGCGGCGTTCCCTCCTTCAACAGACACTATCTCCCCATCCCTGCTGGGCGGCGTTCCCTCCTTCAACAGACACTATCTCTCCATCCCTGCTGGGCGGCGTTCCCTCCTTCAACAGACACTATCTCTCCATCCCTGCTGGGCGGCGTTCCCTCCTTCAACAGACGCTATCTCTCCATCCCTGCTGGGCGGCGTTCCCTCCTTCAACAGACACTATCTCTCCATCCCTGCTGGGCGGCGTTCCCTCATTCAACAGACACTATCTCTCCATCCCTGCTGGGCGGTGTACCCTCCTTCAACAGACACTATCTCTCCATCCCTGCTGGGCGGCGTTCCCTACTTCAACAGACACTATCTCTCCATCCTTGCTGGGCGGTTTTCCCTCCTTCAACAGACACTATCTCTCCATCCCTGCTGGGCGGCGTTCCCTCCTTCAACAGACACTATCTCTCCATCCCTGCTGGGCGGCGTACCCTCATTCAACAGACACTATCTCTCCATCCCTGCTGGGCGGCGTTCCCTCATTCAACAGACACTATATCTCCATCCCTGCTGGGCGGCGTTCCCTCCTTCAACAGACACTATCTCTCCATCACTGCTAGGCGGCGTTCCCTCCTTCAACAGACACTATCTCTCCATCCCTGCTGGGCGGTGTTCCCTCCTTCAACAGACACTATCTCTCCATCCCTGCTGGGCGGCGTTCCCTCCTTCAACAGACACTATCTCTCCATCCCTGCTGGGCGGTGTACCCTCATTCAACAGACACTATCTCTCAATCCCTGCTGGGTGGCGTTCCCTCCTTCAACAGACACTATCTCTCCATCCCTGCTGGGCGGTGTACCCTCATTCAACAGACACTATCTCTCCATCCCTGCTGGGCGGCGTTCCCTCCTTCAACAGACACTATCTCTCCATCCCTGCTGGGCGGCGTTCCCTCCTTCAACAGACACTATCTCCCCATCCCTGCTGGGCGGCGTTCCCTCCTTCAACAGACACTATCTCCCCATCCCTGCTGGGCGGCGTTCCCTCCTTCAACAGACACTATCTCTCCATCCCTGCTGGGCGGCGTTCCCTCCTTCAACAGACACTATCTCTCCATCCCTGCTGGGCGGCGTTCCCTCCTTCAACAGACACTATCTCCCCATCGCTGCTGGGCGGCGTTCCCTCCTTCAACAGACACTATCTCCCCATCCCTGCTGGGCGGCGTTCCCTCCTTCAACAGACACTATCTCTCCATCCCTGCTGGGCGGCATTCCCTCCTTCAACAGACACTATCTCTCCATCCCTGCTGGGCGGCGTTCCCTCCTTCAACAGACGCTATCTCTCCATCCCTGCTGGGCGGCGTTCCCTCCTTCAACACACACTATCTCTCCATCCCTGCTGGGCGGCGTTCCCTCATTCAACAGACACTATCTCTCCATCCCTGCTGGGCGGTGTACCCTCCTTCAACAGACACTATCTCTCCATCCCTGCTGGGCGGCGTTCCCTACTTCAACAGACACTATCTCTCCATCCTTGCTGGGCGGCGTTCCCTCCTTCAACAGACACTACCTCTCCATCCCTGCTGGGCGGTGTACCCTCCTTCAACAGACACTATCTCTCCATCCCTGCTGGGCGGCGTTCCCTACTTCAACAGACACTATCTCTCCATCCCTGCTGGGCGGCGTTCCCTCCTTCAACAGACACTATCTCTCCATCCCTGCTGGGCGGCGTACCCTCCTTCAACAGACACTATCTCTCCCTCCATGCTGGGCGGCGTTCCCTCCTTCAACAGACACTATCTCTCCATCCCTGCTGGGCGGCGTACCCTCATTCAACAGACACTATCTCTCCATCCCTGCTGGGCGGCGTTCCCTCATTCAACAGACACTATCTCTCTATCCCTGCTGGGCGGCGTTCCCTCCTTCAACAGACACTATCTCTCCATCCCTGCTGGGCGGCGTTCCCTCCTTCAACAGACGCTATCTCTCCATCCCTGCTGGGCGGCGTTCCCTCCTTCAACAGACACTATCTCTCCATCCCTGCTGGGCGGCGTTCCCTCATTCAACAGACACTATCTCTCCATCCCTGCTGGGCGGTGTACCCTCCTTCAACAGACACTATCTCTCCATCCCTGCTGGGCGGCGTTCCCTACTTCAACAGACACTATCTCTCCATCCCTGCTGGGCGGCGTTCCCTCCTTCAACAGACACTATCTCTCCATCCCTGCTGGGCGGTTTACCCTCCTTCAACAGACACTATCTCTCCATCCCTGCTGGGCGGCGTTCCCTACTTCAACAGACACTATCTCTCCATCCCTGCTGGGCGGCGTACCCTCATTCAACAGACACTATCTCTCCATCCCTGCTGGGCGGCGTTCCCTCATTCAACAGACACTATCTCTCTATCCCTGCTGGGCGGCGTTCCCTCCTTCAACAGACACTATCTCTCCATCCCTGCTGGGCGGCGTTCCCTCCTTCAACAGACACTATCTCTCCATCCCTGCTGGGCGGCGTACCCTCATTGAAAAGACACTGTCTCTCCATCCCTGCTGGGCGGCATTCCCTCCTTCAACAGACACTATCTCTCCATCCCTGCTTGGCGGCGTACCCTCATTCAACAGACACTATCTCTCCATCCCTGCTGGGCGGCGTTCCCTCATTCAACAGACACTATCTCTCCATCCCTGCTGGGCGGCGTTCCCTAATTCAACAGACACTATCTCTCCATCCCTGCTAGGCGGCGTTCCTTCCTTCAACAGACACTATCTCTCCATCCCTGCTGGGCGGTGTTCCCTCCTTCAACAGACACTATCTCTCCATCCCTGCTGGGCGGCGTTCCCGCCTTCAACAGACACTATCTCTCCATCCCTGCTGGGCGGTGTACCCTCATTCAACAGACACTATCTCTCTATCCCTGCTGGGTGGCGTTCCCTCCTTCAACAGACACTATCTCTCCATCCCTGCTGGGCGGCGTTCCCTCCTTCAACAGACAATATCTCCCCATCCCTGCTGGGCGGCGTTCCCTCCTTCAACAGACACTATCTCCCCATCCCTGCTGGGCGGCGTTCCCTCCTTCAACAGACACTATCTCTCCATCCCTGCTGGGCGGCGTTCCCTCCTTCAACAGACACTATCTCTCCATCCCTGCTGGGCGGCGTACCCTCATTCAACAGACACTATCTCTCCATCCATGCTGGGCGGCGTTCCCTCCTTCAACAGACACTATCTCTCCATCCCTGCTGGGCGGCGTACCCTCATTCAACAGACACTATCTCTCCATCCCTGCTGGGCGGCGTTCCCTCATTCAACAGACACTATCTCTCTATCCCTGCTGGGCGGCGTTCCCTCCTTCAACAGACACTATCTCTCCATCCCTGCTGGGCGGCGTTCCCTCCTTCAACAGACACTATCTCTCCATCCCTGCTGAGTGGCGTACCCTCATTGAAAAGACACTGTCTCTCCATCCCTGCTGGGCGGCATTCCCTCCTTCAACAGACACTATCTCTCCATCCCTGCTGGGCGGCGTACCCTCATTCAACAGACACTATCTCTCCATCCCTGCTGGGCGGCGTTCCCTCATTCAACAGACACTATCTCTCCATCCCTGCTGGGCGGCGTTCCCTAATTCAACAGACACTATCTCTCCATCCCTGCTGGGCGGCGTTCCCTCCTTCAACAGACACTATCTCTCCATCCCTGCTGGGCGGCGTTCCCTCCTTCAACAGACACTATCTCCCCATCCCTGCTGGGCGGCGTTCCCTCCTTCAACAGACACTATCTCTCCATCCCTGCTGGGCGGTGTTCCCTCCTTCAACAGACACTATCTCTCCATCCCTGCTGGGCGGTGTTCCCTCCTTCAACAGACGCTATCTCTCCATCCCTGCTGGGCGGCGTTCCCTCCTTCAACAGACACTATCTCTCCATCCCTGCTGGGCGGCGTTCCCTCATTCAACAGACTCTATCTCTCCATCCCTGCTGGGCGGTGTACCCTCCTTCAACAGACACTATCTCTCCATCCCTGCTGGGCGGCGTTCCCTACTTCAACAGACACTATCTCTCCATCCCTGCTGGGCGGCATTCCCTCCTTCAACAGACACTATCTCTCCATCCCTGCTGGGCGGCGTACCCTCATTCAACAGACACTATCTCTCCATCCATGCTGGGCGGCGTTCCTTCCTTCAACAGTCACTATCTCTCCATCCCTGCTGGGCGGCGTACCCTCATTCAACAGACACTATCTCTCCATCACTGCTGGGCGGCGTTCCCTCATTCAACAGACACTATCTGTCTATCCCTGCTGGGCGGCGTTCCCTCCTTCAACAGACACTATCTCTCCATCCCTGCTGGGCGGCGTTCCCTCCTTCAACAGACACTATCTCTCCATCCCTGCTGGGCGGCGTACCCTCATTGAAAAGACACTATCTCTCCATCCCTGCGGGGCGGCATTCCCTCCTTCAACAGACACTATCTCTCCATCCCTGCTGGGCTGCGTACCCTCCTTCAACAGACACTATCTCTCCATCCCTGCTGGGCGGCGTTCCCTCCTTCAACAGACACTATCTCTCCATCCCTGCTAGGCGGCGTTCCTTCCTTCAACAGACACTATCTCTCCATCCCTGCTGGGCGGTGTTCCCTCCTTCAACAGACACTATCTCTCCATCCCTGCTGGGCGGCGTTCACTCCTTCAACAGACACTATCTCTCCATCCCTGCTGGACGGTGTACCCTCATTCAACAGACACTATCTCTCCATCCCTGCTGGGTGGCGTTCCCTCCTTCAACAGACACTATCTCTCCATCCCTGCTGGGCGGTGTACCCTCATTCAACAGACACTATCTCTCCATCCCTGCTGGGCGGCGTTCCCTCCTTCAACAGACACCATCTCTCCATCCCTGCTGGGCGGCGTTCCCTCCTTCAACAGACACTATCTCTCCATCCCTGCTGGGCGGTGTTCCCTCCTTCAACAGACACTATCTCTCCATCCCTGCTGGGCGGCGTTCCCTCCTTCAACAGACACTATCTCTCCATCCCTGCTGGGCGGTGTACCCTCATTCAACAGACACTATCTCTCCATCCCTGCTGGGCGGTGTTCCCTCCTTCAACAGACACTATCTCTCCATCCCTGCTGGGCGGCGTACCCTCATTCAACAGACACTATCTCTCCATCCCTGCTGGGCGGCGTTCCCTCCTTCAACAGACACTATCTCTCCATCCCTGCTGGGTGGCGTACCCTCATTCAACAGACACTATCTCTCCATCCCTGCTGGGCGGCGTTCCCTCCTTCAACAGACACTATCTCTCCATCCCTGCTGGGCGGCGTTCCCTCCTTCAACAGACACTATCTCTCCATCCCTGCTGGGCGGCGTTCCCTCCTTCAAAAAAAACTATCTCTCCATCCCTGCTGGGCGGCGTTCCCTCCTCCAACAGACACTATCTCTCCATCCCTGCTGGGCGGCGTTCCGTCCTTCAACAGACACTATCTCTCCATCCCTGCTGGGCGGCGTACCCTCATTCAACAGACACTATCTCTCCATCCATGCTGGGCGGCGTTCCCTCCTTCAACAGACACTATCTCTCCATCCCTGCTGGGCGGCGTACCCTCATTCAACAGACACTATCTCTCCATCCCTGCTGGGCGGCGTTCCCTCATTCAACAGACACTATCTCTCTATCCCTGCTGGGCGGCGTTCCCTCCTTCAACAGACACTATCTCTCCATCCCTGCTGGGCGGCGTTCCCTCCTTCAACAGACACTATCTCTCCATCCCTGCTGGGCGGCGTACCCTCATTGAAAAGACACTGTCTCTCCATCCCTGCTGGGCGGCATTCCCTCCTTCAACAGACACTATCTCTCCATCCCTGCTGGTTGGCGTACCCTCATTCAACAGACACTATCTCTCCATCCCTGCTGGGCGGCGTTCCCTCATTCAACAGACACTATCTCTCCATCCCTGCTGGGCGGCGTTCCCTAATTCAACAGACACTATCTCTCCATCACTGCTAGGCGGCGTTCCTTCCTTCAACAGACACTATCTCTCCATCCCTGCTGGGCGGTGTTCCCTCCTTCAACAGACACTATCTCTCCATCCCTGCTTTGCGGCGTTCCCGCCTTCAACAGACACTATCTCTCCATCCCTGCTGGGCGGTGTACCCTCATTCAACAGACACTATCTCTCCATCCCTGCTGGGTGGCGTTCCCTCCTTCAACAGACACTATCTCTCCATCCCTGCTGGGCGGCGTTCCCTCCTTCAACAGACACTATCTCCCCATCCCTGCTGGGCGGCGTTCCCTCCTTCAACAGACACTATCTCCCCATCCCTGCTGGGCGGCGTTCCCTCCTTCAACAGACACTATCTCTCCATCCCTGCTGGGCGGCGTTCCCTCCTTCAACAGACACTATCTCTCCATCCCTGCTGGGCGGCGTACCCTCATTCAACAGACACTATCTCTCCATCCATGCTGGGCGGCGTTCCCTCCTTCAACAGACACTATCTCTCCATCCCTGCTGGGCGGCGTACCCTCATTCAACAGACACTATCTCTCCATCCCTGCTGGGCGGCGTTCCCTCATTCAACAGACACTATCTCTCTATCCCTGCTGGGCGGCGTTCCCTCCTTCAACAGACACTATCTCTCCATCCCTGCTGGGCGGCGTTCCCTCCTTCAACAGACACTATCTCTCCATCCCTGCTGGGTGGCGTACCCTCATTGAAAAGACACTGTCTCTCCATCCCTGCTGGGCGGCATTCCCTCCTTCAACAGACACTATCTCTCCATCCCTGCTGGGCGGCGTACCCTCATTCAACAGACACTATCTCTCCATCCCTGCTGGGCGGCGTTCCCTCATTCAACAGACACTATCTCTCCATCCCTGCTGGGCGGCGTTCCCTAATTCAACAGACACTATCTCTCCATCCCTGCTGGGCGGCGTTCCCTCCTTCAACAGACACTATCTCTCCATCCCTGCTGGGCGGCGTTCCCTCCTTCAACAGACACTATCTCCCCATCCCTGCTGGGCGGCGTTCCCTCCTTCAACAGACACTATCTCTCCATCCCTGCTGGGCGGTGTTCCCTCCTTCAACAGACACTATCTCTCCATCCCTGCTGGGCGGCGTTCCCTCCTTCAACAGACGCTATCTCTCCATCCCTGCTGGGCGGCGTTCCCTCCTTCAACAGACACTATATCTCCATCCCTGCTGGGCGGCGTTCCCTCATTCAACAGACTCTATCTCTCCATCCCTGCTGGGCGGTGTACCCTCCTTCAACAGACACTATCTCTCCATCCCTGCTGGGCGGCGTTCCCTACTTCAACAGACACTATCTCTCCATCCCTGCTGGGCGGCATTCCCTCCTTCAACAGACACTATCTCTCCATCCCTGCTGGGCGGCGTACCCTCATTCAACAGACACTATCTCTCCATCCATGCTGGGCGGCGTTCCTTCCTTCAACAGACACTATCTCTCCATCCCTGCTGGGCGGCGTACCCTCATTCAACAGACACTATCTCTCCATCACTGCTGGGCGGCGTTCCCTCATTCAACAGACACTATCTCTCTATCCCTGCTGGGCGGCGTTCCCTCCTTCAACAGACACTATCTCTCCATCCCTGCTGGGCGGCGTTCCCTCCTTCAACAGACACTATCTCTCCATCCCTGCTGGGCGGCGTACCCTCATTGAAAAGACACTATCTCTCCATCCCTGCGGGGCGGCATTCCCTCCTTCAACAGACACTATCTCTCCATCCCTGCTGGGCTGCGTACCCTCCTTCAACAGACACTATCTCTCCATCCCTGCTGGGCGGCGTTCCCTCATTCAACAGACACTATCTCTCCATCCCTGCTGGGCGGCGTTCCCTCCTTCAACAGACACTATCTCTCCATCCCTGCTAGGCGGCGTTCCTTCCTTCAACAGACACTATCTCTCCATCCCTGCTGGGCGGTGTTCCCTCCTTCAACAGACACTATCTCTCCATCCCTGCTGGGCGGCGTTCACTCCTTCAACAGACACTATCTCTCCATCCCTGCTGGACGGTGTACCCTCATTCAACAGACACTATCTCTCCATCCCTGCTGGGTGGCGTTCCCTCCTTCAACAGACACTATCTCTCCATCCCTGCTGGGCGGTGTACCCTCATTCAACAGACACTATCTCTCCATCCCTGCTGGGCGGCGTTCCCTCCTTCAACAGACACCATCTCTCCATCCCTGCTGGGCGGCGTTCCCTCCTTCAACAGACACTATCTCTCCATCCCTGCTGGGCGGTGTTCCCTCCTTCAACAGACACTATCTCTCCATCCCTGCTGGGCGGCGTTCCCTCCTTCAACAGACACTATCTCTCCATCCCTGCTGGGCGGTGTACCCTCATTCAACAGACACTATCTCTCCATCCCTGCTGGGCGGTGTTCCCTCCTTCAACAGACACTATCTCTCCATCCCTGCTGGACGGCGTACCCTCATTCAACAGACACTATCTCTCCATCCCTGCTGGGCGGCGTTCCCTCCTTCAACAGACACTATCTCTCCATCCCTGCTGGGTGGCGTACCCTCATTCAACAGACACTATCTCTCCATCCCTGCTGGGCGGCGTTCCCTCCTTCAACAGACACTATCTCTCCATCCCTGCTGGGCGGCGTTCCCTCCTTCAACAGACACTATCTCTCCATCCCTGCTGGGCGGCGTTCCCTCCTTCAAAAAAAACTATCTCTCCATCCCTGCTGGGCGGCGTTCCCTCCTCCAACAGACACTATCTCTCCATCCCTGCTGGGCGGCGTTCCGTCCTTCAACAGACACTATCTCTCCATCCCTGCTGGGCGGCGTTCCCTCCTTCAACAGACACTATCTCTCCATCCCTGCTGGGCGGCGTTCCCTCCTTTCAACAGACACTATCTCTCCATCCCTGCTGGACGGCGTTCCCTCCTTCAACAGACACTATCTCTCCATCCCTGCTGGGCGGCGTTCCCTCCTTCAACAGACACTATCTCTCAATCCCTGCTGGGCGGCGTTCCCTCCTTCAACAGACACTATCTCTCCATCCCTGCTGGGCGGCGTTCCCTCCTTCAACAGACACTATCTCTCCATCCCTGCTGGGCGGCGTTCCCTCCTTCAACAGACACTATCTCTCCATCCCTGCTGGGCGGCGTTCCCTCCTTCAACAGACACTATCTCTCCATCCCTGCTGGGCGGCGTTCCCTCCTTCAACAGACACTATCTCTCCATCCCTGCTGGGCGGCGTTCCCTCCTTCAACAGACACTATCTCTCCATCCCTGCTGGGCGGCAATCCCTCCTTCAACAGAAACTATCTCTCCATCCGTGCTGGGCGGCGTTCCCTCCTACAACAGACACTATCTCTCCATCCCTGCTGGGCGGCGTTCTCTCCTTCAACAGACACTATCTCTCCATCCCTGCTGGGCGGCGTTCCCTCCTTCAACAGACACTATCTCTCCATCCCTGCTGGGCGGTGTTCCCTCCTTGAACAGACACTATCTCTCCATCCCTGCTGGGAGTGTACCCTTCTTCAACAGACACTATCTCTCCATCCCTGCTGGGCAGTGTACTCTCCTTCAACAAACACTATCTCTCCATCCCTGCAGTGCGGCGTTCCCTCCTTTCAACAGACACTATCTCTCCATCCCTGCTGGACGGCGTTCCCTCCTTCAACAGACACTATCTCTCCATCCCTGCTGGGCGGCGTTCCCTCCTTCAACAGACACTATCTCTCCATCCCTGCTGGGCGGCGTACCCTCCTTCAACAGACACTATCTCTCCATCCCTGCTGGGCGGCATTCCCTCCTTCAAAAAAAACTATCTCTCCATCCCTGCTGGGCGGCGTTCCCTCCTCCAACAGACACTATCTCTCCATCCCTGCTGGGAGTGTACCCTCCTTCAACAGACACTATCTCTCCATCCCTGCTGGGCAGTGTACTCCCTTTCAACAGACACTATCTCTCCATCCCTGCTGGGCGGCGTTCCCTCCTTTCAACAGACACTATCTCTCCATCCCTGCTGGACGGCGTTCCCTCCTTCAACAGACACTATCTCTCCATCCCTGCTGGGCGGCGTTCCCTCTTTCAACAGACACTATCTCTCCATCCCTGCTGGGCGGCGTTCCCTCCTACAACAGACACTATCTCTCCATCCCTGCTGGGAGTGTACCCTTCTTCAACAGACACTATCTCTCCATCCCTGCTGGGCAGTGTACTCTCCTTCAACAAACACTATCTCTCCATCCCTGCAGGGCGGCGTTCCCTCCTTTCAACAGACACTATCTCTCCATCCCTGCTGGACGGCGTTCCCTCCTCCAACAGACACCATCTCTCCATCCCTGCTGGGCGGCGTTCCCTCCTTCAACAGACACTATCTCTCCATCCCTGCTGGGCGGCGTTCCCTTCTTCAACAGACACTATCTCTCCATCCCTGCTGGGAGTGTACCCTCCTTCAACAGACACTATCTCTCCATCCCTGCTGGGCAGTGTACTCCCTTTCAACAGACACTATCTCTCCATCCCTGCTGGGCGGCGTTCCCTCCTTTCAACAGACACTATCTCTCCATCCCTGCTGGGCGGCGTTCCCTCCTTCAACAGACACTATCTCTCCATCCCTGCTGGGCGGTGTTCCCTCCTTCAACAGACACTATCTCTCCATCCCTGCTGGGAGTGTACCCTTCTTCAACAGACACTATCTCTCCATCCCTGCTGGGCTTTGTACTCTCCTTCAACAAACACTATCTCTCCATCCCTGCAGGGCGGTGTTCCCTCCTTTCAACAGACACTATCTCTCCATCCCTGCTGGGCGGCGTTCCCTCCTCCAACAGACACTATCTCTCCATCCCTGCTGGGCGGCGTTCCCTCCTTCAACAGACACTATCTCTCCATCCCTGCTGGGCGGCGTTCCCTCCTTCAACAGACACTATCTCTCCATCCGTGCTGGGCGGCGTTCCCTCCTACAACAGACACTATCTCTCCATCGCTGCTGGGCGGCGTTCCCTCTTTCAACAGACACTATCTCTCCATCCCTGCTGGGCGGCGTTCCCTCCTTCAACAGACACTATCTCTCCATCCCTGCTGGGCGGCGTTCTCTCCTTCAACAGACACTATCTCTCCATCCCTGCTGGGCGGCGTTCCCTCCTTCAACAGACACTATCTCTCCATCCCTGCTGGGCGGTGTTCCCTCCTTCAACAGACACTATCTCTCCATCCCTGCTGGGAGTGTACCCTTCTTCAACAGACACTATCTCTCCATCCCTGCTGGGCAGTGTACTCTCCTTCAACAAACACTATCTCTCCATCCCTGCAGGGCGGTGTTCCCTCCTTTCAACAGACACTATCTCTCCATCCCTGCTGGGCGGCGTTCCCTCCTCCAACAGACACTATCTCTCCATCCCTGCTGGGTGGCGTTCCCTCCTTCAACAGACACTATCTCTCCATCCCTGCTGGGCGGCGTTCCCTCCTTCAACAGACACTATCTCTCCATCCCTGCTGGGAGTGTACCCTCCTTCAACAGACACTATCTCTCCATCCCTGCTGGGCAGTGTACTCCCTTTCAACAGACACTATCTCTCCATCCCTGCTGGGCGGCGTTCCCTCCTTTCAACAGACACTATCTCTCCATCCCTGCTGGACTGCGTTCCCTCCTTCAACAGACACTATCTCTCCATCCCTGCTGGGCGGCGTTCCCTCTTTCAACAGACACTATCTCTCCATCCCTGCTGGGCGGCGTTCCCTCCTTCAACAGACACTATCTCTCCATCCCTGCTGGGCGGCGTTCCCTCCTTCAACAGACACTATCTCTCCATCCCTGCTGGGCGGCGTTCCCTCCTTCAACAGACACTATCTCTCCATCCCTGCTGGGCGGCGTTCCCTCCTTAAACAGACACTATCTCTCCATCCCTCCTGGGCGGCGTTCCCTCCTTCAACAGACACTATCTCTCCATCCCTGCTGGGCGGCGTTCCCTCCTTCAACAGACACTATCTCTCCATCCCTGCTGGGCGGCGTTCCCTCCTTCAACAGACACTATCTCTCCATCCCTGCTGGGCAGTGTACTCCCTTTCAACAGACACTATCTCTCCATCCCTGCTGGGAGGCGTTCCCTCCTTTCAACAGACACTATCTCTCCATCCCTGCTGGACGGCGTTCCCTCCTTCAACAGACACTATCTCTCCATCCCTGCTGGGCGGCGTTCCCTCTTTCAACAGACACTATCTCTCCATCCCTGCTGGGCGGCGTTCCCTTCTTCGACAGACACTATCTCTCCATCCCTGCTGGGCGGCGTTCCCTCCTTCAAAAAAAACTATCTCTCCATCCCTGCTGGGCGGCGTTCCCTCCTCCAACAGACACTATCTCTCCATCCCTGCTGGGCGGCGTTCCCTCCTTCAACAGACACTATCTCTCCATCCCTGCTGGGCGGCGTTCCCTCCTTCAACAGACACTATCTCTCCATCCCTGCTGGGAGTGTACCCTCCTTCAACAGACACTAACTCTCCATCCCTGCTGGGCAGTGTACTCCCTTTCAACAGACACTATCTCTCCATCCCTGCTGGGCGGCGTTCCCTCCTTTCAACAGACACTATCTCTCCATCCCTGCTGGACGGCGTTCCCTCCTTCAACAGACACTATCTCTCCATCCCTGCTGGGCGGCGTTCCCTCTTTCAACAGACACTATCTCTCCATCCCTGCTGGGCGGCGTTCCCTCCTACAACAGACACTATCTCTCCATCCCTGCTGGGCGGCGTTCCCTCCTTCAACAGACACTATCTCTCCATCCCTGCTGGGCAGTGTACTCCCTTTCAACAGACACTATCTCTCCATCCCTGCTGGGAGGCGTTCCCTCCTTTCAACAGACACTATCTCTCCATCCCTGCTGGACGGCGTTCCCTCCTTCAACAGACACTATCTCTCCATCCCTGCTGGGCGGCGTTCCCTCTTTCAACAGACACTATCTCTCCATCCCTGCTGGGCAGTGTACTCCCTTTCAACAGACACTATCTCTCCATCCCTGCTGGGCGGCGTTCCCTCCTTTCAACAGACACTATCTCTCCATCCCTGCTGGACGGCGTTCCCTCCTTCAACAGACACTATCTCTCCATCCCTGCTGGGCGGCGTTCCCTCTTTCAACAGACACTATCTCTCCATCCCTGCTGGGCGGCGTTCCCTCCTACAACAGACACTATCTCTCCATCCCTGCTGGGCGGCGTTCCCTCCTTCAACAGACACTATCTCTCCATCCCTGCTGGGCGGCGTTCCCACCTTCAACAGACACTATCTCTCCATCCCTGCTGGGCGGCGTTCCCTCCTTCAACAGACACTATCTCTCCATCCCTGCTGGGCGGCGTTCCCTCCTTCAACAGACACTATCTCTCCATCCCTGCTGGGCGGCGTTCCCTCCTTCAACAGACACTATCTCTCCATCCCTGCTGGGCGGCGTTCCCTCCTTCAACAGACACTATCTCTCCATCCCTGCTGGGAGTGTACCCTTCTTCAACAGACACTATCTCTCCATCCCTGCTGGGCAGTGTACTCTCCTTCAACAAACACTATCTCTCCATCCCTGCAGGGCGGTGTTCCCTCCTTTCAACAGACACTATCTCTCCATCCCTGCTGGGCGGCGTTCCCTCCTCCAACAGACACTATCTCTCCATCCCTGCTGGGCGGCGTTCCCTCCTTCAACAGACACTATCTCTCCATCCCTGCTGGGCGGCGTTCCCTCCTTCAACAGACACTATCTCTCCATCCCTGCTGGGAGTGTACCCTCCTTCAACAGACACTATCTCTCCATCCCTGCTGGGCAGTGTACTCCCTTTCAACAGACACTATCTCTCCATCCCTGCTGGGCGGCGTTCCCTCCTTCAACAGACACTATCTCTCCATCCCTGCTGGGCAGTGTACTCCCTTTCAACAGACACTATCTCTCCATCCCTGCTGGGCGGCGTTCATTCCTTTCAACAGACACTATCTCTCCATCCCTGCTGGACGGCGTTCCCTCCTTCAACAGACACTATCTCTCCATCCCTGCTGGGCGGCGTTCCCTCTTTCAACAGACACTATCTCTCCATCCCTGCTGGGCGGCGTTCCCTCCTTCAACAGACACTATCTCTCCATCCCTGCTGGGCGGCGTTCCCTCCTTCAACAGACACTATATCTCCATCCCTGCTGGCTGGCGTTCCCTCCTTCAACAGACACTATCTCTCCATCCCTGCTGGGCGGCGTTCCCTCCTTCAACAGACACTATCTCTCCATCCCTGCTGGGCGGCGTTCCATCCTTCAACAGACACTATCTCTCCATCCCTGCTGGGAGTGTACCCTCCTTCAACAGACACTATCTTTCCATCCCTGCTGGGCAGTGTACTCCCTTTCAACAGACACTATCTCTCCATCCCTGCTGGGCGGCGTTCCCTCCTTTCAACAGACACTATCTCTCCATCCCTGCTGGACGGCGTTCCCTCCTTCAACAGACACTATCTCTCCATCCCTGCTGGGCGGCGTTCCCTCTTTCAACAGACACTATCTCTCCATCCCTGCTGGGCGGCGTTCCCTCCTTCAATAGACACTATCTCTCCATCCCTGCTGGGCGGCGTTCCCTCCAACAGACACTATATCTCCATCCCTGCTGGGCGGCGTTCCCTCCTTCAACAGACACTATCTCTCCATCCCTGCTGGGCGGCGTTCCCTCCTTCAACAGACACTATCTCTCCATCCCTGCTGGGCGGCGTTCCCTCCTTCAACAGACACTATCTCTCCATCCCTGCTGGGCGGCATTCCCTCCTTCAACAGACACTATCTCTCCATCCCTGCTGGGCGGTGTTCCCTCCTTCAACAGACACTATCTCTCCATCCCTGCTGGGTGGCGTTCCCTCCTTCAACAGACACTATCTCTCCATCCCTGCTGGGCGGCGTTCCCTTCTTCAACAGACACTATCTCTCCATCCCTGCTGGGCTGCGTTCCCTCCTTCAAAAGACACTATCTCTCCATCCCTGCTGGGCGGCGTTCCCTCCTTCAACAGACACTATCTCTCCATCCCTGCTGGGCGGCATTCCCTCCTTCAATAGACACTATCTCTCCATCCCTGCTGGGCGGCGTTCCCTCCTTCAACAGACACTATCTCTCCATCCCTGCTGGGCGGCGTTCCCTCCTTCAACAGACACTATCTCTCCATCCCTGCTGGGCGGCATTCCCTCCTTCAACAGACACTATCTCTCCATCCCTGCTGGGCGGCGTTCCCTCCTTCAAAAAAAACTATCTCTCCATCCCTGCTGGGCGGCGTTCCCTCCTCCAACAGACACTATCTCTCCATCCCTGCTGGGTGGCGTTCCCTCCTTCAACAGACACTATCTCTCCATCCCTGCTGGGCGGTGTTCCCTCCTTCAACAGACACTATCTCTCCATCCCTGCTGGGAGTGTACCCTTCTTCAACAGACACTATCTCTCCATCCCTGCTGGGCAGTGTACTCCCTTTCAACAGACACTATCTCTCCATCCCTGCTGGGCGGCGTTCCCTCCTTTCAACAGACACTATCTCTCCATCCCTGCTGGACTGCGTTCCCTCCTTCAACAGACACTATCTCTCCATCCCTGCTGGGCGGCGTTCCCTCCTTCAACAGACACTATCTCTCCATCCCTGCTGGGCGGCGTTCCCTCCTTCAACAGACACTATCTCTCCATCCCTGCTGGGCGGCGTTCCCTCCTTCAACAGACACTATCTCTCCATCCCTGCTGGGCGGCGTTCTCTCCTTCAACAGACACTATCTCTCCATCCCTGCTGGGCGCCATTCCCTCCTTCAATAGACACTATCTCTCCATCCCTGCTGGGCGGCTTTCTCTCCTTCAACAGACACTATCTCTCCATCCCAGCTGGGCGGCGTTCCCTCCTTCAACAGACACTATCTCTCCATCCCTGCTGGGCGGCGTTCCCTCCTTCAACAGACACTATCTCTCCATCCCTGCTGGGCGGCGTTCCCTCCTTCAAAAAAAACTATCTCTCCATCCTTGCTGGGCGGCGTTCCCTCCTCCAACAGACACTATCTCTCCATCCCTGCTGGGCGTCGTTCCCTCCTTCAACAGACACTATCTCTCCATCCCTGCTGGGCGGTGTTCCCTCCTTCAACAGACACTATCTCTCCATCCCTGCTGGGCAGTGTACTCCCTTTCAACAGACACTATCTCTCCATCCCTGCTGGGCGGCGTTCCCTTCTTTCAACAGACACTATCTCTCCATCCCTGCTGGACTGCGTTCCCTCCTTCAACAGACACTATCTCTCCATCCCTGCTGGGCGGCGTTCCCTCTTTCAACAGACACTATCTCTCCATCCCTGCTGGGCGGCGTTCCCTCCTTCAACAGACACTATCTTTCCATCCCTGCTGGGCGGCGTTCCCTCCTTCAACAGACACTATCTCTCCATCCCTGCTGGGCGGCGTTCCCTCCTTCAACAGACACTATCTCTCCATCCCTGCTGGGCGGCGTTCCCTCCTTCAACAGACACTATCTCTCCATCCCTGCTGGGCGGCGTTCCCTCCTTCAACAGACACTATCTCTCCATCCCTGCTGGGCGGCATTCCCTCCTTCAACAGACACTATCTCTCCATCCCTGCTGGGCGGCGTTCCCTCCTTCAACAGACACTATCTCTCCATCCCTGCTGGGCAGTGTACTCCCTTTCAACAGACACTATCTCTCCATCCCTGCTGGGCGGCGTTCCCTCCTTTCAACAGACACTATCTCTCCATCCCTGCTGGGCGGCGTTCCCTCCTTCAACAGACACTATCTCTCCATCCCTGCTGGGCGGCGTTCCCTCCTTCAACAGACACTATCTCTCCATCCCTGCTGGGCGGCGTTCCCTCCTTCAACAGACACTATATCTCCATCCCTGCTGGCTGGCGTTCCCTCCTTCAACAGACACTATCTCTCCATCCCTGCTGGGCGGCGTTCCCTCCTTCAACAGACACTATCTCTCCATCCCTGCTGGGCGGCGTTCCATCCTTCAACAGACACTATCTCTCCATCCCTGCTGGGAGTGTACCCTCCTTCAACAGACACTATCTTTCCATCCCTGCTGGGCAGTGTACTCCCTTTCAACAGACACTATCTCTCCATCCCTGCTGGGCGGCGTTCCCTCCTTTCAACAGACACTATCTCTCCATCCCTGCTGGACGGCGTTCCCTCCTTCAACAGACACTATCTCTCCATCCCTGCTGGGCGGCGTTCCCTCTTTCAACAGACACTATCTCTCCATCCCTGCTGGGCGGCGTTCCCTCCTTCAATAGACACTATCTCTCCATCCCTGCTGGGCGGCGTTCCCTCCAACAGACACTATATCTCCATCCCTGCTGGGCGGCGTTCCCTCCTTCAACAGACACTATCTCTCCATCCCTGCTGGGCGGCGTTCCCTCCTTCAACAGACACTATCTCTCCATCCCTGCTGGGCGGCGTTCCCTCCTTCAACAGACACTATCTCTCCATCCCTGCTGGGCGGCATTCCCTCCTTCAACAGACACTATCTCTCCATCCCTGCTGGGCGGTGTTCCCTCCTTCAACAGACACTATCTCTCCATCCCTGCTGGGTGGCGTTCCCTCCTTCAACAGACACTATCTCTCCATCCCTGCTGGGCGGCGTTCCCTTCTTCAACAGACACTATCTCTCCATCCCTGCTGGGCTGCGTTCCCTCCTTCAAAAGACACTATCTCTCCATCCCTGCTGGGCGGCGTTCCCTCCTTCAACAGACACTATCTCTCCATCCCTGCTGGGCGGCATTCCCTCCTTCAATAGACACTATCTCTCCATCCCTGCTGGGCGGCGTTCCCTCCTTCAACAGACACTATCTCTCCATCCCTGCTGGGCGGCGTTCCCTCCTTCAACAGACACTATCTCTCCATCCCTGCTGGGCGGCATTCCCTCCTTCAACAGACACTATCTCTCCATCCCTGCTGGGCGGCGTTCCCTCCTTCAAAAAAAACTATCTCTCCATCCCTGCTGGGCGGCGTTCCCTCCTCCAACAGACACTATCTCTCCATCCCTGCTGGGTGGCGTTCCCTCCTTCAACAGACACTATCTCTCCATCCCTGCTGGGCGGTGTTCCCTCCTTCAACAGACACTATCTCTCCATCCCTGCTGGGAGTGTACCCTTCTTCAACAGACACTATCTCTCCATCCCTGCTGGGCAGTGTACTCCCTTTCAACAGACACTATCTCTCCATCCCTGCTGGGCGGCGTTCCCTCCTTTCAACAGACACTATCTCTCCATCCCTGCTGGACTGCGTTCCCTCCTTCAACAGACACTATCTCTCCATCCCTGCTGGGCGGCGTTCCCTCCTTCAACAGACACTATCTCTCCATCCCTGCTGGGCGGCGTTCCCTCCTTCAACAGACACTATCTCTCCATCCCTGCTGGGCGGCGTTCCCTCCTTCAACAGACACTATCTCTCCATCCCTGCTGGGCGGCGTTCTCTCCTTCAACAGACACTATCTCTCCATCCCTGCTGGGCGCCATTCCCTCCTTCAATAGACACTATCTCTCCATCCCTGCTGGGCGGCTTTCTCTCCTTCAACAGACACTATCTCTCCATCCCAGCTGGGCGGCGTTCCCTCCTTCAACAGACACTATCTCTCCATCCCTGCTGGGCGGCGTTCCCTCCTTCAACAGACACTATCTCTCCATCCCTGCTGGGCGGCGTTCCCTCCTTCAAAAAAAACTATCTCTCCATCCTTGCTGGGCGGCGTTCCCTCCTCCAACAGACACTATCTCTCCATCCCTGCTGGGCGTCGTTCCCTCCTTCAACAGACACTATCTCTCCATCCCTGCTGGGCGGTGTTCCCTCCTTCAACAGACACTATCTCTCCATCCCTGCTGGGCAGTGTACTCCCTTTCAACAGACACTATCTCTCCATCCCTGCTGGGCGGCGTTCCCTTCTTTCAACAGACACTATCTCTCCATCCCTGCTGGACTGCGTTCCCTCCTTCAACAGACACTATCTCTCCATCCCTGCTGGGCGGCGTTCCCTCTTTCAACAGACACTATCTCTCCATCCCTGCTGGGCGGCGTTCCCTCCTTCAACAGACACTATCTTTCCATCCCTGCTGGGCGGCGTTCCCTCCTTCAACAGACACTATCTCTCCATCCCTGCTGGGCGGCGTTCCCTCCTTCAACAGACACTATCTCTCCATCCCTGCTGGGCGGCGTTCCCTCCTTCAACAGACACTATCTCTCCATCCCTGCTGGGCGGCGTTCCCTCCTTCAACAGACACTATCTCTCCATCCCTGCTGGGCGGCATTCCCTCCTTCAACAGACACTATCTCTCCATCCCTGCTGGGCGGCGTTCCCTCCTTCAACAGACACTATCTCTCCATCCCTGCTGGGCAGTGTACTCCCTTTCAACAGACACTATCTCTCCATCCCTGCTGGGCGGCGTTCCCTCCTTTCAACAGACACTATCTCTCCATCCCTGCTGGGCGGCGTTCCCTCCTTCAACAGACACTATCTCTCCATCCCTGCTGGGCGGCGTTCCCTCCTTCAAAAAAAACTATCTCTCCATCCCTGCTGGGCGGCGTTCCCTCCTCCAACAGACACTATCTCTCCATCCCTGCTGGGTGGCGTTCCCTACTTCAACAGACACTATCTCTCCATCCCTGCAGGGCGGTGTTCCCTCCTTCAACAGACACTATCTCTCCATCCCTGCTGGGAGTGTACCCTTCTTCAACAGACACTATCTCTCCATCCCTGCTGGGCAGTGTACTCCCTTTCAACAGACACTATCTCTCCATCCCTGCTGGGCGGCGTTCCCTCCTTTCAACAGACACTATCTATCCATCCCTGCTGGACTGCGTTCCCTCCTTCAACAGACACTATCTCTCCATCCCTGCTGGGCGGCGTTCCCTCCTTCAACAGACACTATCTCTCCATCCCTGCTGGGCGGCGTTCCCTCCTTCAACAGACACTATCTCTCCATCCCTGCTGGGCGGCGTTCCCTCCTTCAAAAAAAACTATCTCTCCATCCTTGCTGGGCGGCGTTCCCTCCTCCAACAGACACTATCTCTCCATCCCTGCTGGGCGTCGTTCCCTCCTTCAACAGACACTATCTCTCCATCCCTGCTGGGCGGTGTTCCCTCCTTCAACAGACACTATCTCTCCATCCCTGCTGGGCAGTGTACTCCCTTTCAACAGACACTATCTCTCCATCCCTGCTGGGCGGCGTTCCCTTCTTTCAACAGACACTATCTCTCCATCCCTGCTGGACTGCGTTCCCTCCTTCAACAGACACTATCTCTCCATCCCTGCTGGGCGGCGTTCCCTCTTTCAACAGACACTATCTCTCCATCCCTGCTGGGCGGCGTTCCCTCCTTCAACAGACACTATCTCTCCATCCCTGCTGGGCGGCGTTCCCTCCTTCAACAGACACTATCTCTCCATCCCTGCTGGGCGGCGTTCCCTCCTTCAACAGACACTATCTCTCCATCCCTGCTGGGCGGCGTTCCCTCCTTCAACAGACACTATCTCTCCATCCCTGCTGGGCGGCGTTCCCTCCTTCAACAGACACTATCTCTCCATCCCTGCTGGGCGGCATTCCCTCCTTCAACAGACACTATCTCTCCATCCCTGCTGGGCGGCGTTCCCTCCTTCAACAGACACTATCTCTCCATCCCTGCTGGGCAGTGTACTCCCTTTCAACAGACACTATCTCTCCATCCCTGCTGGGCGGCGTTCCCTCCTTTCAACAGACACTATCTCTCCATCCCTGCTGGGCGGCGTTCCCTCCTTCAACAGACACTATCTCTCCATCCCTGCTGGGCGGCGTTCCCTCCTTCAAAAAAAACTATCTCTCCATCCCTGCTGGGCGGCGTTCCCTCCTCCAACAGACACTATCTCTCCATCCCTGCTGGGTGGCGTTCCCTCCTTCAACAGACACTATCTCTCCATCCCTGCTGGGCGGTGTTCCCTCCTTCAACAGACACTATCTCTCCATCCCTGCTGGGAGTGTACCCTTCTTCAACAGACACTATCTCTCCATCCCTGCTGGGCAGTGTACTCCCTTTCAACAGACACTATCTCTCCATCCCTGCTGGGCGGCGTTCCCTCCTTTCAACAGACACTATCTATCCATCCCTGCTGGACTGCGTTCCCTCCTTCAACAGACACTATCTCTCCATCCCTGCTGGGCGGCGTTCCCTCCTTCAACAGACACTATCTCTCCATCCCTGCTGGGCGGCGTTCCCTCCTTCAACAGACACTATCTCTCCATCCCTGCTGGGCGGCGTTCCCTCCTTCAACAGACACTATCTCTCCATCCCTGCTGGGCGGCGTTCCCTCCTTCAACAGACACTATCTCTCCATCCCTGCTGGGCGGCATTCCCTCCTTCAATAGACACTATCTCTCCATCCCTGCTGGGCGGCTTTCCCTCCTTCAACAGACACTATCTCTCCATCCCAGCTGGGCGGCGTTCCCTCCTTCAACAGACACTATCTCTCCATCCCTGCTGGGCGGCGTTCCCTCTTTCAACAGACACTATCTCTCCATCCCTGCTGGGCGGCGTTCCCTCCTTCAAAAAAAACTATCTCTCCATCCCTGCTGGGCGGCGTTCCCTCCTCCAACAGACACTATCTCTCCATCCCTGCTGGGCGGCGTTCCCTCCTTCAACAGACACTATCTCTCCATCCCTGCTGGGCGGCGTTCCCTCCTTCAACAGACACTATCTCTCCATCCCTGCTGGACTGCGTTCCCTCCTTCAACAGACACTATCTCTCCATCCCTGCTGGGCGGCGTTCCCTCTTTCAACAGACACTATCTCTCCATCCCTGCTGGGCGGCGTTCCCTCCTTCAACAGACACTATCTCTCCATCCCTGCTGGGCGGCGTTCCCTCCTTCAACAGACACTATCTCTCCATCCCTGCTGGGCGGCGTTCCCTCCTTCAACAGACACTATCTCTCCATCCCTGCTGGGCGGCGTTCCCTCCTTCAACAGACACTATCTCTCCATCCCTGCTGGTCGGCATTCCCTCCTTCAACAGACACTATCTCTCCATCCCTGCTGGGCGGCGTTCCCTCCTTCAACAGACACTATCTCTCCATCCCTGCTGGGCAGTGTACTCCCTTTCAACAGACACTATCTCTCCATCCCTGCTGGGCGGCGTTCCCTCCTTTCAACAGACACTATCTCTCCATCCCTGCTGGGCGGCGTTCCCTCCTTCAACAGACACTATCTGTCCATCCCTGCTGGGCGGCGTTCCCTCCTTCAAAAAAAACTATCTCTCCATCCCTGCTGGGCGGCGTTCCCTCCTCCAACAGACACTATCTCTCCATCCCTGCTGGGTGGCGTTCCCTCCTTCAACAGACACTATCTCTCCATCCCTGCTGGGCGGCGTTCCCTCTTTCAACAGACACTATCTCTCCATCCCTGCTGGACTGCGTTCCCTCCTTCAACAGACACTATCTCTCCATCCCTGCTGGGCGGCGTTCCCTCTTTCAACAGACACTATCTCTCCATCCCTGCTGGGCGGCGTTCCCTCCTTCAACAGACACTATCTCTCCATCCCTGCTGGGCGGCTTTCCCTCCTTCAACAGACACTATCTCTCAATCCCTGCTGGGCGGCGTTCCCTCCTTCAACAGACACTATCTCTCCATCCCTGCTGGGCGGCGTTCCCTCCTTCAACAGACACTATCTCTCCATCCCTGCTGGGCGGCGTTCCCTCCTCCAACAGACACTATCTCTCCATCCCTGCTGGGTGGCGTTCCCTCCTTCAACAGACACTATCTCTCCATCCCTGCTGGGCGGTGTTCACTCCTTCAACAGACACTATCTCTCCATCCCTGCTGGGAGTGTACCCTTCTTCAACAGACACTATCTCTCCATCCCTGCTGGGCAGTGTACTCCCTTTCAACAGACACTATCTCTCCATCCATGCTGGGCGGCGTTCCCTCCTTTCAACAGACACTATCTCTCTATCCCTGCTGGACTGCGTTCCCTCCTTCAACAGACACTATCTCTCCATCCCTGCTGGGCGGCGTTCCCTCCTTCAACAGACACTATCTCTCCATCCCTGCTGGGCGGCGTTCTCTCCTTCAACAGACACTATCTCTCCATCCCTGCTGGGCGGCATTCCCTCCTTCAATAGACACTATCTCTCCATCCCTGCTGGGCGGCTTTCCCTCCTTCAACAGACTCTATCTCTCCATCCCAGCTGGGCGGCGTTCCCTCCTTCAACAGACACTATCTCTCCATCCCTGCTGGGCGGCGTTCCCTCCTTTCAACAGACACTATCTCTCCATCCCTGCTGGACGGCGTTCCCTCCTTCAACAGACACTATCTCTCCATCCCTGCTGGGCGGCGTTCCCTCTTTCAACAGACACTATCTCTCCATCCCTGCTGGGCGGCATTCCCTCCTTCAACAGACACTATCTCTCCATCCCTGCTGGGCGGTGTTCCCTCCTTCAACAGACAATCTCTCCATCCCTGCTGGGTGGCGTTCCCTCCTTCAACAGACACTATCTCTCCATCCCTGCTGGGCGGCGTTCCCTCCTTCAACAGACACTATCTCTCCATCCCTGCTGGGCGGCATTCCCTCCTTCAATAGACACTATCTCTCCATCCCTGCTGGGCGGCGTTCCCTCCTTCAAAAAAAACTATCTCTCCATCCCTGCTGGGCGGCGTTCCCTCCTCCAACAGACACTATCTCTCCATCCCTGCTGGGTGGCGTTCCCTCCTTCAACAGACACTATCTCTCCATCCCTGCTGGGCGGTGTTACCTCCTTCAACAGACACTATCTCTCCATCCCTGCTGGGAGTGTACCCTTCTTCAACAGACACTATCTCTCCATCCCTGCTGGGCAGTGTACTCCCTTTCAACAGACACTATCTCTCCATCCCTGCTGGGCGGCGTTCCCTCCTTTCAACAGACACTATCTCTCCATCCCTGCTGGACTGCGTTCCCTCCTTCAACAGACACTATCTCTCCATCCCTGCTGGGCGGCGTTCCCTCCTTCAACAGACACTATCTCTCCATCCCTGCTGGGCGGCGTTCCCTCCTTCAACAGACACTATCTCTCCATCCCTGCTGGGCGGCGTTCCCTCCTTCAACAGACACTATCTCTCCATCCCTGCTGGGCGGCGTTCTCTCCTTCAACAGACACTATCTCTCAATCCCTGCTGGGCGGCATTCCCTCCTTCAATAGACACTATCTCTCCATCCCTGCTGGGCGGCTTTCCCTTATTCAACAGACACTATCTCTCCATCCCAGCTGGGCGGCGTTCCCTCCTTCAACAGACACTATCTCTCCATCCCTGCTGGGCGGCGTTCCCTCTTTCAACAGACACTATCTCTCCATCCCTGCTGGGCGGCGTTCCCTCCTTCAAAAAAAACTATCTCTCCATCCCTGCTGGGCGGCGTTCCCTCCTCCAACAGACACTATCTCTCCATCCCTGCTGGGCGGCGTTCCCTCCTTCAACAGACACTATCTCTCCATCCCTGCTGGGCGGCGTTCCCTCCTTCAACAGACACTATCTCTCCATCCCTGCTGGGCAGCGTTCCCTCCTTCAACAGACACTATCTCTCCATCCCTGCTGGGAGTGTACCCTCCTTCAACAGACACTATCTCTCCATCCCTGCTGGGCAGTGTACTCCCTTTCAACAGACACTATCTCTCCATCCCTGCTGGGCGGCGTTCCCTCCTTTCAACAGACACTATCTCTCCATCCCTGCTGGACTGCGTTCCCTCCTTCAAAAGACACTATCTCTCCATCCCTGCTGGGCGGCGTTCCCTCTTTCAACAGACACTATCTCTCCATCCCTGCTGGGCGGCGTTCCCTCCTTCAACAGACACTATCTCTCCATCCCTGCTGGGCGGCTTTCCCTCCTTCAACAGACACTATCTCTCAATCCCTGCTGGGCGGCGTTCCCTCCTTCAACAGACACTATCTCTCCATCCCTGCTGGGCGGCGTTCCCTCCTTCAACAGACACTATCTCTCCATCCCTGCTGGGCGGCGTTCCCTCCTTCAACAGACACTATCTCTCCATCCCTGCTGGGCGGCGTTCCCTCCTTCAACAGACACTATCTCTCCATCCCTGCTGGGCGGCGTTCCCTCCTTCAACAGACACTATCTCTCCATCCCTGCTGGGCGGTGTTCCCTCCTTCAACAGACACTATCTCTCCATCCCTGCTGGGCAGTGTACTCCCTTTCAACAGACACTATCTCTCCATCCCTGCTGGGCGGCGTTCCCTCCTTTCCACAGACACTATCTCTCCATCCCTGCTGGACGGCGTTCCCTCCTTCAACAGAAACTATCTCTCCATCCCTGCTGGGCGGCGTTCCCTCTTTCAACAGACACTATCTCTCCATCCCTGCTGGGCGGCGTTCCCTCCTTCAACAGACACTATCTCTCCATCCCTGCTGGGCGGCGTTCCCTCCTTCAACAGACACTATATCTCCATCCCTGCTGGGCGGCGTTCCCTCCTTCAACAGACACTATCTCTCCATCCCTGCTGGGCGGCGTTCCCTCCTTCAACAGACACTATCTCTCCATCCCTGCTGGGCGGCGTTCCCTCCTTCAACAGACACTATCTCTCCATCCCTGCTGGGAGTGTACCCTCCTTCAACAGACACTATCTTTCCATCCCTGCTGGGCAGTGTACTCCCTTTCAACAGACACTATCTCTCCATCCCTGCTGGGCGGCGTTCCCTCCTTTCAACAGACACTATCTCTCCATCCCTGCTGGACGGCGTTCCCTCCTTCAACAGACACTATCTCTCCATCCCTGCTGGGCGGCGTTCCCTCTTTCAACAGACACTATCTCTCCATCCCTGCTGGGCGGCTTTCCCTCCTTCAACAGACACTATCTCTCAATCCCTGCTGGGCGGCGTTCCCTCCTTCAACAGACACTATCTCTCCATCCCTGCTGGGCGGCGTTCCCTCCTTCAACAGACACTATCTCTCCATCCCTGCTGGGCGGCGTTCCCTCCTTCAACAGACACTATCTCTCCATCCCTGCTGGGCGGCGTTCCCTCTTTCAACAGACACTATCTCTCCATCCCTGCTGGGCGGCGTTCCCTCCTTCAACAGACACTATCTCTCCATCCCTGCTGGGCGGCGTTCCCTCCTTCAACAGACACTATCTCTCCATCCCTGCTGGGCAGTGTACTCCCTTTCAACAGACACTATCTCTCCATCCCTGCTGGGCGGCGTTCCCTCCTTTCCACAGACACTATCTCTCCATCCCTGCTGGACGGCGTTCCCTCCTTCAACAGACACTATCTCTCCATCCCTGCTGGGCGGCGTTCCCTCTTTCAACAGACACTATCTCTCCATCCCTGCTGGGCGGCGTTCCCTCCTTCAACAGACACTATCTCTCCATCCCTGCTGGGCGGCGTTCCCTCCTTCAACAGACACTATATCTCCATCCCTGCTGGGCGGCGTTCCCTCCTTCAACAGACACTATCTCTCCATCCCTGCTGGGCGGCGTTCCCTCCTTCAACAGACACTATCTCTCCATCCCTGCTGGGAGGCGTTCCCTCCTTCAACAGACACTATCTCTCCATCCCTGCTGGGAGTGTACCCTCCTTCAACAGACACTATCTTTCCATCCCTGCTGGGCAGTGTACTCCCTTTCAACAGACACTATCTCTCCATCCCTGCTGGGCGGCGTTCCCTCCTTTCAACAGACACTATCTCTCCATCCCTGCTGGACGGCGTTCCCTCCTTCAACAGACACTATGTCTCCATCCCTGCTGGGCGGCGTTCCCTCTTTCAACAGACACTATCTCTCCATCCCTGCTGGGCGGCGTTCCCTCCTTCAACAGACACTATCTCTCCATCCCTGCTGGGCGGTGTTCCCTCCTTCAACAGACACTATATCTCCATCCCTGCTGGGCGGCGTTCCCTCCTTCAACAGACACTATCTCTCCATCCCTGCTGGGCGGCGTTCCCTCCTTCAACAGACACTATCTCTCCATCCCTGCTGGGCGGCGTTCCCTCCTTCAACAGACACTATCTCTCCATCCCTGCTGGGCGGCGTTCCCTCCTTCAACAGACACTATCTCTCCATCCCTGCTGGGCGGCGTTCCCTCCTTCAAAAAAAACTATCTCTCCATCCCTGCTGGGCGGTGTTCCCTCCTTCAACAGACACTATCTCTCCATCCCTGCTGGGAGTGTACCCTTCTTCAACAGACACTATCTCTCCATCCCTGCTGGGCAGTGTACTCCCTTTCAACAGACACTATCTCTCCATCCCTGCTGGGCGGCGTTCCCTCCTTTCAACAGACACTATCTCTCTATCCCTGCTGGACTGCGTTCCCTCCTTCAACAGTCACTATCTCTCCATCCCTGCTGGGCGGCGTTCCCTCCTTCAACAGACACTATCTCTCCATCCCTGCTGGGCGGCGTTCCCTCCTTCAACAGACACTATCTCTCCATCCCTGCTGGGCGGCGTTCCCTCTTTCAACAGACACTATCTCTCCATCCCTGCTGGGCGGCGTTCCCTCCTTCAACAGACACTATCTCTCCATCCCTGCTGGGCGGCGTTCCCTCCTTCAACAGACACTATCTCTCCATCCCTGCTGGGCGGCGTTCCCTCTTTCAACAGACACTATCTCTCCATCCCTGCTGGGCGGCGTTCCCTCCTTCAACAGACACTATCTCTCCATCCCTGCTGGGCGGCGTTCCCTCCTTCAACAGACACTATCTCTCCATCCCTGCTGGGCGGCGTTCCCTCCTTCAACAGACACTATCTCTCCATCCCTGCTGGGCGGCGTTCCCTCCTTCAACAGACACTATCTCTCCATCCCTGCTGGGCGGCGTTCCCTCCTTCAACAGACACTATCTCTCCATCCCTGCTGGGCGGCGTTCCCTCCTTCAACAGACACTATCTCTCCATCCCTGCTGTGCAGCGTTCCCTCCTTCAACAGACACTATCTCTCCATCCCTGCTGGGCGGCGTTCCCTCCTTCAACAGACACTATCTCTCCATCCCTGCTGGGCGGCGTTCCCTCCTTCAAAAAAAACTATCTCTCCATCCCTGCTGGGCGGCGTTCCCTCCTCCAACAGACACTATCTCTCCATCCCTGCTGGGTGGCGTTCCCTCCTTCAACAGACACTATCTCTCCATCCCTGCTGGGCGGTGTTCCCTCCTTCAACAGACACTATCTCTCCATCCCTGCTGGGAGTGTACCCTTCTTCAACAGACACTATCTCTCCATCCCTGCTGGGCAGTGTACTCCCTTTCAACAGACACTATCTCTCCATCCCTGCTGGGCGGCGTTCCCTCCTTTCAACAGACACTATCTCTCTATCCCTGCTGGACTGCGTTCCCTCCTTCAACAGACACTATCTCTCCATCCCTGCTGGGCGGCGTTCCCTCCTTCAACAGACACTATCTCTCCATCCCTGCTGGGCGGCGTTCCCTCCTTCAACAGACACTATCTCTCCATCCCTGCTGGGCGGCGTTCCCTCCTTCAACAGACACTATCTCTTCATCCCTGCTGTGCAGCGTTCCCTCCTTCAACAGACACTATCTCTCCATCCCTGCTGGGCGGCGTTCCCTCCTTCAACAGACACTATCTCTCCATCCCTGCTGGGCGGCGTTCCCTCCTTCAAAAAAAACTATCTCTCCATCCCTGCTGGGCGGCGTTCCCTCCTCCAACAGACACTATCTCTCCATCCCTGCTGGGTGGCGTTCCCTCCTTCAACAGACACTATCTCTCCATCCCTGCTGGGCGGTGTTCCCTCCTTCAACAGACACTATCTCTCCATCCCTGCTGGGAGTGTACCCTTCTTCAACAGACACTATCTCTCCATCCCTGCTGGGCAGTGTACTCCCTTTCAACAGACACTATCTCTCCATCCCTGCTGGGCGGCGTTCCCTCCTTTCAACAGACACTATCTCTCTATCCCTGCTGGACTGCGTTCCCTCCTTCAACAGACACTATCTCTCCATCCCTGCTGGGCGGCGTTCCCTCCTTCAACAGACACTATCTCTCCATCCCTGCTGGGCGGCGTTCCCTCCTTCAACAGACACTATCTCTCCATCCCTGCTGGGCGGCGTTCCCTCCTTCAACAGACACTATCTCTCCATCCCTGCTGGGAGGCGTTCTCTCCTTCAACAGACACTATCTCTCCATCCCTGCTGGGCGGCATTCCCTCCTTCAATAGACACTATCTCTCCATCCCTGCTGGGCGGCTTTCCCTCCTTCAACAGACACTATCTCTCCATCCCAGCTGGGCGGCGTTCCCTCCTTCAACAGACACTATCTCTCCATCCCTGCTGGGCGGCGTTCCCTCCTTCAACAGACACTATCTCTCCATCCCTGCTGGGCGGCGTTCCCTCCTTCAACAGACACTATCTCTCCATCCCTGCTGGGCGGCGTTCCCTCTTTCAACAGACAATATCTCTCCATCCCTGCTGGGCGGCGTTCCCTCCTTCAACAGACACTATCTCTCCATCCCTGCTGGGCGGCGTTCCCTCCTTCAACAGACACTATCTCTCCATCCCTGCTGGGCGGCGTTCCCTCCTTCAACAGACACTATCTCTCCATCCCTGCTGGGCGGCGTTCCCTCTTTCAACAGACACTATCTCTCCATCCCTGCTGGGCGGCGTTCCCTCCTTCAACAGACACTATCTCTCCATCCCTGCTGGGCGGCGTTCCCTCCTTCAACAGACACTATCTCTCCATCCCTGCTGGGCGGCGTTCCCTCCTTCAACAGACACTATCTCTCCATCCCTGCTGGGCGGCGTTCCCTCCTTCAACAGACACTATCTCTCCATCCCTGCTGGGCGGCGTTCCCTCGTTCAACAGACACTATCTCTCCATCCCTGCTGTGCAGCGTTCCCTCCTTCAACAGACACTATCTCTCCATCCCTGCTGGGCGGTGTTCCCTCCTTCAACAGACACTATCTCTCCATCCCTGCTGGGAGTGTACCCTTCTTCAACAGACACCATCTCTCCATCCCTGCTGGGCAGTGTACTCTCCTTCAACAAACACTCTCTCTCCACCCTGCTGGGCGGCGTTCCCTCCTTTCAACAGACACTATCTCTCCATCCCTGCTGGGCGGCGTTCCCTCCTTCAACAGACACTATCTCTCCATCCCTGCTGGGCGGCGTTCCCTCCTTCAACAGACACTATCTCTCCATCCCTGCTGGGCGGCGTTCCCTCTTTCAACAGACACTATCTCTCCATCCCTGCTGGGCGGCGTTCCCTCCTTCAACAGACACTATCTCTCCATCCCTGCTGGGCGGCGTTCCCTCCTTCAACAGACACTATCTCTCCATCCCTGCTGGGCGGCGTTCCCTCCTTCAACAGACACTATCTCTCCATCCCTGCTGGGCGGCGTTCCCTCCTTCAACAGACACTATCTCTCCATCCCTGCTGGGCGGCGTTCCCTCGTTCAACAGACACTATCTCTCCATCCCTGCTGTGCAGCGTTCCCTCCTTCAACAGACACTATCTCTCCATCCCTGCTGGGCGGTGTTCCCTCCTTCAACAGACACTATCTCTCCATCCCTGCTGGGAGTGTACCCTTCTTCAACAGACACCATCTCTCCATCCCTGCTGGGCAGTGTACTCTCCTTCAACAAACACTCTCTCTCCACCCTGCTGGGCGGCGTTCCCTCCTTTCAACAGACACTATCTCTCCATCCCTGCTGGGCGGCGTTCCCTCCTTCAACAGACACTATCTCTCCATCCCTGCTGGGCGGCGTTCCCTCCTTCAACAGACACTATCTCTCCATCCCTGCTGGGCGGCGTTCCCTCCTTCAACAGACACTATCTCTCCATCCCTGCTGGGCGGCGTTCCCTCCTTCAACAGACACTATCTCTCCATCCCTGCTGTGCAGCGTTCCCTCCTTCAACAGACACTATCTCTCCATCCCTGCTGGGCGGCGTTCCCTCCTTCAACAGACACTATCTCTCCATCCCTGCTGGGCGGCGTTCCCTCCTCCAGCAGACACTATCTCTCCATCCCTGCTGGGCGGCGTTCCCTCCTTCAACAGACACTATCTCTCCATCCCTGCTGGGCGGTGTTCCCTCCTTCAACAGACACTATCTCTCCATCCCTGCTGGGAGTGTACCCTTCTTCAACAGACACTATCTCTCCATCCCTGCTGGGCAGTGTACTCCCTTTCAACAGACACTATCTCTCCATCCCTGCTGGGCGGCGTTCCCTCCTTTCAACAGACACTATCTCTCCATCCCTGCTGGGCGGCGTTCCCTCCTCCAACAGACACTATCTCTCCATCCCTGCTGGGCGGCGTTCCCTCCTTCAACAGACAATTTCTCTCCATCCCTGCTGGGCGGTGTTCCCTCCTTCAACAGACACTATCTCTCCATCCCTGCTGGGAGTTTACCCTTCTTCAACAGACACTATCTCTCCATCCCTGCTGGGCAGTGTACTCCCTTTCAACAGACACTATCTCTCCATCCCTGCTGGGCGGCGTTCCCTCCTTTCAACAGACGCTATCTCTCCATCCCTGCTGGACGGCGTTCCCTCCTTCAACAGACACTATCTCTCCATCCCTGCTGGGCGGCGTTCCCTCTTTCAACAGACACTATCTCTCCATCCCTGCTGGGCGGCGTTCCCTCCTTCAACAGACACTATCTCTCCATCCCTGCTGGGCGGCATTCCCTCCTTCAACAGACACTATCTCTCCATCCCTGCTGGGCGGCGTTCCCTCCTTCAAAAAAAACTATCTCTCCATCCCTGCTGGGCGGCGTTCCCTCCTCCAACAGACACTATCTCTCCATCCCTGCTGGGCGGCGTTCCCTCCTTCAACAGACACTATCTCTCCATCCCTGCTGGGCGGTGTTCCCTCCTTCAACAGACACTATCTCTCCATCCCTGCTGGGAGTGTACCCTTCTTCAACAGACACTATCTCTCCATCCCTGCTGGGCAGTCTACTCCCTTTCAACAGACACTATCTCTCCATCCCTGCTGGGCGGCGTTTCCTCCTTTCAACAGACACTATCTCTCCATCCCTGCTGGACGGCGTTCCCTCCTTCAACAGACACTATCTCTCCATCCCTGCTGGGCGGCGTTCCCTCTTTCAACAGACACTATCTCTCCATCCCTGCTGGGCGGCGTTCCCTCCTTCAACAGACACTATCTCTCCATCCCTGCTGGGCGGCGTTCCCTCCTTCAACAGACACTATCTCTCCATCCTTGCTGGGCGGCTTTCCCTCCTTCAACAGACACTATCTCTCCATCCCTGCTGGGCGGCGTTCCCTCCTTCAACAGACACTATCTCTCCATCCTTGCTGGGCGGCGTTCCCTCCTTCAGCAGACACTATCTCTCCATCCCTGCTGGGCGGCGTTCCCTCCTTCAACAGACACTATCTCTCCATCCCTGCAGGGCGGCGTTCCCTCCTTCAACAGACACTATCTCTCCATCCCTGCTGGGCGGCGTTCCCTCCTTCAACAGACACTATCTCTCCATCCCTGCTGGGCGGTGTTCCCTCTTTCAACAGACACTATCTCTCCATCCCTGCTGGGAGTGTACCCTTCTTCAACAGACACTATCTCTCCATCCCTGCTGGGCAGTGTACTCCCTTTCAACAGACACTATCTCTCCATCCCTGCTGGGCGGCGTTCCCTCCTTTCAACAGACACTATCTCTCCATCCCTGCTGGACGGCGTTCCCTCCTTCAACAGAAACTATCTCTCCATCCCTGCTGGGCGGCGTTCCCTCTTTCAACAGACACTATCTCTCCATCCCTGCTGGGCGGCGTTCCCTCCTTCAACAGACACTATCTCTCCATCCCTGCTGGGCGGCGTTCCCTCCTTCAACAGACACTATCTCTCCATCCCTGCTGGGCGGCGTTCCCTCCTTCAACAGACACTATCTCTCCATCCCTGCTGGGCGGCGTTCCCTCCTTCAACAGACACTATCTCTCCATCCCTGCTGGGCGGCGTTCCCTCCTCCAGCAGACACTATCTCTCCATCCCTGCTGGGCGGCGTTCCCTCCTTCAACAGACACTATCTCTCCATCCCTGCTGGGCGGTGTTCCCTCCTTCAACAGACACTATCTCTCCATCCCTGCTGGGAGTGTACCCTTCTTCAACAGACACTATCTCTCCATCCCTGCTGGGCAGTGTACTCCCTTTCAACAGACACTATCTCTCCATCCCTGCTGGGCGGCGTTCCCTCCTTTCAACAGACACTATCTCTCCATCCCTGCTGGGCGGCGTTCCCTCCTCCAACAGACACTATCTCTCCATCCCTGCTGGGCGGCGTTCCCTCCTTTCAACAGACACTATCTCTCCATCCCTGCTGGGCGGCGTTCCCTCCTCCAACAGACACTATCTCTCCATCCCTGCTGGGCGGCGTTCCCTCCTTCAACAGACAATTTCTCTCCATCCCTGCTGGGCGGTGTTCCCTCCTTCAACAGACACTATCTCTCCATCCCTGCTGGGAGTTTACCCTTCTTCAACAGACACTATCTCTCCATCCCTGCTGGGCAGTGTACTCCCTTTCAACAGACACTATCTCTCCATCCCTGCTGGGCGGCGTTCCCTCCTTTCAACAGACGCTATCTCTCCATCCCTGCTGGACGGCGTTCCCTCCTTCAACAGACACTATCTCTCCATCCCTGCTGGGCGGCGTTCCCTCTTTCAACAGACACTATCTCTCCATCCCTGCTGGGCGGCGTTCCCTCCTTCAACAGACACTATCTCTCCATCCCTGCTGGGCGGCATTCCCTCCTTCAACAGACACTATCTCTCCATCCCTGCTGGGCGGCGTTCCCTCCTTCAAAAAAAACTATCTCTCCATCCCTGCTGGGCGGCGTTCCCTCCTCCAACAGACACTATCTCTCCATCCCTGCTGGGCGGCGTTCCCTCCTTCAACAGACACTATCTCTCCATCCCTGCTGGGCGGTGTTCCCTCCTTCAACAGACACTATCTCTCCATCCCTGCTGGGAGTGTACCCTTCTTCAACAGACACTATCTCTCCATCCCTGCTGGGCAGTCTACTCCCTTTCAACAGACACTATCTCTCCATCCCTGCTGGGCGGCGTTTCCTCCTTTCAACAGACACTATCTCTCCATCCCTGCTGGACGGCGTTCCCTCCTTCAACAGACACTATCTCTCCATCCCTGCTGGGCGGCGTTCCCTCTTTCAACAGACACTATCTCTCCATCCCTGCTGGGCGGCGTTCCCTCCTTCAACAGACACTATCTCTCCATCCCTGCTGGGCGGCGTTCCCTCCTTCAACAGACACTATCTCTCCATCCTTGCTGGGCGGCTTTCCCTCCTTCAACAGACACTATCTCTCCATCCCTGCTGGGCGGCGTTCCCTCCTTCAACAGACACTATCTCTCCATCCTTGCTGGGCGGCGTTCCCTCCTTCAGCAGACACTATCTCTCCATCCCTGCTGGGCGGCGTTCCCTCCTTCAACAGACACTATCTCTCCATCCCTGCAGGGCGGCGTTCCCTCCTTCAACAGACACTATCTCTCCATCCCTGCTGGGCGGCGTTCCCTCCTTCAACAGACACTATCTCTCCATCCCTGCTGGGCGGTGTTCCCTCTTTCAACAGACACTATCTCTCCATCCCTGCTGGGAGTGTACCCTTCTTCAACAGACACTATCTCTCCATCCCTGCTGGGCAGTGTACTCCCTTTCAACAGACACTATCTCTCCATCCCTGCTGGGCGGCGTTCCCTCCTTTCAACAGACACTATCTCTCCATCCCTGCTGGTCGGCGTTCCCTCCTTCAACAGACACTATCTCTCCATCCCTGCTGGGCGGCGTTCCCTCTTTCAACAGACACTATCTCTCCATCCCTGCTGGGCGGCGTTCCCTCCTTCAACAGACACTATCTCTCCATCCCTGCTGGGCGGCGTTCCCTCCTTCAACAGACACTATCTCTCCATCCCTGCTGGGCGGCGTTCCCTCCTTCAACAGACACTATCTCTCCATCCCTGCTGGGCGGCGTTCCCTCCTTCAACAGACACTATCTCTCCATCCCTGCTGGGCGGTGTTCCCTCATTCACATTAAAGGGGCAATCTGGGATTCAAACAACAACAAAGCGATCACCCCTCCACAATCCATCTACAGATGGGACATACCAATTCCATATTGCCCCTTTAATCAGGTTGATATTAAGATTTGTTCTCATCTAATTATTTACCGCCAAACGAAACCACCAGAGACCCAGGAACTTTATCACAGCGGCTGCTGCTTCATTTGACATTCTTTAGTTTTCATTGAGAATTGTTCAATTGTCTTCACGACATAATTCAGCTCCAGCGCCTTTTTGAAATATTGAAGGTGACTCTTTCAATTGATGTGTGAATGGGATATATCTCTCGTAATGAAATATAGAAGAATTGGTGTGTCCTTTCTTGTCTGAACTTTTGTCTTCTCCTGCTTCTATTGAGGAAGGATAACTTTTGGTGGCGGGGGAGTAGGGAGGATGCGACAGCGGAGGAGGAGGAGAAGGAAAGGAGAGAAAGAAAAAAGAGGGAGGAAAGGAGAGGGGAAGGAAAGAGGAAAAGAAAAGGTGACGGGAGGAGAGTAGAGGAGAGGAGGAGAGAAAAGCAGAGAGAAGCAAGGGGGAGGAGAGGTAGAGAAGGTGGAGGGGAGGGGAGAAATAGAGAGAGACGAGAGAGGAGGAGAGGAGAGGTAGAGAGGGGGGAGGGGAGGAATAGAGAGAGAAGAGAGGGGGGAGGAGAGGGAGAGAAGGGGGAGGTGAGGAGAGGGATAGAAGTGGGAGGAGAGGACAGGGAGAGAAGAAGGAGAGGAGGAGAAGAGAGGAAAGCACAGGAGAGGGATCCAATGTTGCTTTCCCACACTGGAGTTGTGATATTGTCCTGCTCTGCACTAATGGTGAGACTGAATGTCAATTAGACCAAACAGAGGCCTTGCTAATGTAACCATCCATCCTTACTAAGTCATGAATACACACACACACACACACACACACACCACACACACACACACACACACACACACACACACACACACACACACACACACACACACACACACACACACACACACACACAAATACTCAGACACACGTTTTTTCTGGTGGAAATGCGTAACCATATATAACCAAGTGTTAACCATCACCTAGACAGCGGTGAAGACAATAGTTTTCATGTTATTCATGTATTCTGAAAACGTGATGGATGAATATGAACGCTGAATAATCCTTGGCTGTTGAATTTCTCCTCACTTCCATCCTGGACGTGTTTTATTGTCAAACTGGACACAGCTCAAATAACACCCTATTCCCTATTTAGTGCTTAGACATCTCATCAAAAGTAGTGCACTACATAGGGAATTAGGGTGCCACTTAGGACACAGCGCACTAATCTGCAGGTCCAGCTGTGTTACCGCAGTCCAAACACTCACCACCAGTCACGTCTCAGACCACTGGTAGATTTACATCTGAAACAGATGCTGCTGGGGGTCACACAACGCCCTACTTTTCTTTACTTTTTACATCTTTCAAGTTCTTCCATACAAACACCTCAGACTGTTAGTTATTTACACCACGAAATGACAACAAATAAGGCGCGGACATTTAGTATAAATATTGGCATGCACATAAAAGGTAACTACCAATTTACACCACTAGTAAATGAAGCAAAACAGGAATATTTCAGAAACGTGTGGTCTGTTTCTTGGTAAACTTAATGAATCCTGCCAAATGTATCGTGGTTGATAAACATGCTGTAATGAAAGATATATCTCAGCGTTCATTTCCACCATCTTAGTGTAAACGTGCCATCTGTAGATATTTCAGAACACTCGTTGACCATGTGTTTGTGTAATCCTGTTACCGCGGCTTCCCTAAAAGACAAATGGAGAAGGAGCAGAGGATCTGCCAAGTTCTACAGACACACAAACCATTCAGTCATTCAGTGACGTAGCTCAAGCTAGCTAGGTATACCGTAGAAGATGCAGAAACACATCTCTGTTAAACCTTCCTGTTGAGGAGTTCTATTTCACGGTGTCTTAGCAACGGAAGAGGGAAGGAGATCACAGTATGATATAGGCACGCGGAGAGCCCAGAGCCTCAAGCTACATATACTATAGAGACAGTCTGCTGTCCCTCCACATACACTATAGAGACAGTCAGCTGTCCCTCTACATACACTATAGAGACAGTCTGCTGTCCCTCCACATACACTATAGAGACAGTCTGCTGTCCCTCTACATACACTATAGAGTCAGTCTGCTGTCCCTCTACATACACTATAGAGACAGTCTGCTGTCCCTCCACATACACTATAGAGACAGTCTGCTGTCCCTCTACATACACTATAGAGACAGTCTGCTGTCCCTCCACATACACTATAGAGACAGTCTGCTGTCCCTCTACATACACTATAGAGACAGTCTGCTGTCCCTCTACATACACTATAGAGACAGTCTGCTGTCCCTCTACATACACTATAGAGACAGTCTGCTGTCCCTCTACATACACTATAGAGACAGTCTGCTGTCCCTCTACATACACTATAGAGACAGTCTGCTGTCCCTCTACATACACTATAGAGACAGTCTGCTGTCCCTCTACATACACTATAGAGACAGTCTGCTGTCCCTCCACATACACTATAGAGACAGTCTGCTGTCCCTCTACATACACTATAGAGACAGTCTGCTGTCCCTCTACATACACTATAGAGACAGTCTGCTGTCCCTCTACATACACTATAGAGACAGTCTGCTCTCCCTCTACATACACTATAGAGACAGTCTGCTGTCCCTCTACATACACTATAGAGACAGTCTGCTGTCCCTCTACATACACTATAGAGACAGTCTGCTGTCCCTCTACATACACTATAGAGACAGTCTGCTGTCCCTCCACATACACTATAGAGACAGTCTGCTGTCCCTCTACATACACTATAGAGACAGTCTGCTGTCCCTCTACATACACTATAGAGACAGTCTGCTGTCCCTCTAAATACACTATAGAGACAGTCTGCTGTCCCTCTACATACACTATAGAGACAGTCTGCTGTCCCTCTAAATACACTATAGAGACAGTCTGCTGTCCCTCTACATACACTATAGAGACAGTCTGCTGTCCCTCTACATACACTATAGAGACAGTCTGCTGTCCCTCTACATACACTATAGAGACAGTCTGCTGTCCCTCTAAATACACTATAGAGACAGTCTGCTGTCCCTCTACATACAGTATAGAGACAGTCTGCTGTCCCTCTACATACACTATAGAGACAGTCAGCTGTCCCTCTACATACACTATAGAGACAGTCTGCTGTCCCTCCACATACACTATAGAGACAGTCTGCTGTCCCTCTACATACAGTATAGAGACAGTCTGCTGTCCCTCTACATACACTATAGAGACAGTCTGCTGTCCCTCTACATACACTATAGAGACAGTCTGCTGTCCCTCCACATACACTATAGAGACAGTCTGCTGTCCCTCTACATACACTATAGAGACAGTCTGCTGTCCCTCTACATACACTATAGAGACAGTCTGCTGTCCCTCCACATACACTATAGAGACAGTCTGCTGTCCCTCCAAATACACTATAGAGACAGTCTGCTGTCCCTCTACATACACTATAGAGACAGTCTGCTGTCCCTCTAAATACACTATAGAGACAGTCTGCTGTCCCTCTACATACACTATAGAGACAGTCTGCTGTCCCTCTACATACACTATAGAGACAGTCTGCTGTCCCTCTACATACACTATAGAGACAGTCTGCTGTCCCTCCACATACACTATAGAGACAGTCTGCTGTCCCTCTACATACACTATAGAGACAGTCTGCTGTCCCTCTACATACACTATAGAGACAGTCTGCTGTCCCTCTAAATACACTATAGAGACAGTCTGCTGTCCCTCTACATACACTATAGAGACAGTCTGCTGTCCCTCTACATACACTATAGAGACAGTCTGCTGTCCCTCTACATACACTATAGAGACAGTCTGCTGTCCCTCTACATACACTATAGAGACAGTCTGCTGTCCCTCTACATACACTATAGAGACAGTCTGCTGTCCCTCTACATACACTATAGAGACAGTCTGCTGTCCCTCAACATACACTATAGAGACAGTCTGCTGTCCCTCTACATACACTATAGAGACAGTCTGCTGTCCCTCTACATACACTATAGAGACAGTCTGCTGTCTCTCTACATACACTATAGAGACAGTCTGCTGTCCCTCTACATACACTATAGAGACAGTCTGCTGTCCCTCTACATACACTATAGAGACAGTCAGCTGTCCCTCTACATACACTATAGAGACAGTCTGCTGTCCCTCTACATACACTATAGAGACAGTCTGCTGTCCCTCTACATACACTATAGAGACAGTCTGCTGTCCCTCTACATACACTATAGAGACAGTCTGCTGTCCCTCTAAATAAACTATAGAGACAGTCTGCTGTCCCTCTACATACAGTATAGAGACAGTCTGCTGTCCCTCTACATACACTATAGAGACAGTCTGCTGTCCCTCTACATACAGTATAGAGACAGTCTGCTGTCCCTCTACATACACTATAGAGACAGTCTGCTGTCCCTCTACATACACTATAGAGACAGTCTGCTGTCCCTCTACATACACTATAGAGACAGTCTGCTGTCCCTCCACATACACTATAGAGACAGTCTGCTGTCCCTCTACATACACTATAGAGACAGTCAGCTGTCCCTCCACATACACTATAGAGACAGTCTGCTGTCCCTCTACATACACTATAGAGACAGTCTGCTGTCCCTCCACATACACTATAGATACAGTCTGCTGTCCCTCTACATACACTATAGAGACAGTCTGCTGTCCCTCTACATACACTATAGAGACAGTCTGCTGTCCCTCTACATACACTATAGAGACAGTCTGCTGTCCCTCT
Source organism: Salmo salar (assembly GCF_965601325.2). Lineage (NCBI taxonomy): Eukaryota > Metazoa > Chordata > Actinopteri > Salmoniformes > Salmonidae > Salmo > Salmo salar. The sequence goes on along the minus strand of NC_138306.1, from coordinate 91,200,768 downwards.
ACATACACTATAGAGACAGTCTGCTGTCCCTCTACATACACTATAGAGACAGTCTGCTGTCCCTCTACATACACTATAGAGACAGTCAGCTGTCCCTCCACATACACTATAGAGACAGTCTGCTGTCCCTCTACATACACTATAGAGACAGTCTGCTGTCCCTCTACATACACTATAGAGACAGTCAGCTGTCCCTCCACATACACTATAGAGACAGTCTGCTGTCCCTCTACATACACTATAGAGACAGTCTGCTGTCCCTCTACATACACTATAGAGACAGTCTGCTGTCCCTCTACATACACTATAGAGACAGTCTGCTGTCCCTCTACATACACTATAGAGACAGTCTGCTGTCCCTCTACATACACTATAGAGACAGTCTCCTGTCCCTCTACATACACTATAGAGACAGTCTGCTGTCCCTCTACATACACTATAGAGACAGTCTGCTGTCCCTCTACATACACTATAGAGACAGTCCGCTGTCCCTCTACATCTACTATAGAGACAGTCCGCTGTCCCTCTACATACACTATAGAGACAGTCTGCTGTCCCTCTACATACACTATAGAGACAGTCCGCTGTCCCTCTACATACACTATAGAGACAGTCTGCTGTCCCTCTACATACACTATAGAGACAGTCTGCTGTCCCTCTAAATACACTATAGAGACAGTCTGCTGTCCCTCTACATACACTATAGAGACAGTCTGCTGTCCCTCTACATACACTATAGAGACAGTCTGCTGTCCCTCCACATACACTATAGAGACAGTCTGCTCTCCCTCTACATACACTATAGAGACAGTCTGCTGTCCCTCTACATACACTATAGAGACAGTCTGCTGTCCCTCTACATACACTATAGAGACAGTCTGCTGTCCCTCTACATACACTATAGAGACAGTCTGCTGTCCCTCAACATACACTATAGAGACAGTCTGCTGTCCCTCTACATACACTATAGAGACAGTCTGCTGTCCCTCTACATACACTATAGAGACAGTCTGCTGTCCCTCTACATACACTATAGAGACAGTCTGCTGTCCCTCTACATACACTATAGAGACAGTCTGCTGTCCCTCTACATACACTATAGAGACAGTCTGCTGTCCCTCTACATACACTATAGAGACAGTCAGCTGTCCCTCCACATACACTATAGAGACAGTCTGCTGTCCCTCTACATACACTATAGAGACAGTCTGCTGTCCCTCTACATACACTATAGAGACAGTCAGCTGTCCCTCCACATACACTATAGAGACAGTCTGCTGTCCCTCTACATACACTATAGAGACAGTCTGCTGTCCCTCTACATACACTATAGAGACAGTCTGCTGTCCCTCTACATACACTATAGAGACAGTCTGCTGTCCCTCTACATACACTATAGAGACAGTCTGCTGTCCCTCTACATACACTATAGAGACAGTCTCCTGTCCCTCTACATACACTATAGAGACAGTCTGCTGTCCCTCTACATACACTATAGAGACAGTCTGCTGTCCCTCTACATACACTATAGAGACAGTCTGCTGTCCCTCTACATCTACTATAGAGACAGTCCGCTGTCCCTCTACATACACTATAGAGACAGTCTGCTGTCCCTCTACATACACTATAGAGACAGTCCGCTGTCCCTCTACATACACTATAGAGACAGTCTGCTGTCCCTCTACATACACTATAGAGACAGTCTGCTGTCCCTCTAAATACACTATAGAGACAGTCTGCTGTCCCTCTACATACACTATAGAGACAGTCTGCTGTCCCTCTACATACACTATAGAGACAGTCTGCTGTCCCTCCACATACACTATAGAGACAGTCTGCTCTCCCTCTACATACACTATAGAGACAGTCTGCTGTCCCTCTACATACACTATAGAGACAGTCTGCTGTCCCTCTACATACACTATAGAGACAGTCTGCTGTCCCTCTACATACACTATAGAGACAGTCTGCTGTCCCTCTACATACAGTATAGAGACAGTCTGCTGTCCCTCTACATACACTATAGAGACAGTCTGCTGTCCCTCTACATACACTATAGAGACAGTCTGCTGTCCCTCTACATACACTATAGAGACAGTCTGCTGTCCCTCCACATACACTATAGAGACAGTCTGCTGTCCCTCTACATACACTATAGAGACAGTCTGCTGTCCCTCTACATACACTATAGAGACAGTCTGCTGTCCCTCTACATACACTATAGAGACAGTCTGCTGTCCCTCTACATACACTATAGAGACAGTCTGCTGTCCCTCTACATACACTATAGAGACAGTCTGCTGTCCCTCAACATACACTATAGAGGAAGATATATATTACATGGTCTATTAGTATCCAACATGGAGACATCAGCTGGCATAAGGGAAGACATGATTCAAGAGAAGGCAAATCACTAAGATCATTGGTAATTCTGTCGTTTTTACATTCATCAAACTGTTGTCATGGGAAATAGCAATATATTCTTATTCCTTACTAAGTAAAGATGAAAAATAATAATGAATGCTTTGACAGAGGAGACAGAATGAAGAAAGGAGTAAGAAGATATGAAGATCAGAGAGAATGTTTTTTTTCTGCTGAACGTCATTGAGAGGGCAGAGTAGCCTCTTCAACGTGATTAGTATGTAGCGTAGTCCTTAAGCTCCTGAGAATATACCTTCATGTATTACCAATCACTCCAATGCCTTGGCTAAGTGAACGCTATAGGCATGGGGCTATGTAATGACCTGACTGAATGGTGAAGGACTTACATGTCGCAATGATATTATGGAGAAAGGTAATAGATGTGCCAGGGCCTTGAAACACATGAAAACCTGGGTCTGAGGCATCACTAGAGGGTCTTGAGTTATACGAAGTAGATTTATCCCCTGAAACACATGAAAACCTGGGTCTGAGGCATCACTAGAGGGCCTTGAGTTATACGAAGTAGATTTATCCCCTGAAACACATGAAAACCTGGGTCTGAGGCATCACTAGAGGGCCTTGAGTTATACGAAGTAGATTTATCCCCTGAAACACATGAAAACCTGGGTCTGAGGCATCACTAGAGGGCCTTGAGTTATACGAAGTAGATTTATCCCCTGAAACACATGAAAACCTGGGTCTGAGGCATCACTAGAGGGTCTTGAGTTATACGAAGTAGATTTATCCTCCTGAAACACATGAACACCTGGGTCTGAGGCATCAGTCTCAGTAATACCTTCTTTTCCTTGTGAAAGTCATTGAACACAAGGAGAACTCAGGAGAGATATGGCTTCAAAGTTGCAAAAGGACAAGTATCAGAGCAGCTCTAGTCAGTCTTCCAGTACGTTGAGTCTCCAAATGAAAACAGATAAAGGGCTTGAAGCTGGAGCAGAGGGTTCTGGGTAAAGACGATTGTCAAGCTACATTCTCCCTCAGAATTCTTGGTGACATTCCTCTGTGATTTATTTATATGAAGAACATGTGCTCTTCCACTCCTCCAGCAGTGTGCTGAACAACCATTTCTTTAGCCTCACCCTCACCCTCTCTCTCTCTCTCTCTCTTTTTTCTCTTTCTCTCACACTCTCTCTCCCTCTCTTTCTCTCCCCCTCTCTCTGCTCTCTCTCTCCACCTCCGCCTCCCTCTGTCTCCACCTTTGTCTCTCTCTCTCTCTCTCTCTCTCTCTCTCTCTCCACCTCTGTCTCTCTCTCCACCTCCATCTCTCTCGCTCTCCACCTTCATCTCTCTCTCTCTCTCTACACCTTTGTCTCTCTCCACCTTTGTCTCTCTCAACCTCCGTCTCTCTCTCTCCACCTCTGTCTCTCTCTCTTCTTCTCTCTCTCTCTTTCTCTTTTTCTCACACTCTCTCTTTCTCTTCCTCTCTCTGCTTTCTCCCCACCTCCGTCTCTCTCTCTCTCTCTCACACACTCTCTCTCTCTCTCACTCTCTCTCACTCTCTCTCTCATGAGGCCAAACCGACAGACATAAAAGTGAGTTATGAGCTCCCTCCCCTCCAGCTCACCATCCCCTGAGTGCACCTCAACACACACACACAGACCATCTCCTGAGTACACTTCAACTTACAGCGAATTGTTACAAAAATAAATATGCCCTTGGAAAAGAAAGACAGAGTGGAGAGAGGAGAGAAAGAATAGGTGGGCTGATGAAAACAACGTTCCCATTACTTGGCCAATACAGGTCTATATCTGAATGGTGCAGAACTGTTTTAAGTCTGTTGAGATGGGAGTGAGGTTGGCAGAATGGCAAGGTTACAGGGTTTCTCAATGCTGAAGGCAGGGATCTCCGAATACTTCCTGCTTACATCCTGATCTTGTTTAACGCAATGGCCTTTTCAATGGTTAATTAGACGTCTTGCCTTGGTCAAGAATACAACTTTTGTGTTGAAGTTAATTTCCTTATCAAGCAGAAAGGGCTGAAGGATGTTGTTTCTTATTGTAGAATCCCAAATGGAACCCTATGCCCTATTAAGAGAAGGGCCCATAGGGCTTTGGTTAAAAGTAGTGCACTATATAGGGAATCCTCTGTTAGGTCATCACCATCCTTCCAGAATGGTGGATACCTGCCACCTGGTACTGCTCTGGTACTGTGTATAAAAGGATTGGATGAACATTTAGCAGAGAATCGTAGCACCTAGGTTTTACCTGTGGTTCATTACAGCCAGTTACCTCCGCTCTAAGCAATACTAAACGGAAGCATTATTCAAAATCTCCAATATTCAGAAAGTCAATATGAAACATTTGGCTGTGTTTTTTTTCTTTTTCTTTATTAATCACAGTTTCAGTCAACTTTAAAGTGTGTTATTCCCCCCATTCAAAATCCAAATATTCATAATGATGTCTTAGGGGCATAGGGGATGAATAAAATCAATTTTCCGTTCTCAAATCAAGCCATGACTTATGACACATCATGCCTGAGCAAAACAATGGAGGAAGTGAAAGATGGAGAAATCCACAGAATTCCTCGCATGTCAATTGAAAAGTTTTCTCATTGTAAGTTAAGAAAATCAATCTCTTCCTAATGTATCCTTGATTTTTGACTCACGTAGAATTGTAGAACCGTAACGGACATGCAGGGTCTACTGATTGAAGTATTTGTGAAGTCTGTAATAAACTACGTCAATACAATTTATACAAAAAAATGAAAGTTATGTAGCCTTGTCAGAGACAGAACGGCCAATAAGGCAGCAGGTTATTGTTCGTCATGTCTTGTCCTGGAGACAGAACTGAGCGATTTACCCTTAGATAGGCAGGTTAGCGTTTCTCCATGATGAATCTTGTTGTGGAGGCAGCTCTGCAGAATGGTAACTAATAGTCATAAAATCTGATATAAAAACTAACCCTAACCACACTGCTAACCTTAATTCCTAACCCTGAATTAAGACCAAAAAGCTAACTTTTTTTACATTAATTTTTCAAATACAGCCATTTGCAGCTGGCCTATTTAAAGAGACAAGACAAGTAACAATAAACGGCAACCTGCCTTAGATAGGCCAGATTCAGAGTCAACATTGGCTTGTGGCAGAGCCTGGGGACCAGAGTTACGAGGGTCTCAGGGTACAGAGGCTCAGTGAGGCAGATTAAACACTTCAAATGTAGGCATTGTTACATCAGTCACCAACAAAAATGCTTAGGGAACCTAAAGTATAACGCCAGTAATAAAGTTTATCTTAACCTCAAAGTCTTTCAACCCAAACCTGCCTGCTGCTGTCTCCAGTCTATCAGCCCCAACCTGCCTGCTGCTGTCTCCAGTCTATCAGCCCCAACCTGCCTGCTGCTGTCTCCAGTCTATCAGCCCCATCCTGCCTGCTGCTGTCTCCAGTCTATCAGCCCCAACCTGCCTGCTGCTGTCTCCAGTCTATCAGCCCCAACCTGCCTGCTGCTGTCTCCAGTCTTTCAGCCCCAACCTGCCTGCTGCTGTCTCCAGTCTATCAGCCCCAACCTGCCTGCTGCTGTCTCCAGTCTATCAGCCCCATCCTGCCTGCTGCTGTCTCCAGTCTTTCAGCCCCAACCTGCCTGCTGCTGTTTCCAGTCTTTCAGCCCCAACCTGCCTGCTGCTGTCTTCTTTCAGCCCCAACGTGCCTGCTGTTGTCTCCAGTCTATCAGCCCCAACCTGCCTGTTGCTGTCTCCAGTCTATCAGCCCCAACCTGCCTGCTGCTGTCTTCTTCAGCCCCAACCTGCCTGCTGCTGTCTCCAGTCTTTCAGCCCAATCCTGCCTGCTGCTGTCTCCAGTCTATCAGCCCCAACCTGCCTGCTGCTGTCTCCAGTCTATCAGCCCCAACCTGCCTGCTGCTGTCTCCAGTCTATCAGCCCCATCCTGCCTGCTGCTGTCTCCAGTCTTTCAGCCCCAAACTGCCTGCTGCTGTCTCCAGTCTTTCAGCCCCAACCTGCCTGCTGCTGTCTCCAGTCTTTCAGCCCCAACCTGCCTGCTGCTGTCTCCAGTCTATCAGCCCCAACCTGCCTGCTGCTGTCTCCAGTCTATCAGCCCCATCCTGCCTGCTGCTGTCTCCAGTCTTTCAGCCCCAACCTGCCTGCTGCTGTCTCCAGTCTTTCAGCCCCAACCTGCCTGCTGCTGTCTTCTTTCAGCCCCAACGTGCCTGCTGTTGTCTCCAGTCTATCAGCCCCATCCTGCCTGCTGCTGTCTCCAGTCTTTCAGCCCCAACCTGCCTGCTGCTGTCTCCAGTCTATCAGCCCCAACCTGCCTGTTGCTGTCTCCAGTCTATCAGCCCCAACCTGCCTGCTGCTGTCTTCTTCAGCCCCAACCTGCCTGCTGCTGTCTCCAGTCTTTCAGCCCAATCCTGCCTGCTGCTGTCTCCAGTCTATCAGCCCCAACCTGCCTGCTGCTGTCTCCAGTCTATCAGCCCCTACCTGCCTGCTGCTGTCTCCAGTCTATCAGCCCCATCCTGCCTGCTGCTGTCTCCAGTCTATCAGCCCCAACCTGCCTGCTGCTGTCTCCAGTCTTTCAGCCCCAACCTGCCTGCTGCTGTCTCCAGTCTATCAGCCCCAACCTGCTTGCTGCTGTCTCCAGTCTATCAGCCCCATCCTGCCTGCTGCTGTCTCCAGTCTATCAGCCCCATCCTGCCTGCTGCTGTCTCCAGTCTATCAGCCCCATCCTGCCTGCTGCTGTCTCCAGTCTATCAGCCCCATCCTGCCTGCTGCTGTCTCCAGTCTATCAGCCCCATCCTGCCTGCTGCTGTCTCCAATCTATCAGCCCCATCCTGCCTGCTGCTGTCTCCAGTCTATCAGCCCCATCCTGCCTGCTGCTGTCTCCAGTCTATCAGCCCCATCCTGCCTGCTGCTGTCTCCAGTCTATCAGCCCCAACCTGCCTGCTGCTGTCTCCAGTCTTTCAGCCCCATCCTGCCTGCTACTGTCTCCAGTCTATCAGCCCCATCCTGCCTGCTGCTGTCTCCAGTCTATCAGCCCCATCCTGCCTGCTGCTGTCTCCAGTCTATCAGCCCCATCCTGCCTGCTGCTGTCTACAGTCTATCAGCCCCATCCTGCCTGCTGCTGTCTCCAGTCTATCAGCCCCATCCTGCCTGCTGCTGCCTCCAGTCTATCAGCCCCAACCTGCCTGCTGCTGTCTCCAGTCTATCAGCCCCATCCTGCCTGCTGCTGTCTCCAGTCTTTCAGCCCCATCCTGCCTGCTGCTGTCTCCAGTCTATCAGCCCCAACCTGCCTGCTGCTGTCTCCAGTCTATCAGCCCCAACCTGCCTGCTGCTGTCTCCAGTCTATCAGCCCCATCCTGCCTGCTGCTGTCTCCAGTCTATCAGCCCCAACCTGCCTGCTGCTGTCTCCAGTCTATCAGCCCCATCCTGCCTGCTGCTGTCTCCAGTCTTTCAGCCCCATCCTGCCTGCTGCTGTCTCCAGTCTATCAGCCCCAACCTGCCTGCTGCTGTCTCCAGTCTATCAGCCCCAACCTGCCTGCTGCTGTCTCCAGTCTATCAGCCCCATCCTGCCTGCTGCTGTCTCCAGTCTATCAGCCCCAACCTGCCTGCTGCTGTCTCCAGTCTATCAGCCCCATCCTGCCTGCTGCTGTCTCCAGTCTATCAGCCCCATCCTGCCTGCTGCTGTCTCCAGTCTATCAGCCCCATCCTGCCTGCTGCTGTCTCCAGTCTATCAGCCCCATCCTGCCTGCTGCTGTCTCCAGTCTATCAGCCCCATCCTGCCTGCTGCTGTCTCCAGTCTATCAGCCCCATCCTGCCTGCTGCTGTCTCCAGTCTATCAGCCCCACCCTGCCTGCTGCTGTCTCCAGTCTATCAGCCCCATCCTGCCTGCTGCTTTCTCCAGTCTATCAGCCCCATCCTGCCTGCTGCTGTCTCCAGTCTATCAGCCCCATCCTGCCTGCTGCTGTCTCCAGTTCTGACTCTTTTCTTGAACAGGCTGCCGATGCTGTGAAGAGATGGTTTCAGTCCTATATATACACCCACTGGTTGTGATAGACAGTGTTTTCATTTTACACTCTCCTTCTACTGTTGTAGAGGTTCAGTACTGTACAGTATCTAGTTACATGACTACTACTGTTGTAGAGGTACTGTACAGTATCTAGTTACATGACTACTACTGTTGTAGAGGTACAGTACTGTACAGTATCTAGTTACATGACTACTACTGTTGTAGAGGTTCAGTACTGTACAGTATCTAGTTACATGACTACTACTGTTGTAGAGGTACAGTACTGTACAGTATCTAGTTACATGACCACTACTGTTGTAGAGGTACAGTACTGTACAGTATCTAGTTACATGACCACTACTGTTGTAGAGGTACAGTACTGTACAGTATCTAGTTACATGACTACTACTGTTGTAGAGGTTCAGTACTGTACAGTATCTAGTTACATGACTACTACTGTTGTAGAGGTTCAGTACTGTACAGTATCTAGTTACATGACTACTACTGTTGTAGAGGTACAGTACTGTACAGTATCTAGTTACATGACTACTACTGTTGTAGAGGTACTGTACAGTATCTAGTTACATGACTACTACTGTTGTAGAGGTACAGTACTGTACAGTATCTAGTTACATGACCACTACTGTTGTAGAGGTACAGTACTGTACAGTATCTAGTTACATGACTACTACTGTTGTAGAGGTACAGTACTGTACAGTATCTAGTTACATGACTTGTCCTGTTCATACTGTCACTCTATCTACCATCACCACGGTCACTATTCATACCCACACCTGGTGGAGATGACATGCGCACACACACACACACACACACACACACACACACACACACACACACACCACACACACACACACACACACACACACACACACACACACACACACACACACACACACACACACACACACACACACACACACAGCCCTCTAAGATCCTTGGAGATGAGGCCTTTGTAGCTCACTGAACGATGTGATAAGTCTCCCCCCAGCCCCTCTTAGCATACCACAACATCTCTGTCCACTTTGTTATCACCTGTCACAGGAGCTGAGACTCCACAAGGCCTCTCAGAGTCTGATTGGAAAAGACAGATGGGAGGGAATGAAGACATAGGAGAAGGGGGAGGAGGAGGGAGGTAGGGAGGGAGGAGGAGTAGGAGTAGGGAGGGAGGGAGGGAGGGAGGGAGGGAGGGAGGGAGGGAGGGAGGGAGGACGAGGGAGGGAGGAGGATTAGGAGGAGGAGGGAGGGAGGGAAGCGGGTAGGGAGGAAGGCAGGAGGAGGAGGATGAGGGAGGGAGGGAGGGAGGGGTGAGAGAAGGAGGGATGATTCAGATCTTGAACTCAGCAGATCATCTATACCTGTTACTACAGCTGGATTAGCTAGATTGTCCTCAAATCTTCTCTGTTTAAATCATTTCTTTTTGTGAATTTTGCCATTACCAATCACAGAGTAAACTGGGCTGGACAGAGCTTTATAAAAACCCCAGAACAGAGTGTGATGGAGAGGAGTCTCCGACGGAAAAGAGAGCCATGGAAGAACGACAGTCAGAGAGTGGAGGCTGCTGAGGAGAGGACAGATCATAGTAACAGCCAGGATGTTGTTAACGGAATGGTGTTAAATACTTACCATGTGTTTGAAACCATTCCGTTCACTCCATCCCAGACATTATTATGAGCCATCCTCACCTCTGCAGCCTCCACTGGAGCCAGACTAGCACCTGGTATGCAACGGCTGAGTACCTCACCTGTTTTTAATTCGTTTTTTATCTTCCTGTCTGTCTGCGAGAGGGAGAGGGGTGAGAGATAAAAGAGAGGGGAGAGAGAGGAGAGAGAGAATCTGTTTTTGACACCTCTACCTTTAATCTTCCAAATAGCAACTCTCTCTCTTGACATTACAACAAGCTAGCGTGTCTTTGTTGAGCCATTTGCCAATTCATTCTGCTGTGAAAAATCTCCATTTCTGTTTTTTAGGGTAAATGTTACCCGGTCATCCTACTTGAGGAATATTTATGGAGCAAGGCATATTTAGCAGCTTCTGAAGGTGTGAAAAGAACCTGTTCTGCCAAATTGGAAAAGATTTTGGTCCTTCGTGGCTTTCTCCACCTCCCTCTCCTCTCTTTCCCCTCCTCCCTTTCTCCTCTCTTACCCTCCCTCCCTCTCTCCTCTCTTTCTCCCTTCTCTCTCCTCTTTTTCCCCTCCTCCCTTTCTCCTCTCTTTCCCTCCCTCCCTCTCTCCTCTCTTTCTCCCTTCTCTCTCCTCTTTTTCCCCTTCTCCCTTTCTCCTCTCTTTCTCCATCTCCCTCTCCTCTCTTTCCCTTCCTCCCTTTCTCCTCTCTTTCTCTCCCTCCCTCCCTCCCTCTCTCCTCTCTTTCTCCCCCTCTCTCTCCTCTCTTTCTCCACCTCCCTCTCCTCTCTTTCTCCACCTCCCTCTCCTCTCTTTCCCCTCCTCCCTTTCTTCTCTCTTTCTCTCCCTCCCTCTCTCCTCTCTTTCTCCCTTCTCTCTCCTCTTTATCCCCTCCTCCCTTTCTCCTCTCTTTCTCTCCCTCCCTCCCTCTCTCCTCTCTTTCTCCCCCTCCCTCTCTCCTTGCTTTCTCCACCTCCCTCCCTCTCTCTTCTCTTTCTCCCTCTCTCCTCTATTTCTCCACCTCCCTCTCTCCTCTCTTTCTCCCCCTCCCTCTCTCCTTGCTTTCTCCACCTCCCTCCCTCTCTCTTCTCTTTCTCCCTCTCTCCTCTATTTCTCCACCTCCCTCCTCTCTTTCTCTCCCTCCCTCTCGCCTTGCTTTCTCCACCTCCCTCTCTCCTCTCTTTCTCTCCCTCCCTCTCTCCTCTCTTTCTCCACCTCCCTCTCTCCTCTCTTTCTCTCCCTCCCTCTCACCTCTCTTTCTCTCCCTCCCTCTCTCCTTGCTTTCTCCACCTCCCTCCCTCCTCTCTTTCTCTCCCTCCCTCTCTCCTTGCTTTCTCCACCTCCCTCTCTCCTCTCTTTCTCTCCCTCCCTCTCACCTCTCATTATCTCCCTCTCTCTCTCCCCATAGGGGTTAGTTTGGCACTACTTTAGACCAGGGCCCATAGGGTGCCATGGATAAGGGTGTCATTAGGGACGCAGAGCAGATCATTTGACAAATGGAAGCCGTTTTTTGGAAAGGCCCATAAATACTATGGCCTTGCCCAGGGCACCATTTTATACCCCAAAGTTCCTATTGGAGAGAGAGGAATCCCATGATTATAGTTATGCCCCTGTGTAGCTGAAACCAGGAACGATAATTACATTTTGAGATTTGAGATATTCTTTTATAGAAGCAACTAATAAAATCGACATGAAGTCCTTGTCACAGGCTTAAAGATAAGATTAGACGATACAACTAGTAAAAGTCTATTGAATAATTGAATTGCTAAATCAACAGGTTGCGATGGGCAGGATTACAACTGTTGTATACCTGTCCTTCCTGCAGGCGGTCCCTGTGGCTTTAAAGTCTCATTTCTGACCATCCAGTCAGCTGTGATATAACCTGTTACCTCTGTCTGTTGTAGTGGTTAGAGAGAGAGACTGTTACCTCTGTCTGTTGTAGTGGTTAGAGAGAGAGACTGTTACCTCTGTCTATTGTAGTGGTCAGAGAGAGAGAGAGACTGTTACCTCTGTCTGTTGTAGTGGTTAGAGAGGGAGACTGTTACCTCTGTCTGTTGTAGTGGTTAGAGAGAGAGACTGTTACCTGTCTGTTGTAGTGGTTAGAGAGAGAGACTGTTACCTCTGTCTGTTGTAGTGGTTAGAGAGGGAGACTGTTACCTCTGTCTGTTGTAGTGGTCAGAGAGAGAGACTGTTACCTCTGTCTGTTGTAGTGGTTAGAGAGAGAGACTGTTACCTGTCTGTTGTAGTGGTTAGAGAGAGAGACTGTTACCTGTCTGTTGTAGTGGTTAGAGAGAGAGACTGTTACCTGTCTGTTGTAGTGGTTAGAGAGAGAGAGAGACTGTTACCTCTGTCTGTTGTAGTGGTTAGAGAGGGAGACTGTTACCTCTGTCTGTTGTAGTGGTTAGAGAGAGAGACTGTTACCTGTCTGTTGTAGTGGTTAGAGAGAGAGACTGTTACCTCTGTCTGTTGTAGTGGTTAGAGAGGGAGACTGTTACCTCTGTCTGTTGTAGTGGTTAGAGAGAGAGACTGTTACCTCTGTCTGTTGTAGTGGTCAGAGAGAGAGACTGTTACCTCTGTCTGTTGTAGTGGTCAGAGAGAGAGACTGTTACCTCTGTCTGTTGTAGTGGTTAGAGAGAGAGACTGTTACCTCTGTCTGTTGTAGTGGTTAGAGAGGGAGACTGTTACCTCTGTCTGTTGTAGTGGTCAGAGAGAGAGACTGTTACCTCTGTCTGTTGTAGTGGTTAGAGAGAGAGACTGTTACCTGTCTGTTGTAGTGGTTAGAGAGAGAGACTGTTACCTGTCTGTTGTAGTGGTTAGAGAGAGAGACTGTTACCTGTCTGTTGTAGTGGTTAGAGAGAGAGAGAGACTGTTACCTCTGTCTGTTGTAGTGGTTAGAGAGGGAGACTGTTACCTCTGTCTGTTGTAGTGGTTAGAGAGAGAGACTGTTACCTGTCTGTTGTAGTGGTTAGAGAGAGAGACTGTTACCTCTGTCTGTTGTAGTGGTTAGAGAGGGAGACTGTTACCTCTGTCTGTTGTAGTGGTTAGAGAGAGAGACTGTTACCTCTGTCTGTTGTAGTGGTCAGAGAGAGAGACTGTTACCTCTGTCTGTTGTAGTGGTCAGAGAGAGAGACTGTTACCTCTGTCTGTTGTAGTGGTTAGAGAGAGAGACTGTTACCTCTGTCTGTTGTAGTGGTTAGAGAGAGAGACTGTTACCTCTGTCTGTTGTAGTGGTTAGAGAGGGAGACTGTTACCTCTGTCTGTTGTAGTGGTTAGAGAGAGAGACTGTTACCTGTCTGTTGTAGTGGTTAGAGAGAGAGACTTTTACCTCTGTCTGTTGTAGTGGTTAGAGAGGGAGACTGTTACCTCTGTCTGTTGTAGTGGTTAGAGAGAGAGACTGTTACCTCTGTCTGTTGTAGTGGTCAGAGAGAGAGACTGTTACCTCTGTCTGTTGTAGTGGTTAGAGAGAGAGACTGTTACCTCTGTCTGTTGTAGTGGTTAGAGAGGGAGAGAGACTGTTACCTCTGTCTGTTGTAGTGGTCAGAGAGAGAGAGAGACTGTTACCTCTGTCTGTTGTAGTGGTTAGAGAGAGAGACTGTTACCTCTGTCTGTTGTAGTGGTTAGAGAGGGAGACTGTTACCTCTGTCTGTTGTAGTGGTCAGAGAGAGAGACTGTTACCTCTGTCTGTTGTAGTGGTTAGAGAGGGAGACTGTTACCTGTCTGTTGTAGTGGTTAGAGAGAGAGACTGTTACCTCTGTCTGTTGTAGTGGTTAGAGAGAGAGACTGTTACCTCTGTCTGTTGTAGTGGTTAGAGAGAGAGAGAGACTGTTACCTCTGTCTGTTGTAGTGGTTAGAGAGAGAGACTGTTACCTCTGTCTGTTGTAGTGGTTAGAGAGAGAGACTGTTACCTCTGTCTGTTGTAGTGGTTAGAGAGAGAGAGAGACTGTTACCTCTGTCTGTTGTAGTGGTTAGAGAGGGAGACTGTTACCTCTGTCTGTTGTAGTGGTTAGAGAGAGAGACTGTTACCTCTGTCTGTTGTAGTGGTTAGAGAGAGAGACTGTTACCTCTGTCTGTTGTAGTGGTTAGAGAGAGAGAGAGAGACTGTTACCTCTGTCTGTTGTAGTGGTTAGAGAGAGAGACTGTTACCTCTGTCTGTTGTAGTGGTCAGAGAGAGAGACTGTTACCTCTGTCTGTTGTAGTGGTTAGAGAGAGAGACTGTTACCTCTGTCTGTTGTAGTGGTTAGAGAGGGAGACTGTTACCTCTGTCTGTTGTAGTGGTTAGAGAGAGAGACTGTTACCTCTGTCTGTTGTAGTGGTTAGAGAGGGAGACTGTTACCTCTGTCTGTTGTAGTGGTTAGAGAGAGAGACTGTTACCTCTGTCTGTTGTAGTGGTTAGAGAGAGAGAGAGACTGTTACCTCTGTCTGTTGTAGTGGTTAGAGAGAGAGAGAGACTGTTACCTGTCTGTTGTAGTGGTTAGAGAGGGAGAGAGACTGTTACCTCTGTCTGTTTTAGTGGTTAGAGAGAGACACTGTTACCTCTGTCTGTTGTAGTGGTCAGAGAGGGAGACTGTTACCTCTGTCTGTTGTAGTGGTTAGAGAGAGAGAGAGACTGTTACCTCTGTCTGTTGTAGTGGTTAGAGAGGGAGACTGTTACCTTTGTCTGTTGTAGTGGTTAGAGAGGGAGACTGTTACCTCTGTCTGTTGTAGTGGTTAGAGAGGGAGACTGTTACCTCTGTCTGTTGTAGTGGTTAGAGAGAGAGACTGTTACCTCTGTCTGTTGTAGTGGTTAGAGAGAGAGACTGTTACCTCTGTCTGTTGTAGTGGTTAGAGAGAGAGAGAGACTGTTACCTCTGTCTGTTGTAGTGGTTAGAGAGAGAGACTGTTACCTCTGTCTGTTGTAGTGGTTAGAGAGAGAGAGAGACTGTTACCTCTGTCTGTTGTAGTGGTTAGAGAGAGAGACTGTTACCTCTGTCTGTTGTAGTGGTTAGAGAGAGAGACTGTTACCTCTGTCTGTTGTAGTGGTTAGAGAGAGAGACTGTTACCTCTGTCTGTTGTAGTGGTTAGAGAGAGAGACTGTTACCTCTGTCTGTTGTAGTGGTTAGAGAGAGAGAGAGACTGTTACCTCTGTCTGTTGTAGTGGTCAGAGAGAGAGACTGTTACCTCTGTCTGTTGTAGTGGTCAGAGAGAGAGAGAGACTGTTACCTCTGTCTGTTGTAGTGGTTAGAGAGAGAGACTGTTACCTCTGTCTGTTGTAGTGGTTAGAGAGAGAGACTGTTACCTCTGTCTGTTGTAGTGGTTAGAGAGAGAGACTGTTACCTCTGTCTGTTGTAGTGGTTAGAGAGAGAGAGAGACTGTTACCTCTGTCTGTTGTAGTGGTTAGAGAGAGAGACTGTTACCTCTGTCTGTTGTAGTGGTCAGAGAGAGAGCCTGTTACCTCTGTCTGTTGTAGTGGTTAGAGAGAGAGACTGTTACCTCTGTCTGTTGTAGTGGTTAGAGAGGGAGACTGTTACCTCTGTCTGTTGTAGTGGTTAGAGAGAGAGACTGTTACCTCTGTCTGTTGTAGTGGTTAGAGAGGGAGACTGTTACCTCTGTCTGTTGTAGTGGTTAGAGAGAGAGACTGTTACCTCTGTCTGTTGTAGTGGTTAGAGAGAGAGAGAGACTGTTACCTCTGTCTGTTGTAGTGGTTAGAGAGAGAGACTGTTACCTCTGTCTGTTGTAGTGGTTAGAGAGAGAGAGAGACTG
>NC_138306.1:91105000-91182500 GCF_965601325.2 Salmo salar | reverse complement strand
CTACCATTATTACCTACCATTATTACTACCATATTTACCTAGCTTTATTACCTACCATATTTACCTACCATTCTTAACTACCATTATTACCTACCATTAATACCTACCACTATTAACTACCATTATTACTTACCATTATTACATACCATTATTACCTACCATTGTTATAACCATTATTACTTACCATTATGACCTACCATTAGTAACTACCATTATTAACTACCATTATTACCTACCATTATTACTTACCATTAATACCTACCATTATTACCTACCATTGTTACAATCATTATTACTTACCATTATTACCTACCATTATTAACTACCATTATTGACTACCATTATTACTTACCATTAATACCTACCATTATTACCTACCATTGTTACAACCATTATTACCTACCATTATTGCCTACCATTATTACCTACCATTATTAACTACAATTATTAACTACCATTATTAACTACCATTATTACTTACCACTAATACCTACCATTATTACCTACCATTGTTACAACCATTATTACCTACTATTATTACCTACCATTATTACCTACCATTAGGTAATAATGGTAGTTAGCGCCCCCCCTTGGGTTCATGCCGTGGGGGAGATCTTCGTGGGCTATACTTGGCCTTGTCTCAGGTTAGTAAGTTTGTTGTTGAAGATATCCCTCTAGTGGTGTGGGGGATGTGCTTTGGCAAAGTGAGTGGGGTTATATCCTGCCTGGTTGGCCCTGTCCGGGGGTATCGTCGGACGGGGCCATAGTGTCTCCCGACCCCTTCTGTCTCAGCCTGCAGTATTTATGCTGCAATAGTTTGAGTCAGGGGGCTAGGGTCAGTCTGTTATATCTGGGGTATTTCTCCAGTGTCCTGTGTGAATTTAAGTATGATCTCTCTAATTCTCTTTCTTTCTTTCTTTCTTTCTTTCTTTCTTTCTTTCTTTCTTTCTTTCTTTCTTTCTTTCTTTCTTTCTTTCTTTCTTTCTTTCTTTCTCTCTTTTTTTTCTTTCTTTCTTTCTTTCTTTCTTTTTTTTCTTTCTTTCTTTCTTTCTTTCTTTCTTTCTTTCTTTCTTTCTTTCTTTCTTTCTTTCTTTCTTTCTTTCTTTCTTTCTTTCTTTCTCTCTCTCGTAGGACCTGATCCCTAGGACCATGCCTCAGGACTACCTGGCATGATGACTCCTTGCTGTCCCCAGTCCACCTGGTTGTGCTGCTGCTCCAGTTTCAACTGTTCTGCCTGCGGCTATGGAACCCTGACCTGTTCACCAGACGTGCTACCTGTCCCGGACCTGCTGTTTTCAACTCTCTCTCTCTACCGCACCTGCTGTTTTCAACTCTCTAGAGACAGCAGGAGCATTAGAGATACTCTCAATGATCGGCTATGAAAAGCCAACTGACATTTACTCCTGAGGTGCTGACCTGTTGCACCCTCGACAACCACTGTGATTATTATTATTTGACCCTGCTGGTCATCTATGAACATTGGAACATCTTGGCCATATTGGCCATATTGTGTTAAAATCTCCACCCGGCACAGCCAGAAGAGGACTGGCCACCCCTCATAGCCTGGTTCCTCTCTAGGTTTCTTCCTAGGTTCTGGACTTTCTAGGGAGTTTTTCCTAGCCACCGTGCTTCTACACCTGCATTACTTGCTGTTTGTGGTTTTAGGCTGGGTTTCTGTACAGCACATTGTGACAACTGCTGATGTAAAAAGGGCTTTATAAATACATTTGATTGATTGATTATTAAGTACCATTATTAACAAGTGTATCTTACAACGTCACTAGCTCAGTGAAACATCTGTGGTTGGTTATTAAAGATGATGAGCAATGGAGCTGACTAACAGGCTAATGGAGGACAGAGTCAAGGCTACACACACACACACACACACACACACACACACACACACACACACACACACACACACACACACACACACACACACACACACACACACACACACACACACACACACACACACACACAGGCTACACACAGCTACACACAGACACACACACACAGGCTACACACAGCTACACACAGACACACACAGACGAGCTACACACAGCTACACACAGACACACACACACAAGCTACACACACACACACACACACACACACACACACACACACACACACACACACACACACACACACACACACACACACACATAGACACACACACGGACTACACACACACACACACACACACATGTGGACGAGGAACAACCTAATGAGATGTAATTTGGAACCCCAGGAGCTCTGCTGTAGAGAATCAACACACGCTGTTCTTCATATGATGTGGTAACTAGAGGAGGAAGTAACACAGTGTTCTACATATGATGTGGTAACTAGAGGAGGAAGTAACACAGTGTTCTACATATGATGTGGTAACTAGAGGAGGAAGTAACACAGTGTTCTACATATGATGTGGCAACTAGAGGAGGAAGTAACACAGTGTTCTACATATGATGTTATAACTAGAGGAGGAAGTAACACAGTGTTCTTCATATGATGTGGTAACTAGAGGAGGAAGTAACACAGTGTTCTTCATATGATGTGGTAACTAGAGGAGGAAGTAACACGCTGTTCTTCATATGATGTGGTAACTAGAGGAGGAAGTAACACAGTGTTCTACATATGATGTGGTAACTAGAGGAGGAAGTAACACAGTGTTCTACATATGATGTGGTAACTAGAGGAGGAAGTAACACAGTGTTCTACATATGATGTGGCAACTAGAGGAGGAAGTAACACAGTGTTCTACATATGATGTGGTAACTAGAGGAGGAAGTAACACAGTGTTCTACATATGATGTGGTAACTAGAGGAGGAAGTAACACAGTGTTCTACAAATGATGTGGTAACTCTGGAGGAGGAAGTAACACAGTGTTCTTCATATGATGTGGTAACTCGAGGAGGAAGTAACACAGTGTTCTACATATGATGTGGTAACTAGAGGAGGAAGTAACACAGTGTTCTTCATATGATGTGGTAACTAGAGGAGGAAGTAACACAGTGTTCTACATATGATGTGGTAACTAGAGGAGGAAGTAACACAGTGTTCTACATATGATGTGGTAACTCTGGAGGAGGAAGTAACACAGTGTTCTTCATATGATGTGGTAACTAGAGGAGGAAGTAACACAGTGTTCTACATATGATGTGGTAACTAGAGGAGGAAGTAACACAGTGTTCTACATATGATGTGGTAACTAGAGGAGGAAGTAACACAGTGTTGTACATATGATGTGGTAACTAGAGGAGGAAGTAACACAGTGTTCTACATATGATGTGGTAACTAGAGGAGGAAGTAACACAGTGTTCTACATATGATGTGGTAACTAGAGGAGGAAGTAACACAGTGTTCTACATATGATGTGGTAACTAGAGGAGGAAGTAACACAGTGTTCTACATATGATGTGGTTACTCTGGAGGAGGAAGTAACACAGTGTTCTACATATGATGTGGTTACTCTGGAGGAGGAAGTAACACAGTGTTCTTCATATGATGTGGTAACTAGAGGAGGAAGTAACACAGTGTTCTACATATGATGTGGTAACTAGAGGAGGAAGTAACACAGTGTTGTACATATGATGTGGTAACTAGAGGAGGAAGTAACACAGTGTTCTACATATGATGTGGTAACTAGAGGAGGAAGTAACACAGTGTTCTTCATATGATGTGGTAACTCTGGAGGAGGAAGAAACACAGTGTTCTTCATATGATATGGTAACTAGAGGAGGAAGTAACACAGGGTTCTACATATGATGTGGTAACTAGAGGAGGAAGTAACACAGTGTTCTACATATGATGTGGTAACTAGAGGAGGAAGTAACACAGTGTTCTACATATGATGTGGTAACTAGAGGAGGAAGTAACACAGTGTTCTTCATATGATGTGGTAACTCTGGAGGAGGAAGTCACGTGTGTGTGTTCTGGTGCAAAGCACTTTGTAGTGATTGGATGAAAGTGGGCACACTAAACAAGACTGGTGGGCGTATTTCTGGCGACAGCGAGCGAGAGGAGAGCAGTGGGCTGAGGAAATAGAAGAACAGAGGGGATCCAATATGTTCAGTGTTGACGTCCTGTAGGAAACCATGTGATGCTGAGGATGAACCAGAATTACTTTTTTACTGATTAAAATGTTGCTACGGTACATACCTGAAAACGATCTTCCTCTATATACACACTGAGTGAACAAAACATTAGGAACATCTAGGGCTGTGGCAGTCATGACATTTTGTCAGCCGGTTACTGTCATACAAAAGACTGCCGGTCTCACGGCTGCTGACCGTTAATGAACATAAACACGTTTAGCATCTCCAGGCCTCCATACAAATAAAATACTATGTTATTGGACGCATAATCATGCAGTATTTAGCAGATGTTATTGCAGGTATAACGACATGCTTGTGTTCCTAGCTCCAACAGTGCAGTAATATCTGGCAATTTCTCACATGGATTAGCTTTCATTTCTCAGAACAAGACTAGACTGACGAGTTTCAGAAGTTCTTAGTTTCTGACCATTGATTTCTGGCTAACATAATTGCAAAAGGGTTTTGTAATGATCAATTAGCCTGTTAAAATGATAAACTTGGATTAGCTAACACAATTTGCCACTGGAACACAGGAGTGATGGTTGCTGATAATGGGCCTCTGTACACCTATGTAGATATTCCATTTAAAGAAATCATCAGTTTCCAGCTACAATAGTCATTTACAACATTAACAATGTCTACACAGTATTTTTGATCAATTTGATGTTATTTTAATGGACAAAAAATGTTATTTTCTTTCAAAAACAAGGACATTTCTAAGTGACCCCAAACTTTTGAATGGTAGTAGGTGTACACATATATACAGTACCAGTCGAAAGTTTGGACACACCTACTCATTGAAAGGTTTTTCTTTATTTTCACTATTTTCTACATTGTAGAATAATAGTGAAGACATCAAAACTATGAAATAACACATGAAATCATGTAGTAACCAGAAAAGGCCTGATTCACGTTAGTCTCCTCTGAACAGTTGATGTTGAGATGTGCCTGATATTTGAACTCTGTGAAGCATTTCTTTGGGCTGCAATCTGAGGTGCAGTTAACTCTAATGAACTTATCTTCTTCAGCAGAGGTAACTCTGGGTCTTCCTTTCCTGTGGCGGTCCTCGTGAGAGCCAGTTTCATCATAGCGCTTGATGGTTTTTGCGACTGCACTTGAAGAAACCTTTGAAGTTCTTGACATTATTCGGATTGACTTATCGTCTTGTCTTAAAGTAATGATGGACTGTTGTTTCTCTTTGCTTATTTGAGCTGTTCTTGCCATAGTGTGGACTTGGTATTTTACCAAATAGGGCTATCTTCTGTGGTTGAGAGCATGCCAAGAGTGTGCAAATCTGTCATCAAGGCAAAGGGGGGCTACTTTGAAGAATCTCAAATATAAAATATATTTGGATTTGTTTAACACTTTTTTGGTTACTACATGATTCCATTTGTGTTATTTCATAGTTTTGATGTCTTCACTATTATTCTACAGTATAGAAAATAGTAAAAATAAAGAAAAACCCTTGAATGAGTAGGTGTGTCCAAACTTTTAACTGGTCAACCAGATTGAAACAGTCTGCTGACTGGTCATATCTAGCCGGCCAACCTGTCCCAGCTGGCCGGCCGACTGGTCCTATCTGGCCGGCCGACTGGTACTATCTGGCCGGCCGACTGGCACTATCCGGCTGGCCTACTGGTACTATCTGGCCGGCCGACTGGTACTATCTGGCCGGCCGACTGGTACTATCTGGCCGGCCGACTGGCACTATCCGACTGGCCGACTGGCACTATCCGGCTGGCCGACTGGTACTATCTGGCCGGCCGACTGGTACTATCCGGCTGGCACTATCTGGCCGGCCGACTGGTCCTATCTGGCTGGCCGACTGGTCCTATCTGGCCGGCCGACTGGTACTATCTGGCCGGCCGACTGGTACTATCTGGCCGGCCGACTGGTATTATCCGGCTGGCACTATCCGGCTGGCCGACTGGTACTGTCTGGCTGGCTGACTGGTACTATCTGGCTGGCCGACTGGTCCTATCTGGCCAGCCGACTGTTACTATCCGGCTGGCACTATCCGGCCGGCCGACTGGTCCTATCTGGCCGGCTGACTGGTCCTATCTGGCCGGCCGACTGGTCCTATCTGGCCGGCTGACTGGTCCTATCTGGCTGGCCGACTGGTCCTATCTGGCCGGCCGACTGGTACTATCCGGCTGGCACTATCCGGCTGGCCGACTGGTCCTATCCGGCCCGCTGACTGGTCCTATCTGGCCGGCCGACTGGTCCTATCTGGCTGGCCGACTGGTCCTATCTGGCCGGCCGACTGGTACTATCCGGCTGGCACTATCCGGCCGGCTGACTGGTCCTATCTGGCCGGCCGACTGGCCCTATCTGGCCGGCCGACTGGTACTATCCGGCTGGCACTATCCGGCCGGCTGACTGGTCCTATCTGGCCGGCCGACTGGTCCTATCTGGCCGGCCGACTGGCACTATCCGGCTGGCCGACTGGTACTGTCTGGCTGGCTGACTGGTACTATCTGGCTGGCCGACTGGTCCTATCTGGCCAGCCGACTGTTACTATCCGGCTGGCACTATCCGGCCGGCCGACTGGTCCTATCTGGCCGGCTGACTGGTCCTATCTGGCCGGCCGACTGGTCCTATCTGGCCGGCTGACTGGTCCTATCCGGCTGGCACTATCCGGCTGGCCGACTGGTCCTATCCGGCCCGCTGACTGGTCCTATCTGGCCGGCCGACTGGTCCTATCTGGCTGGCCGACTGGTCCTATCTGGCCGGCCGACTGGTACTATCCGGCTGGCACTATCCGGCCGGCTGACTGGTCCTATCTGGCCGGCCGACTGGCCCTATCTGGCCGGCCGACTGGTACTATCCGGCTGGCACTATCCGGCCGGCTGACTGGTCCTATCTGGCCGGCCGACTGGTCCTATCTGGCCGGCCGACTGGTACTATCCGGCTGGCACTATCCGGCCGGCTGACTGGTCCTATCTGGCCGGCCGACTGGTCCTATCTGGCCGGCCGACTGGTACTATCCGGCTGGCACTATCCGGCTGGCCGACTGGTACTATCTGGCCGGCCGACTGGTCCTATCTGGCCGGCCGACTGGTCCTATCTGGCCGGCCGACTGGTCCTATCTGGCCGGCCGACTGGTACTATCTGGCTGGCCGACTGGTCCTATCTGGCCGGCCGACTGGTACTATCCGGCTGGCACTATCCGGCTGGCCGACTGGTCCTATCCGGCCGGCTGACTGGTCCTATCTGGCCGGCCGACTGGTCCTATCTGGCCGGCCGACTGGTACTATCTGGCCGGCCGACTGGCACTATCCGGCTGGCCGACTGGCACTATCCGGCTGGCCGACTGGTACTATCTGGCCGGCCGACTGGTACTATCCGGCTGGCACTATCTGGCCGGCCGACTGGTCCTATCTGGCTGGCCGACTGGTCCTATCTGGCCGGCCGACTGGCACAATCCGGCTGGCCGACTGGTACTATCTGGCCGGCCGACTGGTACTATCTGGCCGGCCGACTGGTACTATCTGGCCGGCCGACTGGTATTATCCGGCTGGCACTATCCGGCTGGCCGACTGGTACTGTCTGGCTGGCTGACTGGTACTATCTGGCTGGCCGACTGTTCCTATCTGGCCGGCCGACTGTTACTATCCGGCTGGCACTATCCGGCCGGCCGACTGGTCCTATCTGGCCGGCTGACTGGTCCTATCTGGCCGGCTGACTGGTCCTATCTGGCTGGCCGACTGGTCCTATCTGGCCGGCGACTGGTACTATCCGGCTGGCACTATCCGGCTGGCCGACTGGTCCTATCCGGCCGGCTGACTGGTCCTATCTGGCCGGCCGACTGGTCCTATCTGGCCGGCCGACTGGTACTATCCGGCTGGCACTATCCGGCTGGCCGACTGGTCCTATCTGGCCGGCCGACTGGTACTATCTGGCTGGCCGACTGGTCCTATCTGGCCGGCCGACTGGTACTATCCGGCTGGCACTATCCGGCTGGCCGACTGGTACTATCTGGCCGGCCGACTGGTCCTATCTGGCCGGCCGACTGGTCCTATCTGGCCGGCCGACTGGTCCTATCTGGCCGGCCGACTGGTACTATCTGGCTGGCCGACTGGTCCTATTTGGCCTCCCGACTGGTACTATCTGGCTGGCCGACTGGTACTATCCGGCTGGCACTATCCGGCTGGCACTATCCGGCCGGCTGACTGGTCCTATCTGGCCGGCCGACTGGTCCTATCTGGCTGGCCGACTGGTACTATCTGGCCGGCCGACTGGTACTATCTGGCCGGCCGACTGGTATTATCCGGCTGGCACTATCCGGCTGGCCGACTTGTACTGTCTGGCTGGCTGACTGGTACTATCTGGCTGGCTGACTGGTACTATCCGGCTGGCACTATCAGGCTGGCTGACTGGTCCTATCTGGCTGGCTGACTGGTACTATCTGGCCCGCCGACTGGTACTAACTTGCTGGCAGTTTCCATGAAAACTGCAGCTTGCAGTTACTGCTTATTTTGCGCTGGGGTAGAGAAACTCGGGGGGTGAGAGGTAGAGGGTAGGATAGGAGACAGGAGAGATAGAGAGGTAGGATAGGAGACAGGAGAGATAGGGAGGTAGGATAGGAGACAGGAGAGATAGAGAGGTAGAGGGTAGGATAGGAGACAGGAGAGATGTAGAGAGCAGGATAGGAGACAGGAGAGATAGAGAGGTAGAGTGTAGGATAGGAGGGTAGGATAGGAGGCAGGAGAGATGTTGAGGGTAGGATAGGAAAAAGGAGAGATAGAGAGGTAGAGGGTAGGATAGGAGACAGAAGATATGTAGAGGGTAGGATTGGAGAAACGAGAGATAGAGAGGTAGAGGGTAGGATAGGAGACAGAAGATATGTAGAGGGTAGGATAGGACACAGGAGAGATAGAGAGGTAGAGGTTAGGATAGGAGGGTAGGATAGGAGGCAAGAGAGATGTAGAAGATAGGAGAAAGGAGAGATAGAGAGGTAGAGGGTAGGATAGGAGACAGAAGATATGTATAGGGTAGGACAGGAGAAAGGAGAGATGTAAAGGGTAGGATAGGAGAAAGGAGAGATGGAGAGGTAGAGGGTAGGATAGGAGACAGAAGATATGTAGAGGGTAGGATAGGAGAAAGGAGAGATAGAGAGGTTAAAGGTGTAGCGGGGGAGCAGGGAGAGAGAGCAAGGGAGAGAGTAGGGTGGGGGAGAGGAGAAAGAGAGGAGATAAACGCTGAGTAAGGGAGAAGTAGAGGGTAAGATGGGGGAGACAGAGGTTTAGACAGTAGAGTGGTGGAGAGGTAGAGGGTAGGATGGGGAGACAGAGGTTTAGACAGTAGAGTGGTGGAGAGGTAGAGGGTAGGATGGGGGAGAGAGAGAGGTTTAGACAGTAGAGTGGTGGAGAGGTAGAGGGTAGGATAGGGAAAGACAGAGGGTTAGACAGTAGAGTGGTGGAGAGGTAGAGGGTAGGATGGGGAGAGAGAGGTTTAGACAGTAGAGTGGTGGAGAGGTAGAGGGTAGGATGGGGGAGAGAAAGAGAGGTTTAGACAGTAGAGTGGTGGAGAGGTAGAGGGTAGGATGGGGGAGAGAGAGAGGTTTAGACAGTAGAGTGGTGGAGAGGTAGAGGGTAGGATGGGGAGAGACAGAGAGGTTTAGACGGTAGATTGGTGGAGAGGTAGAGGGTAGGATGAGGAAGGAGAGAGAGGTTTAGACAGTAGAGTGGTGGAGAGGTAGAGGGTAGGATAGGGGAGAGACAGAGAGGTTTAGACAGTAGAGTGGTGGAGAGGTAGAGGGTAGGATGGGGGAGAGACAGAGAGGTTTAGACAGTAGAGTGGTGGAGAGGTAGAGGGTAGGATGGGGGAGAGACAGAGAGGTTTAGACAGTAGAGTGGTGGAGAGGTAGAGGGTAGGATAGGGAAAGAGAGAGGTTTAGACAGTAGAGTGGTGGAGAGGTAGAGGGTAGGATGGGGGAGAGACAGAGAGGTGTAGACGGTAGAGTGGTGGAGAGGTAGATGGTAGGATAGGGAGAGAGAGGTTTAGACAGTAGAGTGGTGGAGAGGTAGAGGGTAGGATGGGGAGAGAGAGGTTTAGACAGTAGAGTGGTGGAGAGGTAGATGGTAGGATGGGGAGAGAGAGGTTTAGACAGTAGAGTGGTGGAGAGGTAGAGGGTAGGATGGGGAGAGAGAGGTTTAGACAGTAGAGTGGTGGAGAGGTAGAGGGTAGGATGGGGGAGAGAGAGAGGTTTAGACAGTAGAGTGGTGGAGAGGTAGAGGGTAGTATGTGGGAGAGAGAGGTTTAGACAGTAGAGTGGTGGAGAGGTAGAGGGTAGGATGGGGAGGGAGAGAGAGGTTTAGACAGTGGAGTGGTGGAGAGGTAGAGGGTAGGATGGGGAGAGAGAGGTTTAGACAGTAGAGTGGTGGAGAGGTAGAGGGTAGGATGGGGAGGGAGAGGGAGAGGTTTAGACAGTAGAGTGGTGGAGAGGTAGAGGGTAGGATGGGGAGAGAGAGGTTTAGACAGTAGAGTGGTGGAGAGGTAGAGGGTAGGATGGGGAGAGCGCGGTTAAGACAGTAGAGTGGTGGAGAGGTAGAGGGTAGGATGGAGAGACAGAGAGGTTTAGACAGTAGAGTGGTGGAGAGGTAGAGGGTAGGATGGGGAGAGAGAGGTTTAGACAGTAGAGTGGTGGAGAGGTAGAGGGTAGGATGGGGGAGAGAGAGGTTTAGACAGTAGAGTGGTGGAGAGGTAGAGGGTAGGATGGGGGAGAGAGAGAGGTTTAGACAGTAGAGTGGTGGAGAGGTAGAGGGTAGGATGGGGAGAGACAGAGAGGTTTAGACGGTAGATTGGTGGAGAGGTAGAGGGTAGGATGGGGAGGGAGAGGTTTAGACAGTAGAGTGGTGGAGAGGTAGAGGGTAGGATGGGGAGAGAGAGGTTTAGACAGTAGAGTGGTGGAGAGGTAGAGGGTAGGATGGGGAGAGCGCGGTTAAGACAGTAGAGTGGTGGAGAGGTAGAGGGTAGGATGGGGAGAGAGTGGTTTAGACAGTAGAGTGGTGGAGAGGTAGAGGGTAGGATGGGGAGACAGAGAGGTTTAGACAGTAGAGTGGTGGAGAGGTAGAGGGTAGGATGGGGAGAGAGAGGTTTAGACAGTAGAGTGGTGGAGAGGTAGAGGGTAGGATGGGGAGAGTGTGGTTTAGACAGTAGAGTGGTGGAGAGGTAGAGGGTAGGATGGGGAGAGAGAGAGGTTTAGACAGTAGAGTGGTGGAGAGGTAGAGGGTAGGATGGGGGAGAGAGAAAGGTTTAGACAGTAGAGTGGTGGAGAGGTAGAGGGTAGGATGGGGAGAGACAGAGAGGTTTAGACGGTAGATTGGTGGAGAGGTAGAGGGTAGGATGAGGAGGGAGAGAGAGGTTTAGACAGTAGAGTGGTGGAGAGGTAGAGGGTAGGATGGGGGAGAGACAGAGAGGTTTAGACAGTAGAGTGGTGGAGAGGTAGAGGGTAGGATAGGGAAAGAGAGAGGTTTAGACAGTAGAGTGGTGGAGAGGTAGAGGGTAGGATGGGGAGAGAGAGGTTTAGACAGTAGAGTGGTGGAGAGGTAGAGGGTAGGATGGGGAGAGCGCGGTTAAGACAGTAGAGTGGTGGAGAGGTAGAGGGTAGGATGGGGAGAGAGTGGTTTAGACAGTAGAGTGGTGGAGAGGTAGAGGGTAGGATGGGGAGACAGAGAGGTTTAGACAGTAGAGTGGTGGAGAGGTAGAGGGTAGGATGGGTAGAGAGAGGTTTAGACTGTAGAGTGGTGGAGAGGTAGAGGGTAGGATGGGGAGGGAGAGGTTTAGACAGTAGAGTGGTGGAGAGGTAGAGGGTAGGATGGGGAGAGAGAGGTTTAGACAGTAGAGTGGTGGAGAGGTAGAGGGTAGGATGGGGAGAGCGCGGTTAAGACAGTAGAGTGGTGGAGAGGTAGAGGGTAGGATGGGGAGAGAGTGGTTTAGACAGTAGAGTGGTGGAGAGGTAGAGGGTAGGATGAGGAGGGAGAGAGAGGTTTAGACAGTAGAGTGGTGGAGAGGTAGAGGGTAGAATGGGGAGGGAGAGAGAGGTTTAGACAGTGGAGTGGTGGAGAGGTAGAGGGTAGGATGGAAGAGAGAGTTTTAGACAGTAGAGTGGTGGAGAAGTAGAGGGTAAAAATGGGAGAGAGAGTGGTTTAGACAGTAGAGTGGTGGAGAGGTAGAGGGTAGGATGGGGAGGGAGAGAGAGGTTTAGACAGTGGAGTGGTGGAGATGTAGAGGGTAGGATGGGGAGAGAGAGGTTTAGACAGTAGAGTGGTGGAGAGGTAGATGGTAGGATGGGGAGAGAGAGAGGTTTAGACAGTAGAGTGGTGGAGAGGTAGAGGGTAGAATGGGGAGGGAGAGAGAGGTTTAGACAGTGGAGTGGTGGAGAGGTAGAGGGTAGGATGGGGAGAGAGAGGTTTAGACAGTAGAGTGGTGGAGAGGTAGAGGGTAGGATGGGGAGAGAGAGGTTTAGACAGTAGAGTGGTGGAGAGGTAGATGGTAGGATGGGGAGAGAGAGGTTTAGACAGTAGAGTGGTGGAGAGGTAGAGGGTAGGATGGGGAGAGAGAGGTTTAGACAGTAGAGTGGTGGAGAGGTAGATGGTAGGATGGGGAGAGAGAGGTTTAGACAGTAGAGTGGTGGAGAGGTAGAGGGTAGGATGGGGAGAGAGAGGTTTAGACAGTAGAGTGGTGGAGAGGTAGAGGGTTGGATGGGGGAGAGAGAGAGGTTTAGACAGTAGAGTGGTGGAGAGGTAGAGGGTAGGATGGGGGAGAGAGAGGTTTAGACAGTAGAGTGGTGGAGAGGTAGAGGGTAGGATGGGGAGGGAGAGAGAGGTTTAGACAGTGGAGTGGTGGAGAGGTAGAGGGTAGGATGGGGAGAGAGAGGTTTAGACAGTAGAGTGGTGGAGAGGTAGAGGGTAGGATGGGGAGGGAGAGGTTTAGACAGTAGAGTGGTGGAGAGGTAGAGGGTAGGATGGGGAGAGAGAGGTTTAGACAGTAGAGTGGTGGAGAGGTAGAGGGTAGGATGGGGAGACAGAGAGGTTTAGACAGTAGAGTGGTGGAGAGGTAGAGGGTAGGATGGGGAGAGAGAGGTTTAGACAGTAGAGTGGTGGAGAGGTAGAGGGTAGGATGGGGAGAGAGAGTTTTAGACAGTAGAGTGGTGGAGAAGTAGAGGGTAAAAATGGGAGAGAGAGTGGTTTAGACAGTAGAGTGGTGGAGAGGTAGAGGGTAGGATGGGGAGGGAGGGAGAGAGAGGTTTAGACAGTGGAGTGGTGGAGATGTAGAGGGTAGGATGGGGAGAGAGAGGTTTAGACAGTAGAGTGGTGGAGAGGTAGATGTAGGATGGGGAGAGAGAGAGGTTTAGACAGTAGAGTGGTGGAGAGGTAGAGGGTAGAATGGGGAGGGAGAGAGAGGTTTAGACAGTGGAGTGGTGGAGAGGTAGAGGGTAGGATGGGGAGAGAGAGGTTTAGACAGTAGAGTGGTGGAGAGGTAGAGGGTAGGATGGGGAGAGAGAGGTTTAGACAGTAGAGTGGTGGAGAGGTAGATGGTAGGATGGGGAGAGAGAGGTTTAGACAGTAGAGTGGTGGAGAGGTAGAGGGTAGGATGGGGAGAGAGAGGTTTAGACAGTAGAGTGGTGGAGAGGTAGAGGGTTGTATGGGGGAGAGAGAGAGGTTTAGACAGTAGAGTGGTGGAGAGGTAGAGGGTAGGATGGGGAGAGAGAGGTTTAGACAGTAGAGTGGTGGAGAGGTAGAGGGTAGGATGGGGAGGGAGAGGTTTAGACAGTAGAGTGGTGGAGAGGTAGAGGGTAGGATGGGGAGAGAGAGGTTTAGACAGTAGAGTGGTGGAGAGGTAGAGGGTAGGATGGGGAGACAGAGAGGTTTAGACAGTAGAGTGGTGGAGAGGTAGAGGGTAGGATGGGGAGAGAGAGGTTTAGACAGTAGAGTGGTGGAGAGGTAGAGGGTAGGATGGGGAGAGAGTGGTTTGGACAGTAGAGTGGTGGAGAGGTAGAGGGTAGGATGGGGAGACAGAGAGGTTTAGACAGTAGAGTGGTGGAGAGGTAGAGGGTAGGATGGGGGAGAGAGAGAGGTTTAGACAGTAGAGTGGTGGAGAGGTAGAGGGTAGGATGGGGAGAGACAGAGAGGTTTAGACGGTAGATTGGTGGAGAGG
Source organism: Salmo salar (assembly GCF_965601325.2). Taxonomy (NCBI): domain Eukaryota; kingdom Metazoa; phylum Chordata; class Actinopteri; order Salmoniformes; family Salmonidae; genus Salmo; species Salmo salar. The sequence goes on along the minus strand of NC_138306.1, from coordinate 91,168,241 downwards.
TAGTGGGTAGGATGAGGAGGGAGAGAGAGGTTTAGACAGTAGAGTGGTGGAGAGGTAGAGGGTAGGATGGGGAGAGAGAGGTTTAGACAGTAGAGTGGTGGAGAGGTAGAGGGTTGGATGGGGGAGAGAGAGAGGTTTAGACAGTAGAGTGGTGGAGAGGTAGAGGGTAGGATGGGGGAGAGAGAGGTTTAGACAGTAGAGTGGTGGAGAGGTAGAGGGTAGGATGGGGAGGGAGAGAGAGGTTTAGACAGTGGAGTGGTGGAGAGGTAGAGGGTAGGATGGGGAGAGAGAGGTTTAGACAGTAGAGTGGTGGAGAGGTAGAGGGTAGGATGGGGAGGGAGAGGTTTAGACAGTAGAGTGGTGGAGAGGTAGAGGGTAGGATGGGGAGAGAGAGGTTTAGACAGTAGAGTGGTGGAGAGGTAGAGGGTAGGATGGGGAGACAGAGAGGTTTAGACAGTAGAGTGGTGGAGAGGTAGAGGGTAGGATGGGGAGAGAGAGGTTTAGACAGTAGAGTGGTGGAGAGGTAGAGGGTAGGATGGGGAGAGAGAGTTTTAGACAGTAGAGTGGTGGAGAAGTAGAGGGTAAAAATGGGAGAGAGAGTGGTTTAGACAGTAGAGTGGTGGAGAGGTAGAGGGTAGGATGGGGAGGGAGGGAGAGAGAGGTTTAGACAGTGGAGTGGTGGAGATGTAGAGGGTAGGATGGGGAGAGAGAGGTTTAGACAGTAGAGTGGTGGAGAGGTAGATGTAGGATGGGGAGAGAGAGAGGTTTAGACAGTAGAGTGGTGGAGAGGTAGAGGGTAGAATGGGGAGGGAGAGAGAGGTTTAGACAGTGGAGTGGTGGAGAGGTAGAGGGTAGGATGGGGAGAGAGAGGTTTAGACAGTAGAGTGGTGGAGAGGTAGAGGGTAGGATGGGGAGAGAGAGGTTTAGACAGTAGAGTGGTGGAGAGGTAGATGGTAGGATGGGGAGAGAGAGGTTTAGACAGTAGAGTGGTGGAGAGGTAGAGGGTAGGATGGGGAGAGAGAGGTTTAGACAGTAGAGTGGTGGAGAGGTAGAGGGTTGTATGGGGGAGAGAGAGAGGTTTAGACAGTAGAGTGGTGGAGAGGTAGAGGGTAGGATGGGGAGAGAGAGGTTTAGACAGTAGAGTGGTGGAGAGGTAGAGGGTAGGATGGGGAGGGAGAGGTTTAGACAGTAGAGTGGTGGAGAGGTAGAGGGTAGGATGGGGAGAGAGAGGTTTAGACAGTAGAGTGGTGGAGAGGTAGAGGGTAGGATGGGGAGACAGAGAGGTTTAGACAGTAGAGTGGTGGAGAGGTAGAGGGTAGGATGGGGAGAGAGAGGTTTAGACAGTAGAGTGGTGGAGAGGTAGAGGGTAGGATGGGGAGAGAGTGGTTTGGACAGTAGAGTGGTGGAGAGGTAGAGGGTAGGATGGGGAGACAGAGAGGTTTAGACAGTAGAGTGGTGGAGAGGTAGAGGGTAGGATGGGGGAGAGAGAGAGGTTTAGACAGTAGAGTGGTGGAGAGGTAGAGGGTAGGATGGGGAGAGACAGAGAGGTTTAGACGGTAGATTGGTGGAGAGGTAGTGGGTAGGATGAGGAGGGAGAGAGAGGTTTAGACAGTAGAGTGGTGGAGAGGTAGAGGGTAGGATAGGGGAGAGACAGAGAGGTTTAGACAGTAGAGTGGTGGAGAGGTATAGGGTAGAATGGGGGAGAGACAGAGAGGTTTAGACAGTAGAGTGGTGGAGAGGTAGAGGGTAGGATGGGGGAGAGACAGAGAGGTTTAGACAGTAGAGTGGTGGAGAGGTAGAGGGTAGGATAGGGAAAGAGAGAGGTTTAGACAGTAGAGTGGTGGAGAGGTAGAGGGTAGGATGGGGGAGAGAGAGAGATTTAGACAGTAGAGTGGTGGAGAGGTAGAGGTTAGGATGGGGAGGGAGAGGTTTAGACAGTAGAGTGGTGGAGAGGTAGAGGGTAGGATGGGGAGAGAGAGGTTTAGACAGTAGAGTGGTGGAGAGGTAGATGGTAGGATGGGGAGAGAGAGGTTTAGACAGTAGAGTGGTGGAGAGGTAGAGGGTAGGATGGGGAGAGAGAGGTTTAGACAGTAGAGTGGTGGAGAGGTAGATGGTAGGATGGGGAGAGAGAGGTTTAGACAGTAGAGTGGTGGAGAGGTAGAGGGTAGGATGGGGAGAGAGAGGTTTAGACAGTAGAGTGGTGGAGAGGTAGAGGGTAGGATGGGGAGAGAGAGGTTTAGACGGTAGAGTGGTGGAGAGGTAGAGGGTAGGATGGGGAGAGAGAGAGAGGTTTAGACAGTAGAGTGGTGGAGAGGTAGAGGGTAGGATGGGGAGAGAGAGGTTTAGACAGTAGAGTGGTGGAGAGGTAGAGGGTAGGATGGGGAGGGAGAGGTTTAGACAGTAGAGTGGTGGAGAGGTAGAGGGTAGGATGGGGAGAGAGAGGTTTAGACAGTAGAGTGGTGGAGAGGTAGAGGGTAGGATGGGGAGACAGAGAGGTTTAGACAGTAGAGTGGTGGAGAGGTAGAGGGTAGGATGGGGGAGAGAGAGAGGTTTAGACAGTAGAGTGGTGGAGAGGTAGAGGGTAGGATGGGGGAGAGAGAGAGGTTTAGACAGTAGAGTGGTGGAGAGGTAGAGGGTAGGATGGGGAGAGACAGAGAGGTTTAGACGGTAGATTGGTGGAGAGGTAGAGGTTAGGATGGGGGAGAGACAGAGAGGTTTAGACAGTAGAGTGGTGGAGAGGTAGAGGGTAGGATGGGGGAGAGACAGAGAGGTTTAGACAGTAGAGTGGTGGAGAGGTAGAGGGTAGGATGGGGGAGAGACAGAGAGGTTTAGACAGTAGAGTGGTGGAGAGGTAAAGGGTAGGATAGGGAAAGAGAGAGGTTTAGACAGTAGAGTGGTGGAGAGGTAGAGGGTAGGATGGGGGAGAGACAGAGAGGTTTAGACGGTAGATTGGTGGAGAGGTAGAGGGTAGGATGGGGGAGAGAGAGAGGTTTAGACGGTAGAGTGGTGGAGAGGTAGAGGGTAGGATGGGGAGAGAGACAGAGGTTTAGACAGTAGAGTGGTGGAGAGGTAGAGGGTAGGATGAGGAGGGAGAGAGGTTTAGACAGTAATGTGGTGGAGAGGTAGAGGGTAGGATGAGGAGGGAGAGAGAGGTTTAGACAGTAGAGTGGTGGAGAGGTAGAGGGTAGGATGGGGAGGGAGAGAGAGAATTAGACAGTGGAGTGGTGGAGAGGTAGAGGGTAGGATGGGGAGAGAGAGGTTTAGACAGTAGAGTGGTAGAGAGGTAGAGGGTAGGATGGGGAGAGAGAGTGGTTTAGACAGGAGAGTGGTGGAGAGGTAGAGGGTAGGATGGGGAGGGAGAGAGAGGTTTAGACAGTGGAGTGGTGGAGAGGTAGAGGGTAGGATGGGGAGAGAGAGGTTTAGACAGTAGAGTGGTGGAGAGGTAGAGGGTAGGATGGGGAGGGAGAGAGAGGTTTAGACAGTGGAGTGGTGGAGAGGTAGAGGGTAGTATAGGGAGAGAGAGGTTTAGAAAGTAGAGTGGTGGAGAGGTAGAGGGTAGGATGGGGAGAGAGGTTTAGACAATGGAGTGGTGGAGAGGTAGAGGGTAGTATAGGGAGAGAGAGGTTTAGATAGGTGAGTGGTGGAGAGGTAGAGGGTAGGATGGGGAGAGAGGTTTAGACAGTGGAGTGGTGGAGAGGTAGAGGGTAGGATGGGGAGACAGAGAGGTTTAGACAGTAGAGTGGTGGAGAGGTAGATGGTAGGATAGGGAAAGAGAGAGGTTTAGACAGTAGAGTGGTGGAGAGGTAGAGGGTAGGATGGGGGAGAGACAGAGAGGTTTAGACGGTAGATTGGTGGAGAGGTAGAGGGTAGGATGGGGGAGAGAGAGAGAGGTTTAGACGGTAGAGTGGTGGAGAGGTAGAGGGTAGGATGGGGAGAGAGAGAGAGGTTTAGACAGTAGAGTGGTGGAGAGGTAGAGGGTAGGATGAGGAGGGAGAGAGAGAGAGGTTTAGACAGTAGAGTGGTGGAGAGGTAGATGGTAGGATGGGGAGAGAGAGGTTTAGACAGTAGAGTGGTGGAGAGGTAGAGGGTAGGATGGGGAGAGAGAGGTTTAGACAGTAGAGTGGTGGAGAGGTAGATGCTAGGATGGGGAGAGAGAGGTTTAGACAGTAGAGTGGTGGAGAGGTAGAGGGTAGGATGGGGAGAGAGAGGTTTAGACGTTAGAGTGGTGGAGAGGTAGAGGGTTGGATGGGGGAGAGAGAGAGGTTTAGACAGTAGAGTGGTGGAGAGGTAGAGGGTAGGATGGGGGAGAGAGAGGTTTAGACAGTAGAGTGGTGGAGAGGTAGAGGGTTGGATGGGGAGGGAGAGAGAGGTTTAGACAGTGGAGTGGTGGAGAGGTAGAGGGTAGGATGGGGAGAGAGAGGTTTAGACAGTAGAGTGGTGGAGAGGTAGAGGGTAGGATGGGGAGGGAGAGGTTTAGACAGTAGAGTGGTGGAGAGGTAGAGGGTAGGATGGGGAGAGAGAGGTTTAGACAGTTGAGTGGTGGAGAGGTAGAGGGTAGGTTGGGGAGAGAGAGGTTTAGACAGTAGAGTTGTGGAGAGGTAGAGGGTAGGATGGGGAGAGAGAGTTGTTTAGACAGTAGAGTGGTGGAGAGGTAGAGGGTAGGATGGGCAGACAGAGAGGTTTAGACAGTAGAGTGGTGGAGAGGTAGAGGGTAGGATGGGGAGAGAGATGTTTAGACAGTAGAGTGGTGGAGAGGTAGAGGGTAGGATGGGGAGAGAGTGGTTTGGACAGTAGAGTGGTGGAGAGGTAGAGGGTAGGATGGGGAGACAGAGAGGTTTAGACAGTAGAGTGGTGGAGAGGTAGAGGGTAGGATGGGGGAGAGAGAGAGGTTTAGACAGTAGAGTGGTGGAGAGGTAGAGGGTAGGATGGGGAGACACAGAGAGGTTTAGACGGTAGATTGGTGGAGAGGTAGAGGGTAGGATGAGGAGGGAGAGAGAGGTTTAGACAGTAGAGTGGTGGAGAGGTAGAGGGTAGGATAGGGGAGAGACAGAGAGGTTTAGACAGTAGAGTGGTGGAGAGGTAGAGGGTAGGATGGGGGAGAGACAGAGAGGTTTAGACAGTAGAGTGGTGGAGAGGTAGAGGGTAGGATGGGGGAGAGACAGAGAGGTTTAGACAGTAGAGTGGTGGAGAGGTAGAGGGTAGGATAGGGAAAGAGAGAGGTTTAGAGAGTAGGGTGGTGGAGAGGTAGAGGGTAGGATGGGGGAGAGACAGAGAGGTTTAGACGGTAGATTGGTGGAGAGGTAGAGGGTAGGATGGGGGAGAGAGAGAGGTTTAGACGGTAGAGTGGTGGAGAGGTACAGGGTAGGATGGGGAGAGAGACAGAGGTTTAGACAGTAGAGTGGTGGAGAGGTAGAGGGTAGGATGAGGAGGGAGAGAGAGGTTTAGACAGTAGAGTGGTGGAGAGGTAGAGGGTAGGATGAGGAGGGAGAGAGAGGTTTAACAGTAGAGTGGTGGAGAGGTAGAGGGTAGGATGGGGAGGGAGAGAGAGAATTAGACAGTGGAGTGGTGGAGAGGTAGAGGGTAGGATGGGGAGAGAGAGGTTTAGACAGTAGAGTGGTAGAGAGGTAGAGGGTAGGATGGGGAGAGAGAGTGGTTTAGACAGTAGAGTGGTGGAGAGGTAGAGGGTAGGATGGGGAGGGAGAGAGAGGTTTAGACAGTGGAGTGGTGGAGAGGTAGAGGGTAGGATGGGGAGAGAGAGGTTTAGACAGTAGAGTGGTGGAGACGTAGAGGGTAGGATGGGGAGGGAGAGAGAGGTTTAGACAGTGGAGTGGTGGAGAGGTAGAGGGTAGTATAGGGAGAGAGAGGTTTAGAAAGTAGAGTGGTGGAGAGGTAGAGGGTAGGATGGGGAGACAGAGAGGTTTAGACAGTAGAGTGGTGGAGAGGTAGATGGTAGGATAGGGAAAGAGAGAGGTTTAGACAGTAGAGTGGTGGAGAGGTAGAGGGTAGGATGGGGGAGAGACAGAGAGGTTTAGACTGTAGATTGGTGGAGAGGTAGAGGGTAGGATGGGGGAGAGAGAGAGAGGTTTAGACGGTAGAGTGGTGGAGAGGTAGAGGGTAGGATGGGGAGAGAGAGAGAGGTTTAGACAGTAGAGTGGTGGAGAGGTAGAGGGTAGGATGAGGAGGGAGAGAGAGAGAGGTTTAGACAGTAGAGTGGTGGAGAGGTAGAGGGTAGGATGAGGAGGGAGAGAGAGGTTTAGACAGTAGAGTGGTGGAGAGGTAGAGGGTAGAATGGGGAGGGAGAGAGAGGTTTAGACAGTGGAGTGGTGGAGAGGTAGACGGTAGGATGGGGAGAGAGAGGTTTAGACAGTAGAGTGGTGGAGAGGTAGAGGGTAGGAATGGGCGAGAGACAGAGAGGTTTAGACGGTAGATTGGTGGAGAGGTAGAGGGTAGGATGGGGGAGAGAGAGAGAGGTTTAGACGGTAGAGTGGTGGAGAGGTAGAGGGTAGGATGGGGAGAGAGAGAGAGGTTTAGACAGTAGAGTGGTGGAGAGGTAGAGGGTAGGATGAGGAGGGAGAGAGAGAGAGGTTTAGACAGTAGAGTGGTGGAGAGGTAGAGGGTAGAATGGGGAGGGAGAGAGAGGTTTAGACAGTGGAGTGGTGGAGAGGTAGACGGTAGGATGGGGAGAGAGAGGTTTAGACAGTAGAGTGGTGGAGAGGTAGAGGGTAGGAATGGGAGAGAGACAGAGAGGTTTAGACGGTAGATTGGTGGAGAGGTAGAGGGTAGGATGGGGAGAGAGAGAGAGGTTTAGACAGTATAGTGGTGGAGAGGTAGAGGGTAGGATGAGGAGGGAGAGAGAGAGAGGTTTAGACAGTAGAGTGGTGGAGAGGTAGATGGTAGGATGGGGAGAGAGAGGTTTAGACAGTAGAGTGGTGGAGAGGTAGAGGGTAGGATGGGGAGAGAGAGGTTTAGACAGTAGAGTGGTGGAGAGGTAGATGCTAGGATGGGGAGAGAGAGGTTTAGACAGTAGAGTGGTGGAGAGGTAGAGGGTAGGATGGGGAGAGAGAGGTTTAGACATTAGAGTGGTGGAGAGGTAGAGGGTTGGATGGGGGAGAGAGAGAGGTTTAGACAGTAGAGTGGTGGAGAGGTAGAGGGTAGGATGGGGGAGAGAGAGGTTTAGACAGTAGAGTGGTGGAGAGGTAGAGGGTTGGATGGGGAGGGAGAGAGAGGTTTAGACAGTGGAGTGGTGGAGAGGTAGAGGGTAGGATGGGGAGAGAGAGGTTTAGACAGTAGAGTGGTGGAGAGGTAGAGGGTAGGATGGGGAGGGAGAGGTTTAGACAGTAGAGTGGTGGAGAGGTAGAGGGTAGGATGGGGAGAGAGAGGTTTAGACAGTTGAGTGGTGGAGAGGTAGAGGGTAGGTTGGGGAGAGAGAGGTTTAGACAGTAGAGTTGTGGAGAGGTAGAGGGTAGGATGGGGAGAGAGAGTTGTTTAGACAGTAGAGTGGTGGAGAGGTAGAGGGTAGGATGGGCAGACAGAGAGGTTTAGACAGTAGAGTGGTGGAGAGGTAGAGGGTAGGATGGGGAGAGAGATGTTTAGACAGTAGAGTGGTGGAGAGGTAGAGGGTAGGATGGGGAGAGAGTGGTTTGGACAGTAGAGTGGTGGAGAGGTAGAGGGTAGGATGGGGAGACAGAGAGGTTTAGACAGTAGAGTGGTGGAGAGGTAGAGGGTAGGATGGGGGAGAGAGAGAGGTTTAGACAGTAGAGTGGTGGAGAGGTAGAGGGTAGGATGGGGAGACACAGAGAGGTTTAGACGGTAGATTGGTGGAGAGGTAGAGGGTAGGATGAGGAGGGAGAGAGAGGTTTAGACAGTAGAGTGGTGGAGAGGTAGAGGGTAGGATAGGGGAGAGACAGAGAGGTTTAGACAGTAGAGTGGTGGAGAGGTAGAGGGTAGGATGGGGGAGAGACAGAGAGGTTTAGACAGTAGAGTGGTGGAGAGGTAGAGGGTAGGATGGGGGAGAGACAGAGAGGTTTAGACAGTAGAGTGGTGGAGAGGTAGAGGGTAGGATAGGGAAAGAGAGAGGTTTAGAGAGTAGGGTGGTGGAGAGGTAGAGGGTAGGATGGGGGAGAGACAGAGAGGTTTAGACGGTAGATTGGTGGAGAGGTAGAGGGTAGGATGGGGGAGAGAGAGAGGTTTAGACGGTAGAGTGGTGGAGAGGTACAGGGTAGGATGGGGAGAGAGACAGAGGTTTAGACAGTAGAGTGGTGGAGAGGTAGAGGGTAGGATGAGGAGGGAGAGAGAGGTTTAGACAGTAGAGTGGTGGAGAGGTAGAGGGTAGGATGAGGAGGGAGAGAGAGGTTTAACAGTAGAGTGGTGGAGAGGTAGAGGGTAGGATGGGGAGGGAGAGAGAGAATTAGACAGTGGAGTGGTGGAGAGGTAGAGGGTAGGATGGGGAGAGAGAGGTTTAGACAGTAGAGTGGTAGAGAGGTAGAGGGTAGGATGGGGAGAGAGAGTGGTTTAGACAGTAGAGTGGTGGAGAGGTAGAGGGTAGGATGGGGAGGGAGAGAGAGGTTTAGACAGTGGAGTGGTGGAGAGGTAGAGGGTAGGATGGGGAGAGAGAGGTTTAGACAGTAGAGTGGTGGAGACGTAGAGGGTAGGATGGGGAGGGAGAGAGAGGTTTAGACAGTGGAGTGGTGGAGAGGTAGAGGGTAGTATAGGGAGAGAGAGGTTTAGAAAGTAGAGTGGTGGAGAGGTAGAGGGTAGGATGGGGAGACAGAGAGGTTTAGACAGTAGAGTGGTGGAGAGGTAGATGGTAGGATAGGGAAAGAGAGAGGTTTAGACAGTAGAGTGGTGGAGAGGTAGAGGGTAGGATGGGGGAGAGACAGAGAGGTTTAGACTGTAGATTGGTGGAGAGGTAGAGGGTAGGATGGGGGAGAGAGAGAGAGAGAGGTTTAGACGGTAGAGTGGTGGAGAGGTAGAGGGTAGGATGGGGAGAGAGAGAGAGGTTTAGACAGTAGAGTGGTGGAGAGGTAGAGGGTAGGATGAGGAGGGAGAGAGAGAGAGGTTTAGACAGTAGAGTGGTGGAGAGGTAGAGGGTAGGATGAGGAGGGAGAGAGAGGTTTAGACAGTAGAGTGGTGGAGAGGTAGAGGGTAGAATGGGGAGGGAGAGAGAGGTTTAGACAGTGGAGTGGTGGAGAGGTAGACGGTAGGATGGGGAGAGAGAGGTTTAGACAGTAGAGTGGTGGAGAGGTAGAGGGTAGGAATGGGAGAGAGACAGAGAGGTTTAGACGGTAGATTGGTGGAGAGGTAGAGGGTAGGATGGGGGAGAGAGAGAGAGGTTTAGACGGTAGAGTGGTGGAGAGGTAGAGGGTAGGATGGGGAGAGAGAGAGAGGTTTAGACAGTAGAGTGGTGGAGAGGTAGAGGGTAGGATGAGGAGGGAGAGAGAGAGAGGTTTAGACAGTAGAGTGGTGGAGAGGTAGAGGGTAGAATGGGGAGGGAGAGAGAGGTTTAGACAGTGGAGTGGTGGAGAGGTAGACGGTAGGATGGGGAGAGAGAGGTTTAGACAGTAGAGTGGTGGAGAGGTAGAGGGTAGGAATGGGAGAGAGACAGAGAGGTTTAGACGGTAGATTGGTGGAGAGGTAGAGGGTAGGATGGGGGAGAGAGAGAGAGGTTTAGACGGTAGAGTGGTGGAGAGGTAGAGGGTAGGATGGGGAGAGAGAGAGAGGTTTAGACAGTATAGTGGTGGAGAGGTAGAGGGTAGGATGAGGAGGGAGAGAGAGAGAGGTTTAGACAGTAGAGTGGTGGAGAGGTAGATGGTAGGATGGGGAGAGAGAGGTTTAGACAGTAGAGTGGTGGAGAGGTAGATGCTAGGATGGGGAGAGAGAGATTTAGACAGTAGAGTGGTGGAGAGGTAGAGGGTAGGATGGGGAGAGAGAGGTTTAGACATTAGAGTGGTGGAGAGGTAGAGGGTTGGATGGGGGAGAGAGAGAGGGTTAGACAGTAGAGTGGTGGAGAGGTAGAGGGTAGGATGGGGGAGAGAGAGGTTTAGACAGTAGAGTGGTGGAGAGGTAGAGGGTAGGATGGGGAGGGAGAGAGAGGTTTAGACAGTGGAGTGGTGGAGAGGTAGAGGGTAGGATGGGGAGAGAGAGGTTTAGACAGTAGAGTGGTGGAGAGGTAGAGGGTAGGATGGGGAGGGAGAGGTTTAGACAGTAGAGTGGTGGAGAGGTAGAGGGTAGGATGGGGAGAGAGAGGTTTAGACAGTTGAGTGGTGGAGAGGTAGAGGGTAGGTTGGGGAGAGAGAGGTTTAGACAGTAGAGTTGTGGAGAGGTAGAGGGTAGGATGGGGAGAGAGAGTTGTTTAGACAGTCTAGTGGTGGAGAGGTAGAGGGTAGGATGGGCAGACAGAGAGGTTTAGACAGTAGAGTGGTGGAGAGGTAGAGGGTAGGATGGGGAGAGAGATGTTTAGACAGTAGAGTGGTGGAGAGGTAGAGGGTAGGATGGGGAGAGAGTGGTTTGGACAGTAGAGTGGTGGAGAGGTAGAGGGTAGGATGGGGAGACAGAGAGGTTTAGACAGTAGAGTGGTGGAGAGGTAGAGGGTAGGATGGGGGAGAGAGAGAGGTTTAGACAGTAGAGTGGTGGAGAGGTAGAGGGTAGGATGGGGAGACACAGAGAGGTTTAGACGGTAGATTGGTGGAGAGGTAGAGGGTAGGATGAGGAGGGAGAGAGAGGTTTAGACAGTAGAGTGGTGGAGAGGTAGAGGGTAGAATGGGGAGGGAGAGAGAGGTTTAGACAGTGGAGTGGTGGAGAGGTAGACGGTAGGATGGGGAGAGAGAGGTTTAGACAGTAGAGTGGTGGAGAGGTAGAGGGTAGGAATGGGAGAGAGACAGAGAGGTTTAGACGGTAGATTGGTGGAGAGGTAGAGGGTAGGATGGGGGAGAGAGAGAGAGGTTTAGACGGTAGAGTGGTGGAGAGGTAGAGGGTAGGATGGGGAGAGAGAGAGAGGTTTAGACAGTATAGTGGTGGAGAGGTAGAGGGTAGGATGAGGAGGGAGAGAGAGAGAGGTTTAGACAGTAGAGTGGTGGAGAGGTAGATGGTAGGATGGGGAGAGAGAGGTTTAGACAGTAGAGTGGTGGAGAGGTAGATGCTAGGATGGGGAGAGAGAGATTTAGACAGTAGAGTGGTGGAGAGGTAGAGGGTAGGATGGGGAGAGAGAGGTTTAGACATTAGAGTGGTGGAGAGGTAGAGGGTTGGATGGGGGAGAGAGAGAGGGTTAGACAGTAGAGTGGTGGAGAGGTAGAGGGTAGGATGGGGGAGAGAGAGGTTTAGACAGTAGAGTGGTGGAGAGGTAGAGGGTAGGATGGGGAGGGAGAGAGAGGTTTAGACAGTGGAGTGGTGGAGAGGTAGAGGGTAGGATGGGGAGAGAGAGGTTTAGACAGTAGAGTGGTGGAGAGGTAGAGGGTAGGATGGGGAGGGAGAGGTTTAGACAGTAGAGTGGTGGAGAGGTAGAGGGTAGGATGGGGAGAGAGAGGTTTAGACAGTTGAGTGGTGGAGAGGTAGAGGGTAGGTTGGGGAGAGAGAGGTTTAGACAGTAGAGTTGTGGAGAGGTAGAGGGTAGGATGGGGAGAGAGAGTTGTTTAGACAGTCTAGTGGTGGAGAGGTAGAGGGTAGGATGGGCAGACAGAGAGGTTTAGACAGTAGAGTGGTGGAGAGGTAGAGGGTAGGATGGGGAGAGAGATGTTTAGACAGTAGAGTGGTGGAGAGGTAGAGGGTAGGATGGGGAGAGAGTGGTTTGGACAGTAGAGTGGTGGAGAGGTAGAGGGTAGGATGGGGAGACAGAGAGGTTTAGACAGTAGAGTGGTGGAGAGGTAGAGGGTAGGATGGGGGAGAGAGAGAGGTTTAGACAGTAGAGTGGTGGAGAGGTAGAGGGTAGGATGGGGAGACACAGAGAGGTTTAGACGGTAGATTGGTGGAGAGGTAGAGGGTAGGATGAGGAGGGAGAGAGAGGTTTAGACAGTAGAGTGGTGGAGAGGTAGAGGGTAGGATAGGGGAGAGACAGAGAGGTTTAGACAGTAGAGTGGTGGAGAGGTAGAGGGTAGGATGGGGGAGAGACAGAGAGGTTTAGACAGTAGAGTGGTGGAGAGGTAGAGGGTAGGATGGGGGAGAGACAGAGAGGTTTAGACAGTAGAGTGGTGGAGAGGTAGAGGGTAGGATAGGGAAAGAGAGAGGTTTAGACAGTAGGGTGGTGGAGAGGTAGAGGGTAGGATGGGGGAGAGACAGAGAGGATTAGACGGTAGATTGGTGGAGAGGTAGAGGGTAGGATGGGGGAGAGAGAGAGGTTTAGACGGTAGAGTGGTGGAGAGGTAGAGGGTAGGATGGGGGAGAGACAGAGAGGTTTAGACAGTAGAGTGGTGGAGAGGTAGAGGGTAGGATGAGGAGGGAGAGAGAGGTTTAGACAGTAGAGTGGTGGAGAGGTAGAGGGTAGGATGAGGAGGGAGAGAGAGGTTTAGACAGTAGAGTGGTGGAGAGGTAGAGGGTAGGATGGGGAGGGAGAGAGAGAATTAGACAGTGGAGTGGTGGAGAGGTAGAGGGTAGGATGGGGAGAGAGAGGTTTAGACAGTAGAGTGGTAGAGAGGTAGAGGGTAGGATGGGGAGAGAGAGTGGTTTAGACAGTAGAGTGGTGGAGAGGTAGAGGGTAGGATGGGGAGGGAGAGAGAGGTTTAGACAGTGGAGTGGTGGAGAGGTAGAGGGTAGGATGGGGAGAGAGAGGTTTAGACAGTAGAGTGGTGGAGAGGTAGAGGGTAGGATGGGGAGGGAGAGAGAGGTTTAGACAGTGGAGTGGTGGAGAGGTAGAGGGTAGTATAGGGAGAGAGAGGTTTAGAAAGTAGAGTGGTGGAGAGGTAGAGGGTAGGATGGGGAGACAGAGAGGTTTAGACAGTAGAGTGGTGGAGAGGTAGATGGTAGGATAGGGAAAGAGAGAGGTTTAGACAGTAGAGTGGTGGAGAGGTAGAGGGTAGGATGGGGGAGAGACAGAGAGGTTTAGACTGTAGATTGGTGGAGAGGTAGAGGGTAGGATGGGGGAGAGAGAGAGAGGTTTAGACAGTAGAGTGGTGGAGAGGTAGAGGGTAGGATGAGGAGGGAGAGAGAGAGAGGTTTAGACAGTAGAGTGGTGGAGAGGTAGAGGGTAGGATGAGGAGGGAGAGAGAGGTTTAGACAGTAGAGTGGTGGAGAGGTAGAGGGTAGAATGGGGAGGGAGAGAGAGGTTTAGACAGTGGAGTGGTGGAGAGGTAGACGGTAGGATGGGGAGAGAGAGGTTTAGACAGTAGAGTGGTGGAGAGGTAGAGGGTAGGAATGGGAGAGAGACAGAGAGGTTTAGACGGTAGATTGGTGGAGAGGTAGAGGGTAGGATGGGGGAGAGAGAGAGAGGTTTAGACGGTAGAGTGGTGGAGAGGTAGAGGGTAGGATGGGGAGAGAGAGAGAGGTTTAGACAGTCGAGTGGTGGAGAGGTAGAGGGTAGGATGAGGAGGGAGAGAGAGAGAGGTTTAGACAGTAGAGTGGTGGAGAGGTAGATGGTAGGATGGGGAGAGAGAGGTTTAGACAGTAGAGTGGTGGAGAGGTAGAGGGTAGGATGGGGAGAGAGAGGTTTAGACAGTAGAGTGGTGGAGAGGTAGATGCTAGGATGGGGAGAGAGAGATTTAGACAGTAGAGTGGTGGAGAGGTAGAGGGTAGGATGGGGAGAGAGAGGTTTAGACATTAGAGTGGTGGAGAGGTAGAGGGTTGGATGGGGGAGAGAGAGAGGTTTAGACAGTAGAGTGGTGGAGAGGTAGAGGGTAGGATGGGGGAGAGAGAGGTTTAGACAGTAGAGTGGTGGAGAGGTAGAGGGTAGGATGGGGAGGGAGAGAGAGGTTTAGACAGTGGAGTGGTGGAGAGGTAGAGGGTAGGATGGGGAGAGAGAGGTTTAGACAGTAGAGTGGTGGAGAGGTAGAGGGTAGGATGGGGAGGGAGAGGTTTAGACAGTAGAGTGGTGGAGAGGTAGAGGGTAGGATGGGGAGAGAGAGGTTTAGACAGTTGAGTGGTGGAGAGGTAGAGGGTAGGTTGGGGAGAGAGAGGTTTAGACAGTAGAGTTGTGGAGAGGTAGAGGGTAGGATGGGGAGAGAGAGTTGTTTAGACAGTCTAGTGGTGGAGAGGTAGAGGGTAGGATGGGCAGACAGAGAGGTTTAGACAGTAGAGTGGTGGAGAGGTAGAGGGTAGGATGGGGAGAGAGATGTTTAGACAGTAGAGTGGTGGAGAGGTAGAGGGTAGGATGGGGAGAGAGTGGTTTGGACAGTAGAGTGGTGGAGAGGTAGAGGGTAGGATGGGGAGACAGAGAGGTTTAGACAGTAGAGTGGTGGAGAGGTAGAGGGTAGGATGGGGGAGAGAGAGAGGTTTAGACAGTAGAGTGGTGGAGAGGTAGAGGGTAGGATGGGGAGACACAGACAGGTTTAGACGGTAGATTGGTGGAGAGGTAGAGGGTAGGATGAGGAGGGAGAGAGAGGTTTAGACAGTAGAGTGGTGGAGAGGTAGAGGGTAGGATAGGGGAGAGACAGAGAGGTTTAGACAGTAGAGTGGTGGAGAGGTAGAGGGTAGGATGGGGGAGAGACAGAGAGGTTTAGACAGTAGAGTGGTGGAGAGGTAGAGGGTAGGATGGGGGAGAGACAGAGAGGTTTAGACAGTAGAGTGGTGGAGAGGTAGAGGGTAGGATAGGGAAAGAGAGAGGTTTAGACAGTAGGGTGGTGGAGAGGTAGAGGGTAGGATGGGGGAGAGACAGAGAGGTTTAGACGGTAGATTGGTGGAGAGGTAGAGGGTAGGATGGGGGAGAGAGAGAGGTTTAGACGGTAGAGTGGTGGAGAGGTAGAGGGTAGGATGGGGAGAGAGACAGAGGTTTAGACAGTGGAGTGGTGGAGAGGTAGAGGGTAGGATGAGGAGGGAGAGAGAGGTTTAGACAGTAGAGTGGTGGAGAGGTAGAGGGTAGGATGAGGAGGGAGAGAGAGGTTTAGACAGTAGAGTGGTGGAGAGGTAGAGGGTAGGATGGGGAGGGAGAGAGAGAATTAGACAGTGGAGTGGTGGAGAGGTAGAGGGTAGGATGGGGAGGGAGAGAGAGGTTTAGACAGTGGAGTGGTGGAGAGGTAGAGGGTAGGATGGGGAGAGAGAGGTTTAGACAGTAGAGTGGTGGAGAGGTAGAGGGTAGGATGGGGAGGGAGAGAGAGGTTTAGACAGTGGAGTGGTGGAGAGGTAGAGGGTAGTATAGGGAGAGAGAGGTTTAGAAAGTAGAGTGGTGGAGAGGTAGAGGGTAGGATGGGGAGACAGAGAGGTTTAGACAGTAGAGTGGTGGAGAGGTAGATGGTAGGATAGGGAAAGAGAGAGGTTTAGACAGTAGAGTGGTGGAGAGGTAGAGGGTAGGATGGGGGAGAGACAGAGAGGTTTAGACTGTAGATTGGTGGAGAGGTAGAGGGTAGGATGGGGGAGAGAGAGAGAGGTTTAGACGGTAGAGTGGTGGAGAGGTAGAGGGTAGGATGGGGAGAGAGAGAGAGGTTTAGACAGTAGAGTGGTGGAGAGGTAGAGGGTAGGATGAGGAGGGAGAGAGAGAGAGGTTTAGACAGTAGAGTGGTGGAGAGGTAGAGGGTAGGATGAGGAGGGAGAGAGAGGTTTAGACAGTAGAGTGGTGGAGAGGTAGAGGGTAGAATGGGGAGGGAGAGAGAGGTTTAGACAGTGGAGTGGTGGAGAGGTAGACGGTAGGATGGGGAGAGAGAGGTTTAGACAGTAGAGTGGTGGAGAGGTAGAGGGTAGGAATGGGAGAGAGAGTGGTTTAGACAGTAGAGTGGTGGAGAGATAGAGGGTAGGATGGGGAGGGAGAGAGAGTTTAGACAGTGGAGTGGTGGAGATGTAGAGGGTAGGATGGGGAGAGAGAGGTTTAGACAGTAGAGTGGTGGAGAGGTAGAGGGTAGGATGGGGAGAGAGAGAGGTTTAGACAGTAGAGTGGTGGATAGGTAGAGGGTAGAATGGGGAGGGAGAGAGAGGTTTAGACAGTGGAGTGGTGGAGAGGTAGAGGGTAGGATGGGGAGAGAGAGGTTTAGACAGTAGAGTGGTGGAGAGGTAGAGGGTAGGATGGGGAGAGAGAGAGGTTTAGACAGTAGAGTGGTGGAGAGGTAGACGGTAGGATGGGGAGGGAGAGAGAGGTTTAGACAGTGGAGTGGTGGAGAGGTAGAGGGTAGTATAGGGAGAGAGAGGTTTAGACAGTAGAGTGGTGGAGAGGTAGATGGTAGAATGGGGAGAGAGGTTTAGACAGTGGAGTGGTGGAGAGGTAGAGGGTAGGATGGGGAGACAGAGAGGTTTAGACAGTGGAGTGGGGGAGAGGTAGAGGGTAGGAATGGGCGAGAGACAGAGAGGTTTAGACGGTAGATTGGTGGAGAGGTAGAGGGTAGGATGGGGGAGAGAGAGAGAGGTTTAGACGGTAGAGTGGTGGAGAGGTAGAGGGTAGGATGGGGAGAGAGAGAGAGGTTTAGACAGTAGAGTGGTGGAGAGGTAGAGGGTAGGATGGGGGAGAGACAGAGAGGTTTAGACAGTAGAGTGGTGGAGAGGTAGAGGGTAGGATAGGGAAAGAGAGAGGTTTAGACAGTAGGGTGGTGGAGAGGTAGAGGGTAGGATGGGGGAGAGACAGAGAGGTTTAGACGGTAGATTGGTGGAGAGGTAGAGGGTAGGATGGGGGAGAGAGAGAGGTTTAGACGGTAGAGTGGTGGAGAGGTAGAGGGTAGGATGGGGAGAGAGACAGAGGTTTAGACAGTGGAGTGGTGGAGAGGTAGAGGGTAGGATGAGGAGGGAGAGAGAGGTTTAGACAGTAGAGTGGTGGAGAGGTAGAGGGTAGGATGAGGAGGGAGAGAGAGGTTTAGACAGTAGAGTGGTGGAGAGGTAGAGGGTAGGATGGGGAGGGAGAGAGAGAATTAGACAGTGGAGTGGTGGAGAGGTAGAGGGTAGGATGGGGAGGGAGAGAGAGGTTTAGACAGTGGAGTGGTGGAGAGGTAGAGGGTAGGATGGGGAGAGAGAGGTTTAGACAGTAGAGTGGTGGAGAGGTAGAGGGTAGGATGGGGAGGGAGAGAGAGGTTTAGACAGTGGAGTGGTGGAGAGGTAGAGGGTAGTATAGGGAGAGAGAGGTTTAGAAAGTAGAGTGGTGGAGAGGTAGAGGGTAGGATGGGGAGACAGAGAGGTTTAGACAGTAGAGTGGTGGAGAGGTAGATGGTAGGATAGGGAAAGAGAGAGGTTTAGACAGTAGAGTGGTGGAGAGGTAGAGGGTAGGATGGGGGAGAGACAGAGAGGTTTAGACTGTAGATTGGTGGAGAGGTAGAGGGTAGGATGGGGGAGAGAGAGAGAGGTTTAGACGGTAGAGTGGTGGAGAGGTAGAGGGTAGGATGGGGAGAGAGAGAGAGGTTTAGACAGTAGAGTGGTGGAGAGGTAGAGGGTAGGATGAGGAGGGAGAGAGAGAGAGGTTTAGACAGTAGAGTGGTGGAGAGGTAGAGGGTAGGATGAGGAGGGAGAGAGAGGTTTAGACAGTAGAGTGGTGGAGAGGTAGAGGGTAGAATGGGGAGGGAGAGAGAGGTTTAGACAGTGGAGTGGTGGAGAGGTAGACGGTAGGATGGGGAGAGAGAGGTTTAGACAGTAGAGTGGTGGAGAGGTAGAGGGTAGGAATGGGAGAGAGAGTGGTTTAGACAGTAGAGTGGTGGAGAGATAGAGGGTAGGATGGGGAGGGAGAGAGAGTTTAGACAGTGGAGTGGTGGAGATGTAGAGGGTAGGATGGGGAGAGAGAGGTTTAGACAGTAGAGTGGTGGAGAGGTAGAGGGTAGGATGGGGAGAGAGAGAGGTTTAGACAGTAGAGTGGTGGATAGGTAGAGGGTAGAATGGGGAGGGAGAGAGAGGTTTAGACAGTGGAGTGGTGGAGAGGTAGAGGGTAGGATGGGGAGAGAGAGGTTTAGACAGTAGAGTGGTGGAGAGGTAGAGGGTAGGATGGGGAGAGAGAGAGGTTTAGACAGTAGAGTGGTGGAGAGGTAGACGGTAGGATGGGGAGGGAGAGAGAGGTTTAGACAGTGGAGTGGTGGAGAGGTAGAGGGTAGTATAGGGAGAGAGAGGTTTAGACAGTAGAGTGGTGGAGAGGTAGATGGTAGAATGGGGAGAGAGGTTTAGACAGTGGAGTGGTGGAGAGGTAGAGGGTAGGATGGGGAGACAGAGAGGTTTAGACAGTGGAGTGGGGGAGAGGTAGAGGGTAGGATGGGGAGGGAGAGAGGTTTAGACAGTGGAGTGGTGGAGAGGTAGAGGGTAGGATGGGGAGACAGAGAGGTTTAGACAGTGGAGTGGTGGAGAGGAGGGTTGATGATGGGATGGGGTATCTAATACCTTCTTTTTAGGTAGATTTTTTTTAAATGTAGATAATACTGTATTTCCGCCATAGATTCCTATTCCTGAAAATAACTTGTGGACATCAGAACAGAGAGTGCTCACCTGCAATCACTGGAGAATAAACTGGATGATCCCCATTCTATAAACGGGACATTAAATATGTAATATCATATCACTGAGTCGTGGCTGAACAAAGACATGGATAATATACAGTTAACTGGGCTTT
Organism: Salmo salar; assembly: GCF_965601325.2. NCBI lineage: Eukaryota > Metazoa > Chordata > Actinopteri > Salmoniformes > Salmonidae > Salmo > Salmo salar. Next base: position 91,149,601 of record NC_138306.1, on the reverse strand, counting down.
CCGTTCATCGGCAAGACAGAGCAGCAGCCCGGGGTGGTCTGTGTCTCTTAATTAAGATCAGCTGGTGCGCAATTTCTAATATTAAGGAAGTCTCTAGGTTTTCATCTATTTACCACCACATACCGATGCTGGCACTAAGATTGCACTCAACAAGCTGTATAGGGCCATAATCAAACAAGAAAATGCTCCTAGTGACTGGGGATTTTAATGCATGAAAACTGAAATCCGTTTTACCTAACTTCTACCAGTGTGTAAATAGAGGTAAAAAAAACCTCTAGATTCCCTTTACACAGAGACGCATACAAAGCTGCATTTAGCAAATCTGAGGAGGAGAGGTGAGAAGAGAGAGAGAGAGAATAAAGAGAGAGAGTGGAGAGGAGAGAGAAGAGGCGAGAGAGAGAAGAGGATAAAGAGAGAGAAGTGGAGAGGAGAGGAGAGGAGAGGGGAGGAGAGGAGAGAGAGAGAGAGAGAGGAGAGGAGAGGAGAGGAGAGGAGAGGAGAGGAGAGGAGAGGAGAGGAGAGGAGAGGAGAGGAGAGGAGAGGAGAGGAGAGGAGAGGAGAGGAGAGGAGAGGAGAGGAGAGGAGAGGAGAGGAAGGAGGGGAGAGGAGAGGAGAGGAGGAGAGGAGTCCAACAGAGGGACAAAATGGACCATTTGTATAGGCTGTAATCCTGGGTAGATTTAGTCTATGCCGTGTTGTCTCCAGGATATGGTCTGTTTAATAGACAGTATTTATTTCACATTAGCTGACGTACGTCAGTAGAACAAGTCCTATTCCGTATGATGGATATAATGTTATAGGATCATTTGTCAGTAAAAACACTACTGTTATTCCTCAGTGGTCATTTACTTTTCCACTTCTACCCTATGTTGCTGCTGTAACTATTATATTAGAAATCTAATATGCCTACCTGTGAAAATAAATCACAAGAGGCTTAGTCATTCATGTAGTCATTCATGTAGGTATTCATGTAGTCATTCATGTAGGTATTCATGTAGTCATTCATGTAGGTATTCATGTAGTCATTCATGTAGGTATTCATGTAGTCATTCATGTAGGTATTCATGTAGTCATTCATGTGAGTATGAATGTAGTCATTCATGTGAGTATGAATGTAGTCATTAATGTAGGTATTTATGTGGTCCTTCATGTAGGTATTTGTATTGTCATTCATGTAGTCATTCATGTAGGTATTCGGGTGTCATTCATGTAGGTATTCATGTAGTCATTCATGTAGGTATTCATGTAGTCATTCATGTAGGTATTCATGTAGTCATTCATGTGAGTATGAATGTAGTCATTAATGTAGGTATTTATGTGGTCCTTCATGTAGGTATTTGTATTGTCATTCATGTAGTCATTCATGTAGGTATTCGGGTGTCATTCATGTAGGTATTCATGTAGTCATTCGTGTGGGTGTTGATGTAGTCATTCATGTAGTCATTCATGAAGGTATTCGTGTTGCTAGTCATGTGGGTATTCATGTAGGTATTCATGTTGTCATTCATGTAGGCATTCATGTAGGTATTCATGTGGGTATTAATGTTGAATATAGGCATTCATGTGGGCATTCATGTAGTCATTCATGTGAGTATGAATGTAGTCCTTCATGTAGGTATTCGGGTTGTCATTGATGTAGGTACTCATGTAGTCATCCATGTGGGTGTTCATGTAGTCATTCATGTAGTCATTCATGAAGGTATTCGTGTAGGTATTTGTGTTGCCATTCATGTTGTCATTCATGTAGGTATTCATGTAGCCATTCATGTAGATATTCATGTAGCCATTCATGTAGTCATTTATGTAGGTATTCATGTAGTCATTCATGTAGGTATTCATGTAGTCATTCATGTAGTCACCCATGTAGTCATTCATGTAATAATTCATGTATAGGCTATTATAAAACGTTTCTTCCATCAATAATTTTGTAATTTTAGTAGTGTGCAGAAGCAGAGATGGTAAGGAGACTCTCAGTAGCTCATAAACACAGCAGATCTTGCCTATGTACTCTAAGATGACAAGTGTCTGCAACTAGTCAGCCAGAACGAGACTGTCACGCCCTGACCTTAGAGAGCCTGTTTTATTCTCTATTTTGTTAGGTCTGGGTGTGACTTGGGTGAGCATATCTATGTTTCTATTTATTTGTTGGCCTAGTATGGTTCCCAATCAGGGGCAGCTGTTTATCGTTGTCTCTGATTGGGGATCATACTTAAGCAGCCCTTTTTCCCACCTATGATTGTTGGATTTTGTTTGTGTGTAGTTGCTTTCTGCACTGCATATAGCTTTACGTTCGTTTTTGTATTTTGTTGTTTTTCCCGGTGTCATTGTTAAATAAAGAAAATGTACGCCTACCACGCTGCACCTTGGTCCAGGTCTTCAGACGAGCGTAACAGTGAGCTCACAGTCCTCAGGATCGGCCCGTGTCTGTGGCACTGTGTTATCCTCAAAGCAGGCGAAGAAGGTGTTTATCTAGTCCGGGAGCAAGACGTCGGTGTCCGCGACGTGGCTGGCTTTCCCTTAGTAATCCGTGACTGTCTGGAGTCCCTGCCACATACGTCTCGTGTCTGAGCCGTTGAATTGCAACTCCACTCTATCTCTGTACTGACCTTTTGCCTGTTTGATTGCATTACGGAGGTCATAACTGGACAGTTTGTACTCAACTATATTCCCAGTCACCTTGCCATGGTTAAATGTGGTTGTTCACGCTTTCAGTTTTGCGCGAATGCTGCCATCTATCCACTGTTTTTGGTTTGGATAGGTTTTATTAGTCACAGTGGGAACAACATCCCCTATACACTTCCTGATGAACTCTGTCACTGTATCAGTGTATATGTCAATGATATTCTCAGAGTCAACCTGGAACATATCCCAGTCCTTGTGATCAAAACAATCTTGAAGCATGGATTCTGATTGGTCAGACCAGCGTTGAATAGACCTTAGCACGGGTACTTAATGTTTGAGTTCTGCCTTTAGGAAGGGAGGAGCAGAATGGAGTCGTGATCTGATTTGCTGATGGGATCGCGGGGGTGGGCCTTGTAGCCATAACAATGGTAACAATGGTAACAATGGTAACAATGTAACAACGGTCGAGAGTTTTTGAAGCGTGAGTATTGCAGGCAATGTGTTGATAGAACTTCGGTAGTGTTTTCCTAAAATGTGCTTTGTAAGTGGGTATTGTTACGCGCCAGACTTGTTATGTTCCGTGTTTTGGGCTCGTTATATGTACTTATGTGCTTTCGTTTGGACCGGAATAAAAAGTGCACCTGTTAACTTCACTCTGCTCTCCTGCAGCTGACTTCGCCTCCAGTACACACCCTTAACAGAATGAAACACAACAACACACCTCCACACCAGCTTACTCTGTGTAACATCACTTCCTCATCAAGATATGCGCTGCACGCGACAACGCATTAGTAGAAAATAATCAGGGGAGGGAAAATAATATAACATTTGTTTTTTAGCGTATTAGTTAGTGAATCATTTAACAATTCATGTAATTAAATCTTCCATTGAAAAAAACATGGAAATAGAAACAATAAAAAAATGATCTGATTATTATTGAGGTATGAAACTGTCTCGTCCCAAATGGCACCCTGTTACCTCTATAGAGAACCCATTCTGACCAGGGCCCAGAGCACTAGATAGGGAATAGGCTGCCATTTAGGATGCATACACAGCCTTTATATACAAGTGGTGCACAGTACCTATGGGTTCCACAGAGCAAATCTCAGAGTTGAGCCTGAAGGAATGAAACACAGTATAGGTCCACGGAGGTGACTGGACACACAGGATGAACCACGTACATACTTTACAATAAAAGAGACCAGGTGTTATTGAAGGTATCAGGGCAGGATGGAGAGATCCACAGAGGATATTAAAGCTGTTAAAGAGACCAGGTGTTATTGAAGGTATCAGGGCAGGATGGAGAGATCCACAGAGGATATTAAAGCTGTTAAAGAGACCAGGTGTTATTGAAGGTATCAGGGCAGGATGGAGAGATCCACAGAGGATATTAAAGCTGTTAAAGAGACCAGGTGTTATTGAAGGTATCAGGGCAGGATGGAGAGATCCACAGAGGATATTAAAGCTGTTAAAGAGACCAGGTGTTATTGAAGGTATCAGGGCAGGATGGAGAGATCCACAGAGGATATTAAAGCTGTTAAAGAGACCAGGTGTTATTGAAGGTATCAGGGCAGGATGGAGAGATCCACAGAGGATATTAAAGCTGTTAAAGAGACCAGGTGTTATTGAAGGTATCAGGGCAGGATGGAGAGATCCACAGAGGATATTAAAGCTGTTAAAGAGACCAGGTGTTATTGAAGGTATCAGGGCAGGATGGAGAGATCCACAGAGGATATTAAAGCTGTTAAAGAGACCAGGTGTTATTGAAGGTATCAGGGCAGGATGGAGAGATCCACAGAGGATATTAAAGCTGTTAAAGAGACCAGGTGTTATTGAAGGTATCAGGGCAGGATGGAGAGATCCACAGAGGATATTAAAGCTGTTAAAGAGACCAGGTGTTATTGAAGGTATCAGGGCAGGATGGAGAGATCCACAGAGGATATTAAAGCTGTTAAAGAGACCAGGTGTTATTGAAGGTATCAGGGCAGGATGGAGAGATCCATAGAGGATATTAAAGCTGTTAAAGAGACCAGGTGTTATTGAAGGTATCAGGGCAGGATGGAGAGATCCACAGAGGATATTAAAGCTGTTAAAGAGACCAGGTGTTATTGAAGGTATCAGGGCAGGATGGAGAGATCCACAGAGGATATTAAAGCTGTTAAAGAGACCAGGTGTTATTGAAGGTATCAGGGCAGGATGGAGAGATCCACAGAGGATATTAAAGCTGTTAAAGAGACCAGGTGTTATTGAAGGTATCAGGGCAGGATGGAGAGATCCACAGAGGATATTAAAGCTGTTAAAGAGACCAGGTGTTATTGAAGGTATCAGGGCAGGATGGAGAGATCCACAGAGGATATTAAAGCTGTTAAAGAGACCAGGTGTTATTGAAGGTATCAGGGCAGGATGGAGAGATCCACAGAGGATATTAAAGCTGTTAAAGAGACCAGGTGTTATTGAAGGTATCAGGGCAGGATGGAGAGATCCACAGAGGATATTAAAGCTGTTAAAGAGACCAGGTGTTATTGAAGGTATCAGGGCAGGATGGAGAGATCCACAGAGGATATTAAAGCTGTTAAAGAGACCAGGTGTTATTGAAGGTATCAGGGCAGGATGGAGAGATCCACAGAGGATATTAAAGCTGTTAAAGAGACCAGGTGTTATTGAAGGTATCAGGGCAGGATGGAGAGATCCACAGAGGATATTAAAGCTGTTAAAGAGACCAGGTGTTATTGAAGGTATCAGGGCAGGATGGAGAGATCCACAGAGGATATTAAAGCTGTTAAAGAGACCAGGTGTTATTGAAGGTATCAGGGCAGGATGGAGAGATCCACAGAGGATATTAAAGCTGTTAAAGAGACCAGGTGTTATTGAAGGTATCAGGGCAGGATGGAGAGATCCACAGAGGATATTAAAGCTGTTAAAGAGACCAGGTGTTATTGAAGGTATCAGGGCAGGATGGAGAGATCCACAGAGGATATTAAAGCTGTTAAAGAGACCAGGTGTTATTGAAGGTATCAGGGCAGGATGGAGAGATCCACAGAGGATATTAAAGCTGTTAAAGAGACCAGGTGTTATTGAAGGTATCAGGGCAGGATGGAGAGATCCACAGAGGATATTAAAGCTGTTAAAGAGACCAGGTGTTATTGAAGGTATCAGGGCAGGATGGAGAGATCCACAGAGGATATTAAAGCTGTTAAAGAGACCAGGTGTTATTGAAGGTATCAGGGCAGGATGGAGAGATCCACAGAGGATATTAAAGCTGTTAAAGAGACCAGGTGTTATTGAAGGTATCAGGGCAGGATGGAGAGATCCACAGAGGATATTAAAGCTGTTAAAGAGACCAGGTGTTATTGAAGGTATCAGGGCAGGATGGAGAGATCCACAGAGGATATTAAAGCTGTTAAAGAGACCAGGTGTTATTGAAGGTATCAGGGCAGGATGGAGAGATCCACAGAGGATATTAAAGCTGTTAAAGAGACCAGGTGTTATTGAAGGTATCAGGGCAGGATGGAGAGATCCACAGAGGATATTAAAGCTGTTAAAGAGACCAGGTGTTATTGAAGGTATCAGGGCAGGATGGAGAGATCCACAGAGGATATTAAAGCTGTTAAAGAGACCAGGTGTTATTGAAGGTATCAGGGCAGGATGGAGAGATCCATAGAGGATATTAAAGCTGTTAAAGAGTGTGGCTGAAACATTTATATGTTCATAATGTCTCATGTCTGTGTCCTTCTGTCTGCTTGTCTGTGTCCTTCTGTGTGCTTGTCTGTGTCCTTCTGTCTGCTTGTCTGTGTCCTTCTGTGTGCTTGTCTGTGTCCTTCTGTCTGCTTGTCTGTGTCTTTCTGTGTGCTTGTCTGTGTCCTGCTGTGTGCTTGTCTGTGTCCTTCTGTGTGCTTGTCTGTGTCCTTCTGTGTGCTTGTCTGTGTCCTTCTGTGTGCGTGTCTGTGTCCTTCTGTCTGCTTGTCTGTGTCCTTCTGTGTGCTTGTCTGTGTTCTTCTGTGTGCTTGTCTGTGTCCTTCTGTGTGCTTGTCTGTGTCCTTCTGCGTGCTTGTCTGTGTTTTGCTTGATTTCAGTTTAAAACATTCAGTACCAAAATTATCACCAGGTTCCAAAATGGCCATGCCCCAAGTATGAGTCAACCCAGTTCCCTAGAACTGACTGTTACTGTCCACACACACACACACACACACACACACACACACACACACACACACACACACACACACACACACACACACACCCCCCCCCCCCCCCCCGTCACACACCCGCACACACACACGCACACACACACGCACACACACGTTGAAATGTAATGTCCCCAACTAGACTGGTAAAGAGGAAGGATTTCCTGGTTCAGCGTCAGAATCTCTTTGGGAAAGAGAGGAAATGTTGCTGTGACTCTTATTTATAGTCAAATAAACGCTCCAACAATTAGATTACAGCTAAAAAGACATCAAATATAGATTTTAATAAGATTCATGCCTGTCATTGCAGGTTTATTTAAATTGCACAAATTGCAATAATAATATTAAGAGTTTGAGTTTATTTTGTATTTTTACAGGGACAGTGCACATTAATCAACGTTTCAGTAAAAGTGCCGGTTTTTGCCAGCCGGCTAATTTTTAACCTCAGTCCCTGGGCAGGTTATTAAAAACAATGACAATAACAATACAGACATACAATGAGCAGTGACCACATGCAGAGTAACATAGGGAAAGCAACACGTAGCACACAGACAGACAGTCCTCTTCTGGCTGTGCCGGGTGGAGATTATAACAGAACATGGCCAAGATGTTCAAATGTTCATAGATGACCAACAGGGTCAAATAATAATAATCACAGTGGTTGTCGAGGGTGCAACAGGTCAGCACCTCAGGAGTAAATGTCAGTTGGCTTTTCGTAGCCGATCACATTCAGAGTATCTTTTCCGCTCCTCTAGAGAGTTGAAAACAGCAGGTGCGGTAGAGAGAGAGAGTTGAAAACAGCAGGTCCGGGACAGGTAGCACATCCGGTGAACAGGTCAGGGTTCCATAGCCGCAGGCAGAACAGCTGAAACTGGAGCAGCAGCACGGCCAGGTGAACTGAGGACAGCAAGGAGTTATCAGGCCAGGTAGGCCTGAGGCATGGTCCTAGGGCTCAGGTCCTCCGAGAGAGAGAGAAAGAAAGAAAGAATTAGAGAGAGCATAAATAAATTCACACAGAACACCGGATAAGCCAAGGGGGGGCGCCAACCCAGACAGGAAGATCACGTCAGTGACTCAACCCACTCAAGTGACACACCCCTCCTAGGGACAGCATGAAAGAGCACCAGTAAGCCAGTGACTCAGCCCCTGTAATAGGGTTAGAGGCAGAGAATCCCAGTGGAGAGAGGGGAACCGGACAGGCAGAGACAGCAAGGGCGGTTCGTTGCTCCAATGCCTTTCCGTTCACCTTCACACTCCTGGGCCAGACTACACTCAATCATAGGACCTACTGAAGAGATGAGTCTTCAATAAAGACTTAAAGATTGAGACCGAGTCTGCGTCTCTCACATGGGTAGGCAGACCATTCCATAAAAATGGAGCTCTATAGGAGAAAGCCCTGCCTCCAGCTGTTTGCTTAGAAATTCTAGGGACAGTAAGGAGGCCTGCGTCTTGTGACCGTAGCGTACGTGTAGGTATGTACGGCAGGACCAAATCGGAAAGATAGGTAGGAGCAAGCCCATGTAATGCTTTGTAGGTTAGCAGTAAATCCTTGAAATCAGCCCTTGCCTTAACAGGAAGCCAGTGTAGAGAGGCTAGCACTGGAGTAATATGATAATTTTTGGGGGTTCTAGTGAAGATTCTAGCAGCCGTGTTTAGCACTAACTGAAGTTTATTTAGTGCTTTATCCGGGTACAGCAAGCAATACGTAGCATGCAGACAGATCAACACAGGACAAGCAACACGTAGCATGCAGACAGATCAACATAGGACAAGCAACACGTAGCATGCAGACAGATGAACATAGGACAAGCAATGTGTAGCATGCAGACAGATCAACATAGGACATGCAACACGTAGCATGCAGACAGATCAACATAGGACAAGCAACACGTAGCATGCAGACAGATCAACATAGGACAAGCAATGTGTAGCATGCAGACAGATCAACATAGGACAAGCAACACGTAGCATGCAGACAGATCAACATAGGACGAGCAATGCGTAGCATGCAGACATATCAACATAGGACAAGCAACATGTAGCATGCAGACAGATAAACATAGGACAAGCAACACGCAGCATGCAGACAGATCAACATAGGACAAGCAACACGCAGCATGCAGACAGATGAACATAGGACTAGCAACACGTAGCATGTAGACAGATCAACATAGGACAAGACAAGCAATGCGTAGCATGCAGACAGATATACATAGGACAAGACAAGCAATGCGTAGCATGCAGACAGATCAACATAGGACAAGCAACACGCAGCATGCAGACAGATCAACATAGGACAAGACAAGCAATGCGTAGCATGCAGACAGATAAACATAGGACAAGCAACACGCAACATGCAGACAGATCAACATAGGACAAGCAACGTGTAGCATGTAGACAGATCAACATAGGACAAGCAATGCGTAGCATGCAGACAGATCAACATAGGACAAGCAACACACAGCATGCAGACAGATCAACATAGGACAAGCAACACGTAGCATGTAGACAGATCAACATAGGACAAGACAAGCAACACGCAGCATGCAGACAGATCAACCTAGGACAAGCAACACGCAGCATGCAGACAGATCAACCTAGGACAAGCAACACGCAGCATGCAGACAGATGAACATAGGACGAGCAACACGTATCATGTAGACAGATCAACATAGGACAAGACAAGCAATGCGTAGCATGCAGACAGATAAACATAGGACAAGACAAGCAATGCGTAGCATGCAGACAGATCAACATAGGACAAGCAACACGCAGCATGCAGACAGATCAACATAGGACAAGACAAGCAATGCGTAGCATGCAGACAGATAAACATAGGACAAGCAACACGCAGCATGCAGACAGATCAACATAGGACAAGCAACGTGTAGCATGTAGACAGATCAACATAGGACAAGCAATGCGTAGCATGCAGACAGATCAACATAGGACAAGCAACACACAGCATGCAGACAGATCAACATAGGACACGCAACACGTAGCATGTAGACAGATCAACATAGGACAAGACAAGAAACACGCAGCATGCAGACAGATCAACCTAGGACAAGCAACACGCAGCATGCAGACAGATCAACCTAGGACAAGCAACACGCAGCATGCAAACAGATCAACCTAGGACAAGCAACACGCAGCATGCAGACAGATCAACCTAGGACAAGCAACATGCAGCATGCAGACAGATCAACCTAGGACAAGCAACACGCAGCATGCAGACAGAGAAAAGGACAAAAAGCAACAAAACAAAATCCATAAAAGCAGCAAAAATATGTTTCCACACCTCACCAGCTACAGACAACAGATAAGATGGAAAGTGTCAATACACAGCTAGGGATTATGTTCATTAGTCTTATTGGCTTAGAGCCATGTCTTTATGTTCACAAGTCTGATTGGCCTTTAGCCATGTCTTCATGGTTTTTGTGTGAAGGTGTGGTAGCTGGTGCAGTTATGTGTGTCTAATGGCAGTGTTGCAGACATGGGAAGCTCTCACAGAGAAAGCAGATTGACTCTCAAGGGAACTATACAGTCACCTCTCATGGTAGACCTTGTGGATCAGCTGCCATGGGTTTGGGTTTTCTGTTTGACTAGAGTACTGAGTGGAGGGGCAGGGGCCATTTAGGATCTTGAATACAAGACATGTGTCGGTGTATTGCACAAGATTTTTTCCAACTCAGGAGCTCATGCTTTCTGAGGATGCAACAGTGATGATGGCTATTGGGCTTCCTATCAAGCACTTTGAGAGCCTGTTTGTAGACAGACTGAATGGGTTTTAATGTTGTACAGCAAGCTTGGGTCCAACCAGTCAAGCGGTATGTTAAGTGGGGAGAGTATCATAGTATTGAAGTACAGGTTTGCTGCCTCTGTAGTCAAACTATTATGTATGAATCTGAAATTAGCTAGGTTGATTTTAGTTATTTGAGTTACCTTTTTTTCACTTGCATTTAAAAAAGAGGTTGGAATCAATAATGATGACAAGGTACCTAAAATCAGATACCACCTGGAGCTCCTCCCCCTGATGACACGTAGACATCTGGCTCAGTAGCGTCAGATACCACCTGGAGCTCCTCCCCCTGATGACACGTAGACATCTGGCCCAGTAGCGTCAGATACCACCTGGAGCTCCTCCCCCTGATGACACGTAGACATCTGGCTCAGTAGCGTCAGATACCACCTGGAGCTCCTCCCCTGATGACACGTAGACATCTGGCTCAGTAGCGTCAGATACCACCTGGAGCTCCTCCCCCTGATGACACGTAGACATCTGGCTCAGTAGCGTCAGATACCACCTGGAGCTCCTCCCCCTGATGACACGTAGACATCTGGCTCAGTAGCGTCAGATACCACCTGGAGCTCCTCCCCCTGATGACACGTAGACATCTGGCTCAGTAGCGTCAGATACCACCTGGAGCTCCTCCCCCTGATGACACGTAGACATCTGGCTCAGTAGCGTCAGATACCACCTGGAGCTCCTCCCCCTGATGACACGTAGACATCTGGCTCAGTAGCGTCAGATACCACCTGGAGCTCCTCCCCCTGATGACACGTAGACATCTGGCTCAGTAGCGTCAGATACCACCTGGAGCTCCTCCCCCTGATGACACGTAGACATCTGGCTCAGTAGCATCAGATACCACCTGGAGCTCCTCCCCCTGATGACACGTAGACATCTGGCCCAGTAGCGTCAGATACCACCTGGAGCTCCTCCCCCTGATGACACGTAGACATCTGGCTCAGTAGCGTCAGATACCACCTGGAGCTCCTCCCCCTGATGACACGTAGACATCTGGCTCAGTAGCGTCAGATACCACCTGGAGCTCCTCCCCCTGATGACACGTAGACATCTGGCTCAGTAGCATCAGATACCACCTGGAGCTCCTCCCCCTGATGACACGTAGACATCAGTTGTCCTCTTTGTCAACAACATGCAGCCAGTTTATTTTTTCACATTGAGATGCAAACATGAGTCCCTGAGCCACTTTGTAACCTGGACCATTACAGTCGTGTCTTCTTGTGCAGCTTGTTGTTTTGCACATTGCATGCAGATATATCACTGTATCATCTGCAACCACTTGAACTTCAGACCCAGTACAGACAGTGGGCAGATCATTAACGTAGAGGCTGGGTCCCCAGTACTGACCCTTGGGGCACGCCCACATCATAGCTGAGAGTGGGCGACAGGAGTGATATATCTTTGGTTCACTCAAAAAAAAGGGGAGAAAATACAGTCTTTTGATTCATATCAACATGATGTACAATACATGAAATAATATTGTAATTTTTATATATATATATATAAATTTGTACCTTTATTTAACTAGGCATGTCAGTTATGGACAAATTCTTATTTACAATGATGGCCTACCTACAGGGCCAGCCATAGTAATACGGCACCCCTGGAGCAAATTAGAGTTAAGTGCCTTGCTCAAGGACACATTGACAGGTTTTTCACCTTGTCGGCTCAGGTATTCAAACCAGCGACCTTTCGGTTACTGGCCCAACGGTCTAACGCACTAGGCTACCTGCCGCCACTGGGTCAATACTGTTTACAATTTTTTCAACATGTCTTAGTGAGGACTTTAGCGTGTGCATTATGGACAAAGAGGCATCAAACATTTCTGGGATCCAAGCTTTGGCCTAAGATGAAATGTAGAAACCAAAACACCAGTATCTCAGTCCATGTGTCCACGTTGACTATCAATCAACCAATCAAATATATTTATAATGCCCTTCTTACATCAGCTGATGTCTCAAAGTGCTGTACAGAAACCCAGCCTAAAACCCCAAACAGCAAGCTAGGAAAAACTCCCTAGAAAGGCCAGAACCTAGGAAGAAACCTAGAGAGGAACCAGGCTATGAGGGGTGGCCAGTCCTCTTCTGGCTGTGCTGGGTAGAGAGGAACCAGGCTATGAAGGGTGGCCAGTCCTCTTCTGGCTGTGCCGGGTAGAGAGGAACCAGGCTATGAGGGGTGGCCAGTCCTCTTCTGGCTGTGCCGGGTAGAGAGGAACCAGGCTATGAGGGGTGGCCAGTCCTCTTCTGGCTGTACCAGGTGGACTTCTGTCTGCTGACCTCTTGCCATGTCCCCCTCCAGAAAGAGGTTTCTAACCTCAATGGTCTTTTCCTGGTTAAATAAAGATCACATCTAGCACCAAACAGTGCAACCAGCATGGCCTGCAGTGGTTGTTTGTTTATGTGTGTGTGTGTGTTTGTGTGTGTGTTTGGTTGCGTGCGTGTGTGTGTGTTTGTGTGTGTGTGTGCTACTCTACACAGCTAATCAAATGAAGTAGCAATACCCTTGAGTCACTCATTCCAGTCCTACGTTTGATGTGAGGCCCATATTTACATTGAATAGAGAATATTTACACAATTGGACTGCAGGCAGATACTTGCCAAGGAATGTGGACAACAACTCCAAACAGAATAGGCAATGTTTATGTTCCAAATGGCTCCCTATTCCCTATATAGCGCGCTACTTTACATAGGCCTCTGGTTAAAAGTAGTGCACTACTTTACATAAGGATTTGGTCAAAAGTAGTGCACTGTATAGAGAATAGGGAACCATTTGCGATGCACTTTATTGCATATTCTGTTTTGAGTTTCTGTCCACAATCCTTGGCAAGTATCTGACAATGATATGATTAGACCGCTAAACAGATGAACTATGGGATTTATCAGTGGTCAGAACAAAGACTTGTTTTTCCAGAAGAGAACTGGTAGCATCTATAGTATAGTGGTTCCCTATGCATATATCCAGACCCAAATGGCACCCAATTCCTTATATAGTGCACTACTTTAGACCAGAGCTTTATGACACCCTATTCCCTATATAGTACAGTACTTTAGACCAGAGCCCTATGGCACCCTAGTCCCTATATAGGCACTACTTTAGACCAGAGCCCTATGGATTTAAAAAGTAGTGCACTATAAAGGGAATAGGTTGCCATTTGGGACGCATTCCCTTCTCATCCAAATAATATATTGATATTCTTTATAACCAGGTCTTTCCCTGCTCTTCAGCTCTCCATCACGCTGTAGTGTTACTCTGAGGAGTGATCAGGGTTTGATTAGATGTGGAGGAGTGGATATTAAACTATACATAAGGTCTGCAGTACATGCTAGCTAGTTAACACAGACAGTTTCTATAAGACACCTGTTCTGTAATGTATTATAGAGCAGTAGGTCTGCAGTATATAGTATATATAAAGCAGTAGGTCTACAGTATATAGTATATAGTATATATAAAGCAGTAGGTCTACAGTATATAGTATATAGTATATATAAAGCAGTAGATCTACAGTATATAGTATATAGTATATATAAAGCAGTAGATCTACAGTATATAGTATATAGTATATATAAAGCAGTAGATCTACAGTATATAGAATATAGTATATATAAAGCAGTAGGTCTACAGTATATAGTATATAGTATATAGTATATATAAAGCAGTAGGTCTACAGTATATAGTATATATAAAGCAGTAGATCTACAGTATATAGTATATAGTACATATAATAGGTAGGTCTACAGTATATAGTATATAGTATATATAAAGCAGTATGTCTACAGTATATAGTATTATATAAAGCAGTAGGTCTATAGTATATAGTATATAGTATATATAAAGCAGTAGATCTACAGTATATAGTATATAGTATATATAATAGGTAGGTCTACAGTATATAATATATAGTATATATAAAACAGTATGTCTACAGTATATAGTATATATAAAACAGTAGGTCTACAGTATATAGTATATATAAAGCAGTAGATCTACAGTTTATAGTATATATAAAGCAGTAGGTCTACAGTATATAGTATATAATATATATAATAGGTAGGTCTACAGTATATAGTATATAGTATATATAAAGCAGTATGTCTACAGTATATAGTATATATAAAGCAGTAAGTCTACAGTATATAGTATATAGTATATAGTATATATAATAGGTAGGTCTACAGTATATAGTATATATAAAGCAGTAGGTCTACAGTATATAGTATATAGTATATATAATAGGTAGGTCTACAGTATATAGTATATATAAAGCAGTAGGTCTACAGTATATAGTATATAGTATATATAAAGCAGTAGATCTACAGTATATAGTATATATAAAGCAGTAGATCTACAGTTTATAGTATATATAAAGCAGTAGGTCTACAGTATATAGTATATAGTATATATAAAACAGTAGGTCTACAGTATATAGTATATAGTACATATAATAGGTAGGTCTACAGTATATAGTATATAGTATATATAAAGCAGTATGTCTACAGTATATAGTATATATAAAGCAGTAGGTCTACAATATATAGTATATAGTATATATAAAACAGTATGTCTACAGTATATAGTATATATAAAGCAGTATGTCTACAGTATATAGTATATAGTATATATAAAGCAGTAGATCTACAGTATATAGTATATAGTATATATAAAGCAGTATGTCTACAGTATATAGTATATAGTATATATAAAGCAGTAGGTCTACAGTATATAGTATATAGTATATATAATAGGTAGGTCAGCTTTATATAGTATATAGTATATATAATCAGTAGGTCCATGCTGCAGGTATTTCTAGAGCCCAGTTTCTTATAAGGAGCATCAAGCTAGTATGAACAAACAGTCTTATAATGCACCTTTGAAGTGTTCGTTTACACAGACTAAGCTTAACCTGTAAGAGCACACTCCAAGTGTTCACTTGAACACTACTTTTCAGGTCTCCTAATAGCCCCTACCTGTAAGAGCACACTCCAAGTGTTCACTTGAACACTACTTTTCAGGTCTCCTAATAGCCCCTATTCCCTCTGAGTTTAAATCAGCCATAATTACAGAGACTGAAAGTAATTAAAATCATAAAATTACCATTAACACAGAAGCAATGAATGGATATCGATCCTCGAAACAACAGCAGGAAATATTTAGCATATTGGAATATGAGAAATTAGGAAGTGTGTATAATGGGGTGCTTTAGTTCAGCGGATAATTACAGATTTTTAGTTATTCATGAAGCAGACTTGGGTGTTAGCGGCACCTTTTTAATATCTGAAAATACAGGATCTCACATAACTTATTACCATAACATTATACAAATGTAACTTCATACTTGTACACTTGTCATAAGGAAATCTTTCAGTACTGACTGGTAAAGTGCAGATCATTGAACATAAACCTGTATTGAGGGTAGATTATTGAACATAGGCCTGTAACAAGGGCAGATTATTGAACATAGGCCTGTAACAAGGGCAGATTATTGAACATAAACCTGTAACAAGGGCAGATTATTGAACATAAACCTGTAACAAGGGCAGATTATTGAACATAAACCTGTAACAAGGGCAGATTATTGAACATAAACCTGTATTGAGGGTAGATTATTGAACATAGGCCTGTAACAAGGGCAGATTATTGAACATAAACCTGTAACAAGGGCAGATTATTGAACATAAACCTGTAACAAGGGCAGATTATTGAACATAAACCTGTATTGAGGGTAGATTATTGAACATAGGCCTGTAACAAGGGCAGATTATTGAACATAAACCTGTAACAAGGGCAGATTATTGAACATAAACCTGTAACAAGGGCAGATTATTGAACATAAACCTGTAACAAGGGCAGATTATTGAACATAAACCTGTATTGAGGGCAGATTATTGAACATAAACCTGTAACAAGGGCAGATTATTGAACATAAACCTGTAACAAGGGCAGATTATTGAACATAAACCTGTAACAAGGGCAGATTATTGAACATAGGCCTGTAACAAGGGCAGATTATTGAACATAGGCCTGTAACAAGGGCAGATTATTGAACATAGGCCTGTAACAAGGGCAGATTATTGAACATAAATCTGTCGGAGTCCCATAGGGCGGAGCACAATTGGCCCAGCGTCATCCGGGTTAGGAGAGGGTTTGACCGGGGAAGCCCATCATTGTAAATAATAATTTGTTTTTAGCTGACTTGCCTAATTAATAAAGGTTAGTAAATAAATACTCTACTGTCATGTATAGGCTGTAATGTATGGAATATGTACATTAAAACACTGACTTCTGTCTATTTTAGACTGGAAATTACAACATCCAACAACGCTAATGATCTGACCATTGTCCTTTCTTCATCCCTCTCTCCTCTCCATTCCTGTCTCCCCATCCCTCCACCCCTCTCTCCTCTCCCTATCCCTCTCTCCTCTCTCCCTCCCTCCTCGCCCCATCCCCTCTCTCCATCCCCCTCTCCTCTCCCCATCCTTCTCTCCTCTCTCATCCCTCTCTCCCCATCCCTCCATCCCCCTCTCCTCTCCCCATCCCTCTCTCCTCTCTCCATCCCTCTCTCCTCTCTCCATCCCTCTCTCCTCTCCCCATCCCTCTCTCATCTCTCCATCCCTCTCTCCTCTCCATTCCTGTCTCCCCATCCCTCCACCCCTCTCTCCTCTCCCTATCCCTCTCTCCTCTCTCCCTCCCTCCTCGCCCCATCCCCTCTCTCCATCCCCCTCTCCTCTCCCCATCCTTCTCTCCTCTCTCATCCCTCTCTCCCCATCCCTCCATCCCCCTCTCCTCTCCCCATCCCTCTCTCCTCTCTCCATCCCTCTCTCCTCTCTCCATCCCTCTCTCCTCTCCCCATCCCTCTCTCATCTCTCCATCCCTCTCTCCTCTCCATTCCTGTCTCCCCATCCCTCCACCCCTCTCTCCTCTCCCTATCCCTCTCTCCTCTCTCCCTCCCTCCTCTCCCCATCCCCTCTCCATCCCCCTCTCCTCTCCCCATCCTTCTCTCCTCTCTCCATCCCTCTCTCCCCATCCCTCCATCCCCCTCTCCTCTCCCCATCCCTCTCTCCTCTCCCCATCCTTCTCTCCTCTCTCCCTCCCTCCTCTCCCCATCCCCTCTCCATCCCCCTCTCCTCTCCCCATCCTTCTCTCCTCTCTCCATCCCTCTCTCCCCATCCCTCCACCCCTCTCTCCTCTCCCTATCCCTCTCTCCTCTCCCCATCCCTCTCTCATCTCTCCATCCCCCTCTCCTCTCCCCATCCTTCTCTCCTCTCTCCATCCATCTCTCCCCATCCCTACATCTCCCTCTCCTCCCCCCATCCCTCTCTCCTCTCTCCATCCCTCTCTCCTCTCCCCATCCCTCTCTCATCTCTCCATCCCTCTCTCCTCTCCATTCCTGTCTCCCCATCCCTCCACCCCTCTCTCCTCTCCCTATCCCTCTCTCCTCTCTCCCTCCCTCCTCTCCCCATCCCCTCTCTCCAGCCCCCTCTCCTTTCCCCATCCTTCTCTCCTCTCTCCATCCCTCTCTCCCCATCCCTACATCCCCCTCTCCTCCCCCATCCCTCTCTCCTCTCTCCATCCCTCTCTCCTCTCCCCATCCCTCTCTCCTCTCTCCATCCCTCTCTCCTCTCCCCATCCCTCTCTCTCATCTCTCCATCCCTCACTCCTCTCCATTCCTGTCTCCCCATCCCTCCACCCCTCTCTCCTCTCCCTATCCCTCTCTCTCTCTCCCTCCCTCTCACCCCATCACCTCTCTCCATCCCCCTCTCTCTCCCCATCCCTCTCTCCTCTCTCCATCCCTCTCTCCTCTCCCCATCCCTCTCTCCTCTCTCCATCCCTCTCTCCTCTCCCCATACCTCTCTCCTCTCTCCATCCCTCTCTCCTCTCCCCATCCCTCTCTCTCATCTCTCCATCCCTCTCTCCTCTCCATTCCTGTCTCCCCATCCCTCCACCCCTCTCTCCTCTCCCTATCCCTCTCTCCTCTCTCCATCCCTCCCTCCTCTCCCCATCCCCTCTCTCCATCCCCCTCTCCTCTCCCCATCCCTCTCTCCTCTCTCCATCCCTCTCTCCTCTCTCCATCCCTCTCTCCTCTCCCCATCCTTCTCTCCTCTCTCCATCCCTCTCTCCCAGGCCCTCTCTCCTCTCTCCATCCCTCTCTCCCAGGCCCTCCATCCCTCTCTCCTCTCTCCATCCCTCTCTCCCCATCCCTCCATCCCTCTCTCCTCTCCTCTCCCCATCCCTCTCTCCTCTCTTCTCTCTCCATCCCTCTCTCCCAGGCCCTCTCTCCTCTCCCCATACCTCTCTCCTCTCTCCATCCCTCTCTCCTCTCCCCATCCCTCTCTCTCATCTCTCCATCCCTCTCTCCTCTCCATTCCTGTCTCCCCATCCCTCCACCCCTCTCTCCTCTCCCTATCCCTCTCTCCTCTCTCCCTCCCTCCTCACCCCATCACCTCTCTCCATCCCCCTCTTCTCTCCCCATCCTTCTCTCCTCTCCCTATCCCTCTCTCCTCTCTCCATCCCTCCCTCCTCTCCCCATCCCCTCTCTCCATCCCCCTCTCCTCTCCCCATCCCTCTCTCCTCTCTCCATCCCTCTCTCCTCTCTCCATCCCTCTCTCCTCTCCCCATCCTTCTCTCCTCTCTCCATCCCTCTCTCCCAGGCCCTCTCTCCTCTCTCCATCCCTCTCTCCCAGGCCCTCCATCCCTCTCTCCTCTCTCCATCCCTCTCTCCCCATCCCTCCATCCCTCTCTCCTCTCCTCTCCCCATCCCTCTCTCCTCTCTTCTCTCTCCATCCCTCTCTCCCAGGCCCTCTCTCCTCTCTCCATCCCTCTCTCCTCTCTCCATCCCTCTCTCCTCTCCCCATCCTTCTCTCCTCTCTCCATCCCTCTCTCCTCTCCCCATCCCTCCCTCATCTCCCCATCCCTCTCTCCTCTCTCCATCCCTCTCCCCATCCCTCTCTCCATCTCTCTCCCCATCCCTCTCTCCTCTCTCCATCCCTCTCTCCTCTCCCGTGACTTGTCATGGCTGACTCACTCTATTATCTGAGTCATATGCTGCCTTGTTTCCGCATGCGTCTCAAATGGCAGCCTATTCCCTATATAGTGCAATACTGTTAACTTTATCTCTGTAAGGCCTGGTCAAAAGAAGTGCACTATGTAGGTAATAGTCTACCATTTGGGATGCAGCCTCTGACGGTGATTTCCACAACGGACTGCACAGTGAAAGACTCGCCATGCCAGCGTGTGTGTGTGTGTGTGATACTGTGTGACACTCCAGCCTGGCGTCTACACCTTGTGTGTGTATATAGACATTGTGAATCACGCGTCTGAGTGGACCAAGTGGCACTGCACTCTACTCCTCCTCAATTAAACACCTCTCTCTCTCTCTCTCTCTCGCTCTCTCTCTCTCTCTCTCTCTCTCTCTCACACTCTCTCTCTCTCTCTCTCTCTCTACTCTCTCCCACTTGCTCTCTCTCCCTCTCTCTCCTTCTCTCATTCTCTCTCACACTCTCATTCTCTCTCTCTACTCTCTCCCACTTGCTCTCTCTCCCTCTCGCTCTCTCACTCCTCTCCTCCTCTGTCCTCTCCTCCTCTATCCTTATCTCTCCCCCTCTCACTCCTATAAAATTCTGCTGATCCTGTCAGCCTCTTTGGAATGTCATTACACCAGCGGGACAAAGCGTCACATTGTGTGCGTGTGTGTGTTTTTGTGTGTGTGTGTGTGTGTGTGTACGTGCGCATGGGCGCATGGGCGTGTGTGTGTTTTTGTGTGTGTGTGTGTGTGTGTGTGTGTGTGTGTGTGTGTGTGTGTGTGAGAGAGAGAGAGCCACGGTGAGCTCGGGGTGAACTGGGGTGAGCCATTTCAGAAAAATCATTAACACTTCTTCTATCACAGACAGAACCCTGATGACTGGAGAGACGTCAACAGAACCCTGATGACTGGAGAGACGTCAACAGAACCCTGATGACTGGAGAGAGGTCAACAGAACCCTGATGACTGGAGAGAGGTCAACAGAACCCTGATGACTGGAGAGACGTCAACAGAACCCTGATGACTGGAGAGAGGTCAACAGAACCCTGACGACTGGAGAGACGTCAACAGAACCCTGATGACTGGAGAGACGTCAACAGAACCCTGATGACTGGAGAGAGGTCAACAGAACCCTGATGACTGGAGAGAGGTCAACAGAACCCTGATGACTGGAGAGACGTCAACAGAACCCTGATGACTGGAGAGAGGTCAACAGAACCTTCGCTATGCTATATCATGTCATCTTTTTCCATTTCAATGTTTAAGTAGATGGGAAAAAAGAAGGAACCCGCACATTGCTTTTGATACTATCACTGCTCTTTAATAAGCTTTGCGTATCGGCCTCACAGCCTTTCACGGCCTCACAGCCTTTCACGGCCTCACGGTTTCACGGCCTCTCACAGCCTTTCACGGCCTCTCACAGCCTTTCACGGCCTCTCACAGCCTTTTACGGCCTCTCACAGCCTCACGTCCTCACGGCCTCACATCATTTCACGGCCTCTCACATCATTTCACGGGCTCTCACAGCCTTTCACGGCCTCTCACATCATTTCACGTCCTCTCACAGCCTTTTACGGCCTCTCACAGTCTCACGTCCTCACGGCCTCTCACATCATTTCACGGTCTCTCACAGCATTTCACGGCCTCTCACAGCCTCACGTCCTCACGGCCTCTCACATCATTTCACGGCCTCTCACAGACTCACGGCCTCTCACAGCCTTTTACGGCCTCTCACAGCCTCACGTCCTCACGGCCTCTCACATCATTTCACGGTCTCTCACAGCCTTTTACGGCCTCTCACAGCCTCACGTCCTCACGGCCTCTCACATCATTTCACGGTCTCTCACATCATTTCACGGTCTCTCACAGCCTTTCACGGCCTCTCACAGCCTTTCACGGCCTCTCACAGCCTTTTACGGCCTCTCACAGCCTCACGTCCTCACGGCCTCTCACATCATTTTACGTTCTCTCACAGCCTCACGGCCTCTCACAGCCTTTCACGGCCTCTCACAGCCTCACGTCCTCACGGTCTCTCACATCATTTCACGGCCTCTCACAGCCTTTTACGGCCTCTCACAGCCTCACGTCCTCACGGCCTCTCACATCATTTCACGGTCTCTCACAGCCTTTCACGGCCTCTCACAGCCTCACGTCCTCACGGCCTCTCACATCATTTCACGGCCTCTCACAGCCTCACGGCCTCTCACAGTCTTTCACGGCCTCTCACAGCCTCACGTCCTCACGGCCTCTCACATCATTTCACGGCCTCTCACAGCCTCACGGCCTCTCACAGCCTTTCACGGCCTCTCACAGCCTCACGTTCTCACGGCCTCTCACATCATTTCACGGCCTCTCACATCATTTCACGGCCTCTCACAGCCTTTTACGGCCTCTCACAGCCTCACGTCCTCACGGCCTCTCACATCATTTCACGGCCTCTCACATCATTTCACGGCCTCTCACAGCCTTTTACGGCCTCTCACAGCCTCACGTCCTCACGGCCTCTCACATCATTTCACGGTCTCACAGCCTTTCACGGCCTCTCACAGCCTTTCACGGCCTTTCCTTATTTTTTTCTAGTTTTATTCAACTGCACCTGCAGGAAAGATGTGTTAGTTCCTTATGAATTTTGAATGTTTAAGAAGATGTTAATTGGTTGTGACTGAATCCAATAATATTTGATACATTTATCATTCCTTTTGATTCAAAAAGAGTGTTTCTGTGTGTTTGGTAGCGTAAACATGTTAACATCCCAGAGGCCATAGTCCAAAAACGGTGAACATTCTCTTTTATGTAGATAGATAACACAATGTACCTGAAATCACCTCAACTGTCTGTCTCCATTAGGAGTCTATTATATCAAGGGCAATATGGGCTATATTTGTTAACTTCAACTGGCCTTAAAGAAAAGACATGGGAGAAGTCAAAAACCTTCAGTAATGACAGCATGGAGTTAAATCAACAGTCCATTCATTCTAATGACAGCATGGAGTTAAATCAACAGTCCATTCATTCAAATGACAGCATGGAGTTAAATCAACAGTCCATTCATTCTAATGACAGCATGGAGTTAAATCAACAGTCCATTCATTCTAATGACAGCATGGAGTTAAATCAACAGTCCATTCATTCTAATGACAGCATGGAGTTAAATCAACAGTCCATTCATTCTAATGACAGCATGGAGTTAAATCAACAGTCCATTCATTCTAATGACAGCATGGAGGTAAATCAACAGTCCATTCATTCTAATGACAGCATGGAGTTAAATCAACAGTCCATTCATTCTAATGATAGCATGGAGTTAAATCAACAGTCCATTCATTCTAATGATGGCATGGAGTTAAATCAACAGTCCATTCATTCTAATGATGGCATGGAGTTAAATCAACAGTCCATTCATTCTAATGATGGCATGGAGTTAAATCAACAGTCCATTCATTCTAATGACAGCATGGAGGTAAATCAACAGTCCATTCATTCTAATGACAGCATGGAGTTAAATCAACAGTCCATTCATTCTAATGATAGCATGGAGTTAAATCAACAGTCCATTCATTCTAATGATGGCATGGAGTTAAATCAACAGTCCATTCATTCTAATGACAGCATGGAGTTAAATCAACAGTCCATTCATTCTAATGACAGCATGGAGGTAAATCAACAGTCCATTCATTCTAATGACAGCATGGAGTTAAATCAACAGTCCATTCATTCTAATGATAGCATGGAGTTAAATCAACAGTCCATTCATTCTAATGATGGCATGGAGTTAAATCAACAGTCCATTCATTCTAATGATGGCATGGAGTTAAATCAACAGTCCATTCATTCTAATGATGGCATGGAGTTAAATCAACAGTCCATTCATTCTAATGATGGCATGGAGTTAAATCAACAGTCCATTCATTCTAATGATGGCATGGAGTTAAATCAACAGTCCATTCATTCTAATGATGGCATGGAGTTAAATCAACAGTCCATTCATTCTACATTCAATGAAAAAAGTAAAAAAACAGGGCAAGGCAAGTCAGTTAAGAACAAATTCTTATTTACAATGATACCCTAGGAACAGTGGGTTAACCGCCTTGTTCTGGGGCAGAACGACAGCTCACGGATTCGAACTTGCAGCCTTTCGGTTACTAATCCAACACGCTAACCACTAGGCTACCTGCCTCACCCCTCTAACCACTAGGCTACCTGCCCCCCCAACCACTAGGCTACCTTCCTCCCCCCCTCTAACCACTTGGCTACCTGTCTCCCCCCCTCTAACTACTAGACTACCTGCCCCCCCCCCTAACCTCTAGGCTACCTGCCTACCCCCTCTAACCACTAGGCTACCTGCCTCCCCCCTCTAACCACTAGGCTACATGCCTCCCCCCTCTAACCACTAGGCTACCTGCTTTAACCACTAGGCTACCTGCCCTAACCACTAGGCTACCTGCCTCCCCCCTCTAACCACTAGGCTACCTGCCCTAACCACCAGGCTACCTGCCTCCCCCCTCTAACAACTAGGTTACCTGCCTCCCTCCTCTAACCACTAGGCTACCTGCCCTAACCACTAGGCTACCTGCTCTAACCACTAGGCTACCTGCCTCCCTCCTCTAACCACTAGGCTACATGCCTCCCCCCTCTAACCACTAGGCTACCTGCTTTAACCACTAGGCTACCTGCCCTAACCACTAGGCTACCTGCCTCCCCCCTCTAACCACTAGGCTACCTGCCCTAACCACCAGGCTACCTGCCTCCCCCCTCTAACAACTAGGTTACCTGCCTCCCTCCTCTAACCACTAGGCTACCTGCCCTAACCACTAGGCTACCTGCCCTAACCACTAGGCTACCTGCCTCCCTCCTCTAACCACTAGGCTACCTGCCTCCCTCCTCTAACCACTAGGCTACCTGCTCTAACCACTAGGCTACCTGCCTCCCTCCTCTAACCACTAGGCTACCTGCCTCCCTCCTCTAACCACTAGGCTACCTGCCTCCTCCCTCTAACCACTAGGCTACCTGCCTCCCTCCCCTATCCACTAGGCTACCTGCCTCCCTCCTCTAACCACTAGGCTACCTGCTCTAACCACTAGGCTACCTGCCTCCCTCCTCTAACCACTAGGCTACCTGCCCTAACCACCAGGCTACCTGCCTCCCCCCTCTAACAACTAGGTTACCTGCCTCCCTCCTCTAACCACTAGGCTACCTGCCCTAACCACTAGCCTACCTGCCTCCCTCCCCTATCCACTAGGCTACCTGCCTCCCTCCTCTAACCACTAGGCTACCTGCTCTAACCACTAGGCTACCTGCCTCCCTCCTCTAACCACTAGGCTACCTGCCTCCCTGCTCTAACCACTAGGCTACCTGCTCTAACCACTGGGCTACCTGCCTCCCCCCTCTAACCACTAGGCTACCTGCTCTAACCACTAGTCTACCTGCCCCCCCCCCCTCTGCCACTAGGCTACCTGCCATAACCACTAGGCTACCTGCTCTAACCACTAGGCTACCGGCCCTAACCACTAGGCTACTTGCTCTAACCACTAGGCTACCTGCCTCCCCCCTCTAACCACTAAGCTACCTGCCTCCCTCCTCTAACCACTAGGCTACCTGCCTCCCTCCTCTAACCACTAGGTTACCTGCTCTAACCACTAGGCTACCTGCCCTAACCACTAGGCTACCTGCCCAAACCACTAGGCTACCTGCTCTAACCACTAGGCTACCTGCCTCCCTCCTCTAACCACTAGGCTACCTGCCCTAACCACTAGGCACCTGCCTCCCTCCCCTAACCACTAGGCTACCTGCCCTAACCACTAGGCTACCTGCCTGCCTCCTCTAACCACTAGGCTACCTGCCTCCCTCCTCTAACCACTAGGCACCTGCCTCCCCCCTAACCACTAGGCTACCTGCCTGCCTCCTCTAACCACTAGGCTACCTGCCTCCCTCCTCTAACCACTAGGCTACCTGCCCTAACCACTAGGCTACCTGCCTCCCCCCTCTAACCACTAGGCTACCTCCTCTAACCACTAGGCTACCTGCCTCCCCCCTCTAACCACTAGGCTACCTGCCCTAACCACTAGGCTACCTGCCTCCCTCCCCTAACCACTAGGCTACCTGCCCTAACCACTAGGCTACCTGCCTCCCCCCCTCTAACCACTAGGCTACCTCCTCTAACCACTAGGCTACCTGCCTCCCCCCTCTGACCACTAGGCTACCTGCCCTAACCACTAGGCTACCTGCCTCCCTCCCCTAACCACTAGGCTACCTGCCCTAACCACTAGGCTACCTGCCTCCCCCCTCTAACCACTAGGCTACCTCCTCTAACCACTAGGCTACCTGCCTCCCCCCTCTAACCACTAGGCTACCTGCCCTAACCACTAGGCTACCTGCCTCCCTCCCTTAACCACTAGGCTACCTGCCCTAACCACTAGGCTACCTGCCTCCCTCCTCTAACCACTAGGCTACCTGCCCTAACCACTAGGCTACCTGCCTCCCTCAACCACTAGGCTACCTGCCCTAACCACTAGGCTACCTGCCTCCCCCCTCTAACCACTAGGCTACCTGCCCTAACCACTAGGCTACCTGCCTCCCTCCCCTAACCACTAGGCTACCTGCCCTAACCACTAGGCTACCTGCCTCCCCCCCTCTAACCACTAGGCTACCTCCTCTAACCACTAGGCTACCTGCCTCCCCCCTCTAACCACTAGGCTACCTGCCCTAACCACTAGGCTACCTGCCTCCCTCCCCTAACCACTAGGCTACCTGCCCTAACCACTAGGCTACCTGCCTCCCTCCTCTAACCACTAGGCACCTGCCTCCCCCCTCTAACCACTACGCTACCTGCTCTAACCACTAGGCTACCTGATCTAACCACTAGGTTAGCTGCCTCCCCCCCACTAACCACTAGGCAACCTGCTCTAACCACGAGGTTACCTGCCTCCCCCCTCTAACCACTAAGTTACCTGCCTCCCCCCTCTACTACCTGCTCTAACCACTAGGTTACCTGCCTCCTTCCTCTAACCACTAGGCTACCTGCTCTAACCACTAGGCTACCTGCCTCCCCCCTCTAACCACTAGGCTACCTGCCCTAACCACTAGGTTAGCTGCCTCCCCCCCCACTAAACACTAGGCTACCTGCTCTAACCACTAGGTTACCTGCCTCCCCCCTCTAACCACTAGGCTACCTGCCCTAACCACTAGGTTAGCTGCCTCCCCCCTCTAAGCACTAGGCTACCTGCTCTAACCACTAGGTTACCTGCCTCCCCCCTCTAACCACTAGGCTACCTGCCCTAACCACTAGGTTAGCTGCCTCCCCCCCACTAACCACTAGGCTACCTGCTCTAACCTCTAGGCTACCTGCCCTAACCACTAGGCTACCTGCTCTAACCACTAGGCTACCTGCTCTAACCACTAGGCTACCTGCCTCCCTCCCCCCTCTAACCACTAGGCTACCTGCTCTAACCACTAGGCTACCTGCCCTAACCACTAGGCTACCTGCTCTAACCACTAGGCTACCTGCTCTAACCACTAGGCTACCTGCCCTAACCACTAGGCTACCTGCTCTAACCACTAGGTTACCTGCCTCCCTCCTCTAACCACTAGGCTACCTGCCCTAACCACTAGGCTACCTGCTCTAACCACTAGGTTACCTGCCTCCCTCCTCTAACCACTAGGTTACCTGCCTCTCCCCTCTAACCACTAGGCTACCTGCTCTAACCACTAGGTTACCTGCCTCCCTCCTCTAACCACTAGGCTACCTGCTCTAACCACTGGGTTACCTGCCTCCTCCCTCTAACCACTAGGCTACCTGCCTCCCCCCTCTAACCACTAGGCTACCTGCCTCCCCCCTCTAACCACTAGGCTACCTGCCTCCCTCCTCTAACCACTAGGCTACCTGCTCTAACCACTAGGCTACCTGCCTATCTGTTACAGCCTGTGAGATCTGAAGATCAGAGGCATCTCAACTCTTTCTATTACTGAGCTCAACGGGGGGGGGGGGGGGGGGTTATGAAAAGTTATACAGGAGGCTGACACAGACTGGCTGATCTTTTACATGCGATGGAGATCAACAGACACACACACCTGTCCCCATCCTTCCATCCCCAACATCTCTCCATAATGAGACATGTCCCTCCTCTCCTCTCACAGCCCTCCCAAACATTAGCTTGCATGCTAACTTGACTATCCACTATACCTCAGCATGCTACGTTGCTAACCTGTCCCCATCCTTCCATCCCCAACATCTCTCCATAATGAGACATGTCCCTCCTCTCCTCTCACAGCCCTCCCAAACATTAGCTTGCATGCTAACTTGACTATCCACTATACCTCAGCATGCTACGTTGCTAACCTGTCCCCATCCTTCCATCCCCAACATCTCTCCATAATGAGACATGTCCCTCCTCTCCTCTCACAGCCCTCCCAAACATTAGCTTGCATGCTAATTTGACTATCCACCATACCTCAGCATGCTACGTTGCTAACCTGTCCCCATCCTTCCATCCCCAACATCTCTCCATAATGAGACATGTCCCTCCTCTCCTCTCACAGCCCTCCCAAACATTAGCTTGCATGCTAACTTGACTATCCACTATACCTCAGCATGCTACGTTGCTAACCTGTCCCCATCCTTCCATCCCCAACATCTCTCCATAATGAGACATGTCCCTCCTCTCCTCTCACAGCCCTCCCAAACATTAGCTTGTTGGCTGTAGCAGTTCCCTGCACAGACAAACACATTCGCTCCTGATGAATGAAAGCTGATACGACGTAATCTACCTGAACCTTTAACACCGGATGTGTCCCATATGATACCCTATTCCCTATAATGTGGTAAAGTGCACTCCTTTTGACCAGGGCCCAAAGGGAATAGGGTGCCATTTGGGATGCAGACATCTGCTATATGCAGAGGAATCAAACGTTTATCTGTTGTCAATAATTGATATCCCACCACTGGAGGGATATCTCCAACCACCAACTTACCATCCCGAGGCAAGGCCGAGTATAGCCCACAAAGATCTCCGCCACGGCACAACCCAAGGGGGGGCGCCAACCCAGACATACAGTATAGCAGATGGCTAAGTAGAAGATGGCTAAGTTAGCAACGTAGCATGCTGAGGTAAAGTGGATAGTCAAGGTAGCATGCTGACATACAGTATAGCAGATGGCTAAGTAGAAGATGGCTAAGTTAGCAACATAGCATGCTGAGGTATAGTGGATAGTCAAGGTAGCATGCTGACATACAGTATAGCAGATGGCTAAGTAGAAGATGGCTAAGTTAGCAACGTTGCACGCTGAGGTATAGCAAACATTCTAATGTAAGTCCAGGGTATAGAATGAATCCATGGACACTGCTAGAGGGGGGAGGCAGGTATCCTAGCCTTCCCTGTGGCTCAGTTGGTAGAGCATGGTGTGTGCAACGCCAGGGTTGTGGGTTCGATTCCCACGGGGGGCCAGTACAAAAAAAATTAAAATGCATGAAATGAAAATGATATGTATGTATTCACTACTGTAAGTCGCTTGGGATAAGAGCGTCTGCTAAATGACTAAAATGTAAAAATGCTACTATGGATAGAGAACCCAAGGTTTAATGAGAGGAAATACGCACCTGTAAGGGACAAATAAATGATAGAGAGCTGGCTTGGTACCAAACTATAAACTAAAGAGCAAACCCAGAAAACCCTGCTCTTTATAGTCAGAGACATAGCTTCTACCACATCAGATGTTATATCTGTTCTTTATAGTCAGAGACATAGCTTCTACCACATCAGATGTTATATCTGTTCTTTATAGTCAGAGACATAGCTTCCACCACATCAGATGTTATATCTGTTCTTTATAGTCAGAGACATAGCTTCCACCACATCAGATGTTATATCTGTTCTTTATAGTCAGAGACATAGCTTCCACCACATCAGATGTTATATCTGTTCTTTATAGTCAGAGACATAGCTTCCACCACATCAGATGTTGTAGCTGTTCTTTATAGTCAGAGACATAGCTTCCACCACATCAGATGTTATATCTGTCCTTTATAGTCAGAGACATAGCTTCCACCACATCAGATGTTATATCTGTTCTTTATAGTCAGAGACATAGCTTCCACCACATCAGATGTTATATCTGTCCTTTATAGTCAGAGACATAGCTTCTACCACATCAGATGTTATATCTGTTCTTTATAGTCAGAGACATAGCTTCCACCACATCAGATGTTATATCTGTCCTTTATAGTCAGAGACATAGCTTCCACCACATCAGATGTTATATCTGTTCTTTATAGTCAGAGACATAGCTTCCACCACATCAGATGTTGTAGCTGTTCTTTATAGTCAGAGACATAGCTTCTATCACATCAGATGTTATATCTGTTCTTTATAGTCAGAGACATAGCTTCCACCACATCAGATGTTATATCTGTCCTTTATAGTCAGAGACATAGCTTCCACCACATCAGATGTTATATCTGTTCTTTATAGTCAGAGACATAGCTTCCACCACATCAGATGTTATATCTGTTCTTTATAGTCAGAGACATAGCTTCCACCACATCAGATGTTATATCTGTCCTTTATAGTCAGAGACATAGCTTCCACCACATCAGATGTTATATCTGTTCTTTATAGTCAGAGACATAGCTTCCACCACATCAGATGTTATATCTGTCCTTTATAGTCAGAGACATAGCTTCCACCACATCAGATGTTATATCTGTTCTTTATAGTCAGAGACATAGCTTCCACCACATCAGATGTTATATCTGTTCTTTATAGTCAGAGACATAGCTTCCACCACATCAGATGTTATATCTGTTCTTTATAGTCAGAGACATAGCTTCCACCACATCAGATGTTATATCTGTCCTTTATAGTCAGAGACATAGCTTCCACCACATCAGATGTTATATCTGTTCTTTATAGTCAGAGACATAGCTTCCACCACATCAGATGTTATATCTGTCCTTTATAGTCAGAGACATAGCTTCCACCACATCAGATGTTATATCTGTTCTTTATAGTCAGAGACATAGCTTCTATCACATCAGATGTTATATCTGTTCTTTATAGTCAGAGACATAGCTTCCACCACATCAGATGTTATATCTGTTCTTTATAGTCAGAGACATAGCTTCCACCACATCAGATGTTATATCTGTCCTTTATAGTCAGAGACATAGCTTCCACCACATCAGATGTTATATCTGTTCTTTATAGTCAGAGACATAGCTTCCACCACATCAGATGTTATATCTGTCCTTTATAGTCAGAGACATAGCTTCCACCACATCAGATGTTATATCTGTTCTTTATAGTCAGAGACATAGCTTCCACCACATCAGATGTTATATCTGTCCTTTATAGTCAGAGACATAGCTTCTACCACATCAGATGTTATATCTGTTCTTTATAGTCAGAGACATAGCTTCTACCACATCAGATGTTATATCTGTCCTTTATAGTCAGAGACATAGCTTCCACCACATCAGATGTTATATCTGTTCTTTATAGTCAGAGCTGTAAGAATATTTGAAGATAAATACACAGCGAAGAGGAATAGAAGTCAAGAGGGAATTAACAATCAATGGAAATAGTTGTTTTTCTGTAATAGGGAATGAATGATTAATGGGTCAGAGACAGGGGAGGAATTTCAGTCCGGGACTCATAGCTACATGTGGCAAGTTCTCATTTGTTTCATTACTAGTTCAGCAGAAGAGAAACCTGTAGTCTACTATTTGAAGAAACTGGATGATGTGATGTTGGGATGGGGTCCCTGTCTCAGAGCTATGCAGTTTACTTACGTCGCTGTGTCGATGGTGGCATCGCTTGTTCTCGACCAACATCTTACCATCAAGTGTCCACACGCTCTTTTGACTATGATTCGAGCTGCACAGGTCACAAATGGTTGACTGTTTTGGAGGCTCCTATCATCATACAATGTAGCAAGCCATGTAATTCAGTTACTCTGATGGTTCCTCCAGATACCACATTACTTGAACACGACTGTTGTGAGTTGGTTTTGGATCATCTCTCTGATGGGTTTACTAAGAGTAATCCATTGGAAAACCCTGAGTTTATCTTCTACACAGACGGTTCAAGCATTGTGGAGGGGGGTTTGAGGAAGGCAGGCTGGGGCAGTGACTACAGTGGGCAATGTGATAGTGACAGGCACATTACCTGTAGGAACATCAGCACAGCTGGCACAATTGGTGTTTTTTTTGACAGAATCATGTAAACAGGCTGAAGGAAAAACAGCTAATAACAGCTAATCACTGCCCATCCCACAGACTCAAGGTACGCTTTCAGCGTTACCCGTAATTTTGGAAAAATATGGAAAAACAGAGGATTCATCACTGGAAGCTCCTGTGAAGAATTGACCAGAGGTGATGGCTCTACTGATTGTTCTCCAGTTACCTGGACAAGCTGCAATTTTGAAAATGAAAGCACATGGAACAATCTTAACAGAGACGAGAGTACAGGTAATGACCTGGCTGACGAAAACTCTAGACCACCTTTGCTCCACACACAGAGACGCGTACCAAGCTCTCCCTCGCCCTTCATTTGGCAAATCTGACCAACACTCTATCCTCCTGATTCCTGCTTACAAGCAAAAACTAAAGCAGGAAGTACCAGTGACTCGCTCAATAAGGAAGTGATCAGAGGACGCAGATGCTAAGATACAGGACTGTTTTGCTAGCAGAAAACTTGAGCGTGCATAACTATTCACCCCCCAAAGTCAATACTTTGTAGAGCCACCGTTTGCAGCAATTACAGCTGCATGTCTCTTGCGGTATGTCTCTATAAGCTTGGCACATCTAGCCACTTGAATTTTTGCTCATTCTTCAAGACAAAACTGCTCCAGCTCCTTCAAGTTGGATGGGTTCTGCTGATGTACAGCAATCTTTAAGTCATACCACAAATTCTCAATTGGATTGAGGTCTGGGCTTTGACCAGGCAATTCCAAGACATTTAAATGTTCCCCCTTAAACCACTCGAGTGTTGCTTTAGCAGTACACTCCAGCTCTGTGGAGTGTACGGCTTAAAGTGGTCCTATGGACAGATACTTTAATCTCCACTGTGGAGCTTTGCAGCTCCTTCAGGGTCATCTTTGGTCTCTTTGTTGCCTCTCTGATTATTGCCCTCCTTGCCTGCTCCGTGAGTTCTGGTGGGCGGCCCAGCAAACACAGGTTTGCTGTGTTGCCATATTCTTTCCATTTTTTAATAATGGATTTAATGGTGCTCCGTGGGATGTTCAATGTCTCGGATATATTTTTATAACCCAACCCTGATCTGTACTTCTCCACAACTTTGTCCCTGACCTGTTTGAAGAGCTCCTTGGTCTTCATGGTGCTGCTTGGATGGTGGTGCCCCTTGCTTAGTGGTGTTGCAGACTCTGGGGCCTATCAGAACAGGTGTATGTATACTGAGATCATGTGACACTTAGATTGCACACAGGTGGACTTAATTTAAATAATTATGTGACTTCTGAAGATAATTGCTTCCACCATATGAATATATATGCACGCCAAAAAAAATCCGTTTGTAATTTTGATGATTTTTTTGAAACAAGTTGTTTTTTTCATTTCTTTTCACCAATTTGGACTATTTTGTGTATGTCCATTAAATGAAATCCAAATAAAAATCAATTTAAATTACAGTTTGTAATGCAACAAAATAGGAACCCCCTGCATATAGCCTCCACATTGACTCTGTACCGGTAACCCCTGTATATAGCCTCCACATTGACTCTGTACCATAACATCCTGTATATAGCCTCCACATTGACTCTGTACCGTAACACCCTGTATATAGCCTCCACATTGACTCTGTACCGGTACCCCCTGTATATAGCCTCCACATCGACTCTATACCGGTTCCCCCTGTATATAGCCTCCACATTGACTCTGTACCGGTACCGCCTGTATATAGCCTCCACATTGACTCTGTACCAGTACCCCCTGTATATAGCCTCCACATTGACTCTGTACCGTAACACCCTGTATATAGCCTCCACATTGACTCTGTACCATAACACTCTGTATATAGCCTCCACGTTGACTCTGTACCATAACACCCTGTATATAGCCTCCACATTGACTCTGTACCGGTACCCCCTGTATATAGCCTCCACATTGACACTGTACCGTAACACCCTGTATATAGCATCCACATTGACACTGTACCGTAACACCCTGTATATAGCCTCCACATTGACTCTGTACCATAACACCCTGTATATAGCCTCCACATTGACTCTGTACCGTAACACCCTGTATATAGCCTCCACATTGACTCTGTACCATAACACCCTGTATATAGCCTCCACATTGACTCTGTACCGTAACACCCTGTATATAGCCTCCACATTGACACTGTACCGTAACACCCTGTATATAGCCTCCACATTGACTCTGTACCGGTACCCCCTGTATTAGCCTCCACATTGACTCTGTACCCGTACCCCCTGTATATAGCCTCCACACTGACTCTGTACCATAACACCCTGTATATAGCCTCCACATTGACTCTGTACCATAACACCCTGTATATAGCCTCCACATTGACTCTGTACCGTAACACCCTGTATATAGCCTCCACATTGACTCTGTACCGTAACACCCTGTATATAGCCTCCACATTGACTCTGTACCGTAACACCCTGTATATAGCCTCCACATTGACTCTGTACCATAGCACCCTGTATATAGCCTCCATGTTGACTCTGTACCGTAACACCCTGTATAGAGCCTCCACATTGACTCTGTACCATAACACCCTGTATATAGCCTCCACATTGACTCTGTACCAGAACCCCCTGTATATAGCCTCCACATTCACTCTGTACCAGTACCCCCTGTATATAGCCTCCACATTGACTCTGTACCGTAACACCCTGTATATAGCCTATACATTGACTCTGTACCGTAACACCCTGTATATAGCCTCCACATTGACTCTGTACCATAGCACCCTGTATATAGCCTCCATGTTGACTCTGTACCGTAACACCCTGTATAGAGCCTCCACATTGACTCTGTACCATAACACCCTGTATATAGCCTCCACATTGACTCTGTACCAGAACCCCCTGTATATAGCCTCCACATTCACTCTGTACCAGTACCCCCTGTATATAGCCTCCACATTGACTCTGTACCGTAACACCCTGTATATAGCCTATACATTGACTCTGTACCGTAACACCCTGTATATAGCCTATACATTGACTCTGTACCGTAACACCCTGTACATAGACTCCACATTGACTCTGTACCAGAACCCCCTGTATATAGCCTCCACATTCACTCTGTACCAGTACCCCCTGTATATAGCCTCCACATTGACTCTGTACCGTAACACCCTGTACATAGACTCCACATTGACTCTGTACCAGAACCCCCTGTATATAGCCTCCACATTGACTCTGTACCATTACACCCTCTACATAGACCCGCTACTGTTATTTTATTGTTGCTCCTTAATTATTTGTTGTAAAAAATATATATTCTTAAAACTGCATTGTTGGTAAAGGGCTTGTAAGTCAGCATTTCACTATTTCAGACTAGTCTACACCATGTCTTCTCAGAGGCTGCTCTCTCTCCATTAATACCCTAGTCTCTCTCTCTCGCTCTCTCTCTCCCTCTCTCTCTCTCTCTCTCTCTCTCTCTCTCTCTACTAACACCCTAGTCTATATCTCTCTATCTCTCCATTAACAACATACCCCCCTCTTTCTCTCTCAATTCAATTCCATTTAAGTTCTTTATTGGTACGGAAAACATACGTCTACATTGCCAAAGCAAGGGAAATGGACAATAAATTATAAAAAAATTACAGTAAAACATTACACTTTCGGAGGTTCCAAAAGAATGAAGACATTTCAAATGTCATATTATGGATATAAACAGTGTTGCAATGATGTGCAAATAGTTAAAGTACAAAGAGAAAATAAATAATTAAAATATATATATAATTAACAATTGTCTTTGTTCTTCACTGGTTGCCCTTATCTTGTGGTAACAGGTCAAAAATCTTGCTGCTGTGATTGCACACTGTGGTATTTCACCCAACAAACTTGATTTGTTTTGTGGGTCTGTGTAATCTGAGGGAAGTATGTGTCTCTAATATGGTCATACATTTGGCAGGAGGTTAGGAAGTGCAGCTCAGTTTCCACCTCATTTTGTGGGCAGTATGCACATCTCTCTCTCTCTCTCTCTCTCTCTCTCTCGCTCTGTCTCTCTCTCTCTCTCTCTCTCTCTCTCTCTCTCTCCATTAACACCCTAGCCCCCCCCTCTCTCTCTCTCTCTCTCTCTCTCTCTCTCTCCATTAACACCCTAGCCCCCCCTCTCTCTCTCTCTCTCCCTTTCTGTTTCCCTTTCTCTGTCTCTTCCCTCTCTGTCTCTCTGTTTCTCTGTCTCTCTGTCTCTTTGTCTCTCTCTCTGTCTCTCTTCCCTCTTCCCTCTCTTCCCTCTCTCTCTGTCTCTCTACCCTCTCTCTCTCTCTTACTCTCTCGCTGTCTCTCTTTCTGTCTCTCTTCCCTCCCTGTCTCTCTGTCTCTCTGTCTCTCTCTCTCCATTAACACCCTAGCCCCCCTCTCTCTCTCTGTCTCTTCCCTCTCTCTCTCTATCTCTTCCCTCTCTCTCTCTCATACTCTCTCTGTCTCTTCCCTCTCTCTCTCTCTCTCTCTCTCTCTCTCTCTCTCTCTCTCTCTCTCTGCCCTTTCTTACTCTCTGTCTCTCTTCCCTCTCTGTCTCTCTGTCTCTCCATTAACACCCTAGCCCCCCTCTCTCTCTCTCTCTCTCTCTGTCTCTTCCCTCTCTCTCTCTCTGTCTCTCTTCCCTCTCTGTCTCTCTGTTTCTCTGTCTCTCTGTCTCTTTGTCTCTCTCTCTGTCTCTCTTCCCTCTTCCCTCTCTTCCCTCTCTGTCTCTGTCTCTCTGTCTCTCTCTCTCTCTTACTCTCTCGCTGTCTCTCTTTAGTCTCTCTTCCCTCCCTGTCTCTCTGTCTCTCTCCATTAACACCCTAGCCCCTCTCTCTCTCTCTCTCTCTCTCTCTGTCTCTCTCTCTGTCTCTCTTCCCTCTCTGTCTCTCTCCCTCTCTCTCTCTGTCTCTCTCCCTCTCTCTCTCTCTCTTCCCTCTTTGTCTCTCTGTCTCTCTCTCTCTCCATTAACACCCTAGCCCCTCTCACTCTCTGTCTCTCCCCCTCTCTCTCTGTCTCTCTCCCTCTCTTTCTCCCTCTCTCTCTCTCTCTCTCCCTCTATTTCTCCCTCTCTCTCTCTCTCTCTCTCTCTCTCTCTCTCTCTCTCTCTCTCAGCAACACATAAGGATGATAATGATCGAGAAAGCTGGAGATGAATCACCCCATCTTCAATTAACAGGAGCCAGGTACTCAGGTAGTCAGGTAGTCAGGTAGTCATGTAGTTAGGTAGTCAAGTAGCCAGTAGCCATGTGGCCTGGTTGTCAGGTAGTCAGGTAGTCAGGTAGCCAGTAGCCATGTGGCCTGGTAGTCAGGTAGCCGGTAGCCATGTGGTCAGGTAGCTGGTAGACAGGTAGCCAGGTGGTAAGGTAGCCGGTAGCCTGTTATCAGGTAACCATGTAGCCAGGTAGTCTGGTAGCCAGGTGGCCATGTAGCCAGGTAGTCTGGTAGACAGGTGGTCTGGTAGACAGGTATCCAGGTAGCCATGTAGCCATGTAGCCAGGTAGTCTGGTAGACAGGTGGTCTGGTAGACAGGTATCCAGGTATCCAGGTAGCCATGTAGCCATGTAGCCAGGTAGTCTGGTAGACAGGTGGCCATGTAGCCAGGTAGTCTGGTAGACAGGTGGCCATGTAGCCAGGTAGTCTGGTAGCCAGGTGGTCTGGTAGACAGGTATCCAGGTATCCAGGTATCCAGGTAGCCATGTAGCCAGGTAGTCTGGTAGCCAGGTGGTCTGGTAGACAGGTATCCAGGTATCCAGGTAGCCATGTAGCCAGGTCGTCTGGTAGACAGGTGGCCATGTAGCCAGGTAGTCTGCTAGCCAGGTGGTCTGGTAGACAGGTATCCAGGTATCCAGGTAGCCATGTAGCCAGGTGGTCTGGTAGACAGGTTGTCTGGTAGACAGGTATCCAGGTATCCAGGTAGCCATGTAGCCAGGTCGTCTGGTAGACAGGTGGCCATGTAGCCAGGTAGCCATGTACCCAGGTAGTCATGTAGCCAGGTCATCTGGTAGACAGGTGGCCATGTAGCCAGGTAGCCATGTAGCCAGGTAGTCATGTAGCCAGGTAGTCTGGTAGCCAGGTGGTCTGGTAGACAGGTATCCAGGTATCCAGGTAGCCATGTAGCCAGGTCGTCTGGTAGACAGGTGGCCATGTAGCCAGGTAGTCTGGTAGCCAGGTAGCCATGTAGCCAGGTAGTCTGGTAGCCAGGTGGCCATGTAGCCAGGTAGTCTGGTAGCCAGGTGGTCTGGTAGACAGGTATCCAGGTATCCAGGTAGCCATGTAGCCAGGTGGTCTGGTAGACAGGTTGTCTGGTAGACAGGTATCCAGGTATCCAGGTAGCCATGTAGCCAGGTCGTCTGGTAGACAGGTGGCCATGTAGCCAGGTAGCCATGTACCCAGGTAGTCATGTAGCCAGGTCGTCTGGTAGACAGGTGGCCATGTAGCCAGGTAGCCATGTAGCCAGGTAGTCATGTAGCCAGGTAGTCTGGTAGCCAGGTGGTCTGGTAGACAGGTATCCAGGTATCCAGGTAGCCATGTAGCCAGGTCGTCTGGTAGACAGGTGGCCATGTAGCCAGGTAGTCTGGTAGCCAGGTAGCCATGTAGCCAGGTAGTCTGGTAGCCAGGTGGCCATGTAGCCAGGTAGTCTGGTAGCCAGGTGGTCTGGTAGACAGGTGGCCATGTAGCCAGGTAGTCTGGTAGCCAGGTGGTCTGGTAGACAAGTGGCCATGTAGCCAGGTAGTCTGGTAGACAGGTATCCAGGTAGCCATGTAGCCATGTAGCCAGGTGGTCTGGTAGACAGGTAGTCTGGTAGCCAAGTAGTCTGGTAGCCAGGTGGTCTGGTAGACAGGTATCCAGGTATCCAGGTAGCCATGTAGCCAGGTGGTCTGGTAGACAGGTATCCAGGTATCCAGGTAGCCATGTAGCCAGGTGGTCTGGTAGACAGGTATCCAGGTATCCAGGTAGCCATGTAGCCAGGTAGTCTGGTAGCCAGGTGGTCTGGTAGACAGGTATCCAGGTAGCCAGGTAGCCATGTAGCCAGGTCGTCTGGTAGCCAGGTGGTCTGGTAGACAGGTATCCAGGTAGCCATGTAGCCAGGTAGTCTGGTAGACAGGTATCCAGGTATCCCGGTAGCCATGTAGCCAGGTGGTCTGGTAGACAGGTATCCAGGTAGCCATGTAGCCAGGTGGTCTGGTAGACAGGTATCCAGGTATCCATGTAGCCATGTAGCCAGGTGGTCTGGTAGACAGGCATCCAGGTATCCAGGTAGCCATGTAGCCAGGTAGTCTGGTAGCCAGGTGGTCTGGTAGACAGGTATCTAGGTATCCAGGTATCCAGGTATCCAGGTAGCCATGTAGCCAGGTTGTCTGGTAGACAGGTGGCCAGATAGCCGGTAGCCAGATCGTCATATAGCCAGGTCGTCATGTAGCCTGGTGGTCATGTAGCCAGGTAGGCAGGTAGCCAGGTATCCATGTAGCCAAGTGCATCCCAAATGGAACCCTATTCCCTTTATAGTCCACTACATCTAGGCTGTTAGGCCATTGGAACCCTGTAAACTGGTAGAAAGTAGTGCACCACACCTAGACTGTTGGAACCCTATAAACTCTGGTAGAAAGTAGTGCACTATATCTAGACTGTTGGAACCCTATAAACTCTGGTAGAAAGTAGTGCACTACATCTAGACTGTTGGAACCCTATAAACTCTGGTAGAAAGTAGTGCACTACATCTAGACTGTTGGAACCCTATAAACTCTGGTAGTGGCGGACACCATCACCCTTAGTAGGTCGTGTGTGTGTGTGTGTGTGTGTGTGTGTGTGTGTGTGTGTGTGTGTGTGTGTGTGTGTGTGTGTGTGTGGGGGGGGGGGGGGGGGCTGTCTGTCTG
The DNA here is from genome assembly GCF_965601325.2 of Salmo salar. NCBI lineage: Eukaryota > Metazoa > Chordata > Actinopteri > Salmoniformes > Salmonidae > Salmo > Salmo salar. The sequence goes on along the minus strand of NC_138306.1, from coordinate 91,109,917 downwards.
TGTGGGCTGTGTGTGTGTGTGTCTGTCTGTCTGTGTGTGTGTGTGTGTGTGTGTGTGTGTGTGTGTGTGTGTGTGTGTGTGTGTGTGTGTGTGTGTGTGTGTGTGTGTGTGTGTGTGTGTGTGTGTGTGGGGCTGTGTGTGGTCTGTGGTATCGACCTCACTAGGAGAGGAGTCCTACTGGTCCCAGGGAACACATGCAGTTCATCCCATCAGCACACACACACACACACACACACACACACACACACACACACACACACACACACACACACACACACACACACACACACAGCCCACACACACACACACACACACACACACACACACACACACACACTGCTTTTTATTCAGTAATTAACAATGCATTTACCCACACAACACCTTTTGCTCCATCCACCCTCCTCCATCCACCCTCCACCCTCCACCCTCCTCCCTCCACCATCCACCCTCCTCCCTCCACCCTCCACCCTCCTCCCTCCACCCTTCTCCATCCACCCTCCACCCTCCTCCCTCCACCCTCCACCCTCCACCCTTCTCCCTCCACCCTCTACCCTCCTCCCTCCACCCTTCTCCCTCCACCCTCCACCCTCCTCCCTCCACCCTCCACCCTCCTCCCTCCACCCTACTCCTCCTCCCCACCCTCCACCCTCCTCCCTCCACCCTCCACCCTTCTCCCTCCACCCTCTACCCTCCTCCCTCCACCCTTCTCCCTCCACCCTCCACCCTCCTCCCTCCACCCTCCACCCTCCTCCCTCCACCCTACTCCTCCTCCCCACCCTCCACCCTTCTCCCTCCACCCTCCTCCCTCCACCCTCCTCCCTCATCCCTCTACCCTCCACCCTTCTCCCTCCACCCTCCACCCTCCTCCCTCCACCCTCAACCCTTAACTGACTTGTTAAATCAAATCCAATAATAAAATCAGCAGCATGAGATCAGAGGGGAGAGAGATCGTGGAGGATGGAGGACAATGTCCTTAGAAAGGGCAAGACCCATGAACACACACCATAATAGGAAAGGTAACCCTGTCCTGCGTGTGTGCGTGCGTGCGTGTGCATGTGCGTGCATGTGTGTGTGTGTGTGTGTGAAACATATGTTTACATTGCCAAAGCAGGTGAAATAGTACAAAAGGGAAAATAAACATAAAGATGAGTCTCTCTCTCTCCCTCACACACACACAGACACAAAATAACACCCAGCCGCATCTCGCCGGTCGTCTGTCATCTTAACTGACAGGTGACCTAAAAACTCACCCAGGATGAACTGCTCACATCTCCGTGTTTAGACAACTGTCACAGAGGGCATCTAGCGCCTGTTAAATCTCCTGACAAGAGATCAACCCTACTCCTCAGCTTCTAAGCCTTCCTCTCCCCTCCCCTCCCATCCCCTTCCCCCTTCTCAGCCCTTCACGCCCCCATCCTCAGCCCCCTGTCCCCTCACCTCATCAACAGCTTCTCAACCCTCCCAGGGGGCATACTAAACACACAAATAAACTAAAAAAAAAAAAAAAAATTCATAAATGAATTAAATAAACCTTTACAGGGGGGTAGCTTTGGGCTAGTGTTTGGGAACAAGTGTCACTGTTAATTGATGTGACAATGCGAGCAGCACGTTGGCATCTGTTGCCCTCGTCACCCAGAGCTTGGTGACAAGGTTCTGGAAACACTGACCTACTGTATTAACCCAGAGCTTGGTGACCTGGTTCTGGAATCACTGACCTACTGTGTTCACCCAGAGCTTGGTGACCTGGTTCTGGAATCACTGACCTACTGTGTTCACCCAGAGCTTGGTGACCTGGTTCTGGAATCACTGACCTACTGTGTTCACCCAGAGCTTGGTGACCTGGTTCTGGAATCACTGACCTACTGTGTTCACCCAGAGCTTGGTGACCTGGTTCTGGAATCACTGACCTACTGTGTTCACCCAGAGCTTGGTGACCTGGTTCTGGAATCACTGACCTACTGTGTTCACCCAGAGCTTGGTGACCTGGTTCTGGAATCACTGACCTACTGTGTTCACCCAGAGCTTGGTGACCTGGTCCTAGTATCTCTATCCTACTGTATTCACCCAGAGCTTGGTGACCTGGTCCTAGTATCTCTATCCTACTGTATTCACCCAGAGCTTGGTGACCTGGTCCTAGTATCTCTGTCCTACTGTGTTCACCCAGAGCTTGGTGACCTGGTACTAATATCTCTGTCCTACTGTATTCACCCAGAGCTTGGTGACCTGGTCCTAGTATCTCTGTCCTACTGTGTTCACCCAGAGCTTGGTGACCTGGTCCTAGTATCTCTGTCCTACTGTATTAACCCAGAGCTTGGTGACCTGGTCCTAGTATCTCTGTCCTACTGTATTAACCCAGAGCTTGGTGACCTGGTCCTAGTATCTCTGTCCTACTGTATTAACCCAGAGCTTGGTGACCTGGTCCTAGTATCTCTGTCCTACTGTATTAACCCAGAGCTTGGTGACCTGGTCCTAGTATCTCTGTCCTACTGTATTAACCCAGAGCTTGGTGACCTGGTCCTAGTATCTCTGTCCTACTGTATTAACCCAGAGCCTGGTGACCTGGTCCTAGTATCTCTGTCCTACTGTATTCACCCAGAGCTTGGTGACCTGGTCCTAGTATCTCTGTCCTACTGTATTCACCCAGAGCTTGGTGACCTGGTCCTAGTATCTCTGTCCTACTGTATTCACCCAGAGCTTGGTGACCTGGTCCTAGTATCTCTGTCCTACTGTATTAACCCAGAGCTTGGTGACCTGGTCCTAGTATCTCTGTCCTACTGTATTAACCCAGAGCTTGGTGACCTGGTCCTAGTATCTCTGTCCTACTGTGTTCACACAGAGCTTGGTGACCTGGTACTAATATCTCTGTCCTACTGTGTTCACCCAGAGCTTGGTGACCTGGTCCTAGTATCTCTGTCCTACTGTGTTCACCCAGAGCTTGGTGACCTGGTCCTAGTATCTCTGTCCTACTGTATTAACCCAGAGCTTGGTGACCTGGTCCTAGTATCTCTGTCCTACTGTATTAACCCAGAGCTTGGTGACCTGGTCCTAGTATCTCTGTCCTACTGTATTAACCCAGAGCTTGGTGACCTGGTCCTAGTATCTCTGTCCTACTGTATTAACCCAGAGCTTGGTGACCTGGTCCTAGTATCTCTGTCCTACTGTATTCACCCAGAGCTTGGTGACCTGGTCCTAGTATCTCTGTCCTACTGTATTAACCCAGAGCTTGGTGACCTGGTCCTAGTATCTCTGTCCTACTGTATTAACCCAGAGCTTGGTGACCTGGTCCTAGTATCTCTGTCCTACTGTATTAACCCAGAGCTTGGTGACCTGGTCCTAGTATCTCTGTCCTACTGTATTAACCCAGAGCTTGGTGACCTGGTCCTAGTATCTCTGTCCTACTGTATTAACCCAGAGCTTGGTGACCTGGTCCTAGTATCTCTGTCCTACTGTATTCACCCAGAGCTTGGTGACCTGGTCCTAGTATCTCTGTCCTACTGTATTCACCCAGAGCTTGGTGACCTGGTCCTAGTATCTCTGTCCTACTGTATTAACCCAGAGCTTGGTGACCTGGTCCTAGTATCTCTGTCTTACTGTATTCACCCAGAGCTTGGTGACCTGGTCCTAGTATCTCTGTCCTACTGTATTCACCCAGAGCTTGGTGACCTGGTCCTAGTATCTCTTTCCTACTGTGTTCACCCGGGGCTTGGTGACCTGGTCCTAGTATCTCTGTCCTACTGTGTTCACCCAGAGCTTGGTGACCTGGTACTAATATCTCTGTCCTACTGTGTTCACCCAGAGCTTGGTGACCTGGTTCTGGAATCACTGACCTACTGTGTTCACCCAGAGCTTGGTGACCTGGTTCTGGAATCACTGACCTACTGTGTTCACCCAGAGCTTGGTGACCTGGTCCTAGTATCTCTATCCTACTGTATTCACCCAGAGCTTGGTGACCTGGTCCTAGTATCTCTATCCTACTGTATTCACCCAGAGCTTGGTGACCTGGTCCTAGTATCTCTGTCCTACTGTGTTCACCCAGAGCTTGGTGACCTGGTACTAATATCTCTGTCCTACTGTATTCACCCAGAGCTTGGTGACCTGGTCCTAGTATCTCTGTCCTACTGTGTTCACCCAGAGCTTGGTGACCTGGTCCTAGTATCTCTGTCCTACTGTATTAACCCAGAGCTTGGTGACCTGGTCCTAGTATCTCTGTCCTACTGTATTAACCCAGAGCTTGGTGACCTGGTCCTAGTATCTCTATCCTACTGTATTAACCCAGAGCTTGGTGACCTGGTCCTAGTATCTCTGTCCTACTGTATTAACCCAGAGCTTGGTGACCTGGTCCTAGTATCTCTGTCCTACTGTATTAACCCAGAGCTTGGTGACCTGGTCCTAGTATCTCTGTCCTACTGTATTCACCCAGAGCTTGGTGACCTGGTCCTAGTATCTCTGTCCTACTGTATTAACCCAGAGCTTGGTGACCTGGTCCTAGTATCTCTGTCCTACTGTATTAACCCAGAGCTTGGTGACCTGGTCCTAGTATCTCTGTCCTACTGTATTAACCCAGAGCTTGGTGACCTGGTCCTAGTATCTCTGTCCTACTGTATTAACCCAGAGCTTGGTGACCTGGTCCTAGTATCTCTGTCCTACTGTATTCACCCAGAGCTTGGTGACCTGGTCCTAGTATCTCTGTCCTACTGTATTCACCCAGAGCTTGGTGACCTGGTCCTAGTATCTCTGTCCTACTGTATTAACCCAGAGCTTGGTGACCTGGTCCTAGTATCTCTGTCTTACTGTATTAACCCAGAGCTTGGTGACCTGGTCCTAGTATCTCTGTCCTACTGTATTCACCCAGAGCTTGGTGACCTGGTCCTAGTATCTCTGTCCTACTGTGTTCACCCAGAGCTTGGTGACCTGGTC